>NC_092749.1:104227948-104586448 GCF_047496795.1 Chiloscyllium punctatum | reverse complement strand
AGAACCACAACAACGAGCACCCGAGCTACAAATCTTCTACCAAACTTTAAAGTTGTTGCAGTGCATCTTGTGGATGGTACACATTTCAGATGTTGTGTGCAGAGGCAGAGAAAGTTCACAGTATTGGATGGAGTGCCAATCAAGTAGTTTGCTTTGCCCTAGATGATGGAGAATCGACGTTTCGGGCATAAGCCCTTCTTCAGGAATGAGGAGGATGTGCCAAGCAGGCTAAGATAAAAGGTAGGGAGGAGGGACTTGAGGGAGGGGCATTGGGAATGCGATAGGTGGAAGGAGGTTAAGGTGAGGGTGATAGGCCGGAGAGGGGGTGGGGGCGGAGAGTTTGGGAAGAAGATTGCAGGTCAAGAAGGCGGTGCTGAGTCTGAGGGCTGGGACTGAGAAAAGGTGGGGGGAGGGGAAATGAGGAAGCTGGAGAAATCCGCATTCATCCCCTGTGGCTGGAGGGTTCTGAGGCGGAAGATGAGGTGCTCTTCCTCCAGGCGTCGTGTTGCCATGGTCTGGCGATGGAGGAGGCCAAGGACCTGCATGTCCTTGGCGGAGTGGGAGGGGGAGTTAAAGTGTTCAGCCACGGGGCGGTTGGGTTGGTTGGTGCGGGTGTCCCAGAGGTGTTCTCTGAAATGTTCCGCAAGTAGGCGGCCTGTCTCCCCAATGTAGAGGAGGCCACATCTCGTGCAGCGGATGCAGTAAATGATGTGTGTGGTTAAATTCTCTCTTATTGAAGATAGTCATAACTTGGGAAATGGGTGATATGAATATTACTTGCCACTTAGCAGTCCAAGATTGAATGTAGTCCTGGTCTTGCTACATATAGACATGGAGGAGAAAGTGAAGACTGCAGATGCTGGAGATTAGAGTCGAGAGTGTGGTGCTGGAAAAGCACAGTTGGTCAGGCAGCATCCAAGAAGCAGGAGAATCAACGTTTTGGGCATAAGCCCTTCATCAGGAATCAGCCCAACCAGCTGTGCTTTTCCAGTACAACACTCTTGACTCTATATATGGACATGGACTGTTTCAGTAGCTAAGGTGTCACAAATGATACTAGACAGTAGTACAGATACTCTACTACGCATCAGCAAACATCCTCACATCTAACCTTATGATGGAAGCAAAGTCATTGATGATGCACCTGAACATGGTCAGGCCTTAGACACTGCCCTGAGGAACACCTAGAATGATGATTTGGGGCTAAGATGATTGACCTCCAATAACAAGCTCTTTGCTGAACCAGATATGACTCTAATCAGTGAAAGATTTTTCCCTGCCTCCTACTGATTGATGGTGTTATGTTCAGGTTCATTGATGCCATACTCAGTCAGGTACATCTTGATGCCAAGTGCAGTTACTCTCACCTCTTGAATTCAGGGCTTTTGTCCATGTTTTGACCAAGGATGTAAATAAGTCAGGAAGTGAGTGGCCCTACCAGAAGTTAAAGTGAGCAGGCTACTTTTGCTGGATGGCACTTCCAAAGTCACCTTCCATTATTCCCCTGAGGTGTAAGGGTGGATTGATAATACAGTAACTGACTGGATTAAATGTGCCCTGCTTTTGTGGACAAGACATAAGAAAGCAACTTTCCGTATTGTCAAGTAGATGCCAGTGATGTAACTGAAAAGGTTTGATTAGGGACACAAGTTCTGAGGCACAAATCTTCAATACCACTATCGGAATGTTGTTGGGGTCCAGAGCCTTTGTTTTATCAATATAATCAGCAGTTTCTTTGTATCACATGGTGTGAATTGAATTGACTGAAGATAGATATCTAATGTACACGACCATGGACGAAGCAGAGATGGATGTTGCATTTCATTTGTGTGTCAAATATTTTATTTCTTCTGGACTATGAACTTGCCTGGCAAACTCTCCATCAGTTAGTAGCAGAGTGTAAGTGTTAAATAAATACTGTTATATACCGTGCTACTGAAAGTGCCAAAGAGAATCACAATTCCAAGGTCAGGAAATTCTGGTCATTCAAATTGAATAATTATTTATTTATACAAACTAAAAAATACAAAAACTAAAGTGTCTTTAATCAAAGATTCACTTACTTGATAGATTGCCAGTCCACAGTAACTGTTAAAGGAGAGCTTCTATTCGGGGTGAATGACCGACTGCGACATTCTGGTGCTAAACACTTTAGAAAGAATTTGAACTTAGTTTCCTCAAATAACTCTGAACACAAGTAATTTTCTTTTCTCAGACATATCAGCACAAAAATATACCTTTGTAGGGAGCGTGAATTTTCCATCAGGAAGAGGGAGGCTCTGAGTATCTCCACATGTATTACAAATGAAGGCCATTCTAGTGCAGAAAGGCTTGACGTTGCTGACACGAACAACTGTCCCACGCAAGGAAACATATTTTCCATAGCAGTTAGCTCTCAAATGTTTCAACGATGTCAAAGGCTCATAGTTAAAAACTCTAAAAATTTACATGCATAACATGGGATTTGAGTATTTATTTTCATCAAGTAAACAAAATTTAAAGAAAAAAATGGATATTATCATACTGATATTAGATCTTGCATGCAGATATTTTATTAACATAACCCTGAGTTTGTGACAAATTGGATGTAAATCAATCACCAAGCTGAAAACAAACAAAAAATAAAAACAAAGTTTTCTGTATTATAAAAATAATGAATCTAAAACACAAATTTGTATCCCACACATTCAAATTTGTGTTGCACCTCAAAATTAATCTGACAAAGGAGTTCAAACATTTGTGTTCTGAATGCCTTGACAAATCACAAAAAAAAACTTACCACTTACTCTGTTATAACTTTAAACCCCTTCCAGAGCCATCAGGCGAAAACCTCATTGACAACTCTGCTGTTTTTTCAAAGACTTCACTGCCCCCAGCTACTTGTCCAGGATCCTGATTTGATCTGGCCGATTGCAACTCCAGACCCACAGCAGTGTGGCTGGAAATGGCCTAGCATACCATTCAGTTCAAGGGCAAATGGGGACTGGCAGTAAATACTGACCTTACCAATGACATCCCACATCCCATGAAAGAATAAATAAATTACAAAGTATTTACAAAATAGAAATAGATTTTCTCCTTCCTATACAGAATGTCATCCTTTAAACATAGAACTAAACTTCAGACTCTAAATCTACACATCACTGAAGCACTTCAGACCAGTAGAGAATTACAACTATAGCTACAATCTTGAGTTAGAGAACAAATGTGATGATTCTAGACTTAGAATCATAGAATCCCCACAGTGCGGAAATAGGCCCTTTGGCCCAACAAATCCACACCGACCCTCCAAAGAGTAACCCACGCAGGCCCATTCCCCTCCCCTGTTATCCTATATTTACCGCTGATAATTATACCTAACCTACACATCCACAAACACTATGGACAATTTGGCATGGCTAATTTACCGAACCTGCACATCTTTGGATTGTGGGAGGAAATCCACACAGACACGGGGAGAAAGTGCAAACTCCACACAGACAGTCACCTGAGGCTGGAATCAAACGTGCATCCCTGGTACTGTGAGGCATCAGTGCTAACTACTGTGCCACCCCGCCACCCCAGGTTCATGGCAAATTCTAGCTTAGTCGGAATTCTTGAAAACGACAAAACTTTTAAAATCTGGAGCACTGCAGGGAGAGTCGCAATAAAAAGACCAAAGAAAGCCATAATTTCTTAGAATCTACTGACACTTCCATCACTTGTGCATACGACAAAGCAAACTGCACAAGACCCAACAAAACATTTCCAGAACAAAAATGTTTTTAATGCACAATAACATGGTGGAATGGATAAAGCACGGTCAATGTCTGAAATCCAGCACCAACAAGAGGAAAACGGTGATTGATTTCAGATTTTCCCAGATTTTAGATTACCCAACGAAAATAAACATTGTGCAAGTTCACAATGTAGGCCTGAATTTAAATTATGCATTGTCAGTGAAAGGTCACATCAATCAGTCCATAAAAGGTTAGATATAAAATGCACAGTCCAGGTAAGATGCTGAATACCAGTACTTAAGGTGCAAGTTATTTGTTAAGATGACATACTATTTGGTTTAAAGATCATGAAAAGTAGCGTTACATTGATTCCCATCCCCAGCCACACTCCTGAACCGCTGTAGTCCATCTTGTGAAGACTCTTGGTGTATTGTTACAGTACATCTTATTGAGTGTACACTCTGTTCCCACTGTCCAAAAATAGACCAGGTAAATTAAATAAATGTTGTAAATGTCAAGCAACATCCACAAAAACTGTCTGCTTTTAAGACAGCTGGATTTCGGATTGTGTACCTGCATTAATAATTGTTCAGTGTCAAATGAATTTCCGATGCCAGGAAAAATTATCTTAACAGACAAATAGGCACTCAGATGATTCGGAAATTCTGTTTCGGAAAATATTCCCAAATAGCCAAAAAAACGTCTTTTTTAAACTTACCTTGCGTGAATGAAAGGGACATTTATAATTGGAACATCTTCATTCGGTAGTCCTTGCTCCAACTGAGCTGCCTGTTTTTCAAGGTCTCTAGTTATTACCTAAATGTGTGCAATATAATTAATATAAATTAAGCCTAAAGTTCAATTCACTTACAATAAAACTGTGTAATAATACTTTATTTTCAAGATGGTACTTTGCAGTAGTGGAAAGCAGTTCATACTGCTGCAAGATAAATAACAAAGAAAGAAATACAACTTTTTACATTTTTTCCAAGTAAGTGAAGCAATACAAAATGTACAAATGATATTGTAAAAATAAATTTAAGTGTTGTCTGAGATGTATATTTACATAGAAAAGGGTCTTGTAATACTTAACCTGATGAACTGCCAATCCCAAGCAATCCAACAGTTTTTCTGGCATTTCCCTCAATTCAGTGGCTAAATTTGGCATCAGAGCTTTCAACTCTTCATCATTTACAAGCTCCTTAAAGTCAATCAGGATACTTCCTTTTCTTTCTATTTCATCCTTTGGGGAGAAATATTTGACATTTTCAATTTAATTGCACATCCTTTTTTTATTGCTATTTGTGTAACAACTAGCATCAAGATAACTGATTTTCTTTTTCTTAATATGCCTATAGTATCAAAGAGTGCTGCATATCATTGATGAAACTATGCTGACTGTTGCAGCATTGTTATACATTTCAAGATACAAAATAGTGAAGTTAATCTGTTCTTCTACTGCGAAACATTTAAACAGTATGGCAAAAGTCAAGTTGTATTCTTAATTCTACCAAATGCTCACCTTCAATTCATTAATTAAAATTAACACATCGTAGAAAAAACTTAGTTCACAATAAATAATAACACCTTATAAATGTTATTTCCTTAGCACCAGCCTCCACTAGTTAACCAAACTGATTCTCATACAGTCGTAGATTTGAACTGATTAACTTGATAATTTTAGGGCAATGATGGCCCCTGCCCTATGATGCCAGGTATTTACAAGTGCCATGTAAAGTCAGGTAAAGATGGTTCACCTTTCCACTATTGCAGGTGATGGTAATTCAGTATTTGTGGCATTGATGTTACCTGCATTTGTCACTCTTGGCTTGGATGGCTCAAGTTCTGGAGCATACTGTCATTGCCAATGGAATTGACCATCATAATTAAGAAAGGCAATTCACAAACAGTAAATATTGAAATTAGCAAAAATACAGCACCAGGATTCTTACCTTGTCATACAAATCAATATGATTTGTGAAAAATTTTTCAAATGCACTAATCTTCTGTACAAAAGGGGAGCTCCCGACATAGGCTTTAAAAGAAAATGTCAGAGGATCAATTTCTGTTCCAAATCCCTTAATACTTTAACACATAGTTGGTCCAAGCACAAGTAAAACTGCTATGATTACTGAAAGTCGAGCATTTCTGTCTTCAGGAATTCAGTTCATGGAAATGAACCAGTCTGTCTACTATCCAAACCTCGAGATGGGACTCGGAGCTACCTTCTAAAGTATTCTAAACCAGATGTTAGAAATAGCCTAAATCATTCAAAGCTATTCTTTAATTTCCCACAGTGAAGGTGAGAAGATAATGTTACAAGCCTATAAACAAATCAATTCACTTTACAAATATATGGACTATGATCATTATTCTATTTGTAATGCTCTGTTACTTATATGCAATCAGACCAAACTCGACAGCGACAAAGTCACAAATGCATCTGCACTCTCAATATGCGAGAAAGAAACCAATTATCTGACTTTAAAAGTAATTTGCAGGGAGGTTCTAGCCATCAAACAAAATATCTGACTTCAGGTACACCTAGAATATTTGCACCTTAGCTTTTATTACTTCAAATGCTTCATATTCCCAAATAAGAAAGAACTACATACCAACTTTATAAGGAATCACAAAAATTCTTTCACAAACAAAAGTAAGGAATTTTTAATCTGTTTAAGATCACAAGAACATTATGGTTCCATCGGATAACGCTAAGCAGTTAAGTTCTGTATTATTACAAGATTAAATGCTGTTTTCATAAATTTCCACTTGCACAGCATTCCATCATCCCAATTTTCCAAATACAGATTTTAAAATGATGTTATGACCTAAAACCTCCTGTGAGGATACCTTTGAAAGGAGTCCCTCTTTTATTGATATTAGAGATAGCAGTTTTGCAATTGTTACCTATATTGTACAATTAACCTGCACCTGCCCCACTCATTCAGTCATAGTTTTGAAATGATTAGTTGGTAAACGATGGCTTCTGCCCCATGATGCTGGGTAGTTAGAAGTGCCACTTGAAGTCAAGTGAAGGTGGTTCATTTTTCACTTATTGTAGTCATAGCCTAGTATTTGCGTCATTTATACCTGGAAGGCTCATGCTCTGCTCTAAGGCTGCCAAATATATTGTTATTGCTGATGTTGCCAATGAAACTGACCATCATGGAATAACCAGTAAACAGTCCACATTCCCAAACATACAAAAGACGGAAGGTCATTGAAAGAGTTGTCAAAGTTTGCTCACATTATGATACCCTTCCACCCACATCCTGAGATTTCAATGACCTGATTTCTGACAATCACCTTCATTTGCATCAGGAACTTCATTTGCTCAGGCGCTACAGCATTTTATATTAAACCTGAATATGATTTTCAATTTCCCAGAGCTCCTTGATCATCCAAATTTTACTGAAATGTTACACAGGGCAACCCCCCCCATATTCACAGGTCAGATTTGCGCAGTTTCAGTTACTCATGGGTCATCGCAGCCCAAACATATTCGAGGGAATGTTCCAGAACCAGGGATCAGGAGGCTGCCAGGAAAGTACATTTCCCATTTAAATGAATGGGTTCGCACCTATCTACAGTTTCTGGCTTCTGTGGTAAGTCTTGGAACTTATCCCCTGCGGGTACAGTGGGGGCAGGGGGGTGTGGAGGACTACTGTACTTAGCATTAGTGATTGTTCAAATTTCCCAGTGATTTGAATCAAACAAGGTCACATATTTTGTTTGGACAATTTTTCAGAGCAAGTTGCATTAATAGATGGAGATGCTCATTGCCTGGTGATTAGTTCTGTGGAAATATTAACAGTACTTACGCATGTTTTAAACTTGTCCAACATTTGACACGAAACATTAATGGTCATTCTTCAAATAAGAGTGTATGGTATAGGGGGTGACTTAATAGGTTGGAAAGAGGATTGGTTAGCTGGTAGAAAACAAACAGTAGGTATAAATGGGTCATTTTCTGATTGGCAAGATGTAACAAATGTTGTGTCACAAGGATCAGTCAAAGGATTAGCTTTAAACATTTCTGAAAATTATGGGGTTGAAATTGAAGATACAAAAATAGGTCAGAAAATAAGTTAGGGAGACAGCAAAAGGAGGTCACAAAGGGATGGACACAGTTGAAATTAAATAAAGATCTGGTAAATTGAGCATAATGTGGGAGAATATGACATTGTCCATTTGAACAGAAGAATTCAAAAACAATTCTATTATCTAAATGGATGAGAGTCTGCACAACTCTGAGATGCAATGGGATCTGGGTGCACTGATGCATGGATCGTAAAAAGTTTATTGTACAGGTATAGCAAGTAATTAGGAAAGCTAATAGAATGCTATTGTTTATTTGAAGGGAAATTGAAATCAAAACTCATGAGGTTAAATTTGCATTTTACAGGGCATTGGTGAGACCACATCTGGAAGATGGTGTGCAGTATTGATCCCCTTATTTACGGAAGGACATGAGAGTGTTAGAAGTAGTTCAGTAATGTTTACTGGACTAACACCTGATATGCACAGCATGATCACTGAAGCAGGATTAGACAGGCTAGCCTTAAATCCTTGCTGTTTTGAAGAATAGAAGGTGTCTTGACTGAAACATGTCAGATTCTGAAAGATGCGGGAATCATGCCCTGTTGAGGGAGAAAGTAGAACTGGGGTTCACCATTTCAAAATCAGGATTATTCATTTAAATAGTAGATGAGGAGAAACTCTTTCGCGCAGAGGGGTGCGATTCTTTGGAATTGTCTTCCTCAAAATATAGCGCAAGCAGAATCTTTGAATATTTTTATGGGTGAGTTGGACAGTTTCTTGATAAGCAAGCAGTTAAAGATTAACAAGAGAGAGACAAAAATGTGGGGTCGAGGTTACAATTCAATCAGCCGTAACCTCATTTGATGGCTGGGCTGGCTCAAGGAGCCAAGGAGCATATACCTGCTTCTAATTCACGTTATTGTGTTTTTATATTTGATTGCAATGGTCAGTTTTGGATTTCATCTGGGGTCAAATCAACCATGCATGATAAGAACAAGGAACAGGAGTAGGCAATTCAGTCCCTCAAGTCTGCTACGCCATTTAATATGATCAAGGTTGATTTCATCTTGGCCTCAAATCCATTTTCCTGTCTGCTCCCCACAACCCTACAATCCAATACTAACTAAAAATCTATCTCCTCTGTAAATATATCTTATTTACTGGCATCCACCACACACACTGCAGTAGTGAATTCTACAGATTCATAACTCTTTGAAAGAAGGAATTTGTCCTCATTACTATTGCAAATCTGCTACTCAATATCCTAAAACTGTGATCTTGCATTCAAGATTGCTCCGCAGGGGGAAATAGCCCTTCTGACATCTACTTTGTCAATTCCCATTCGCATCTTATTTACTACAATCAGATCCACTCTCATTCTTATAAACCTCAAAGAATCTAAGCCAAAACTCTCAGTCTTGCTTCAGAAGATAAATCCCTCATCTCTGGAATCAAACTACAGAATCTTCTCTGAACTGCCTCTAACACAACTACATACCTCCTCATGTTAGGAGACCATACCTCTCAAAGTCAGTGTAAAGGTCAACCTCCTGATTTTTAGCCTGAAGCGTTTGTTTGGAAAATTCAACTTTTACATAAGCATATACAGTAATTGAAGTTATTTCCAAAACGAGTAGTTTGAAAGGGAAGGCTCACCTTCTGAAAAGTAAAGCTTCCATCCTTTATATGGTATAAACTGATCCAAGGTTCCTTGAATTAGGCGTGGATGAGGTGTTATCTGTTGAAAAGCTAGAACATAACGTGTCAATTAATAGTCAGAATTGCCGAGTAATTCAAATAGCTCATTCACACTTCGCAACCATTTAATCTGCAATTCCTACGGCAAATTACAGCTTTTAAACACTAATAACATCGGTAGCAATTTTAAAATCGACAAGACAGTATGAAACAACAATTCAATTTTACACATACAACTCTATCAGAAGAAAGTTCGGGAATATTTGAAAGCTACAAATGAGCATAAAATTTCTTACACAAAGGTAATTTCTGTCCAAATAACTTTTACCCAATAACAAATGAAAACTTATTTTACCGGTAAGAACAAGTGAATGTGACCCAAGTCAATTAAACCAGTTTGAATCTGGTTTGACATGGATTTTCCTGATCTCAAAGTTTATCCAGACTAAGAGAAGTAAAGTCTTTTTGGGCTTTGACATGCTCTTGAAAAGTCTGTATTGATGTCCAAGTGGGAATGCACAAAACTAATTGCTACTTCTAGCAATCTAATTTAGAAAGGCCACATTGAGAAATAAAAAAAAACCTTCTGAGAGAAGGGCTAAGGCAGTTTGTTGCAGTAGTATCAAGGTAGCAATGGTATTACATGGAACACCAGTGAGACAACACCTACAGTATTACATACAGTTCTGGTACTCGCACCAAACTACATACCTGCCACAGAGGGATGGCAGTGGAGGTCACCAGATTGATTCCTGGGCATGTGCAACAATTCTGTAAGGAGACTGAGCCAATATTCTCTGAGTTTTAGAATTGGAGGTGATGACACAAATGTACATTTTTAAAACAATAGAATGTTGAATATTTGTTTTCTTTGGCTGAATGATCTAAAACCATGGGATACAACCTCAGAATAAAATACAAGCCATTACGGAATGAAATGGGGAATCTCTTTACTCAGTGGGTGATGAACCTTTAGAATTCTCCACCATAAAGTGCTGTGGAAGTTGAATCACGAAATAATGTTGTACATTTCCACACCCATGGCGATTTCTCAAATCCGTATGGGAGAGATGATTCCTCAAATATAATGGTTTTGGTTCAGTTGTCAGAGTTCATGAGTGAATAAACAGTTCAGTGCTAGAATTCAATTTTAAGGTTCTAAACTTGTGTTTCTTTTTACGGGTGAGGGGTAAAGCGCATTGCTTGAAGAAAGCCTTCATTTTAAGTTCAGTTTTGCAGAAATCCTGGTTGAAGCTGGATACGTAAAACAGTTACTATCCCACATCAACATGGATAAATCCCCATGACCTGATCAGGTGTACCCCAGAACTCTGTGGGAAGACAGGGAAGTGATTACACAGTCCCCTGCAGAGATATCTATATCATCAATAGCCACAGGTGAGGTGCTGGAAGACCTGAGGTTGGCTAATATGAAGCCATTATTTTTAAAAATGCTAAGAAAAAGCTAGAGAACTATAGGCCGGTGACCTAGAGATCAGTGATGGACAGGTTGTTGGAGGGGATTCTGAGGGTTAGAATTGACATGTATTTGGAAAGGCAAGGACTGATTAGGAATAGTCAGCATGGCTTTGTGTCTCACTAACTTGAGTTGTTAGAATAAGTAACAACAAAGATTGAAGAAGGCAGAACAGTGGTCATGATTGATATGGACTTCAGTAAGTCATTCAATAAGTAACACATGGTAAACTGGTGAGCAAGGTTAGATCACATGGAATGCAGGGAGAACTTGCCATTTGGATACAGATCTGGCTTGAAGTTGGAAGACAGAGGGTGGTGGCGGAGGGTTGTTTTTCAGATTGGAGGCCTGTAACAAGCAGTGCGCCACCAATCAGTACTGATCCAACTGCTTTTGGTCAAGTGATTTGGATGTGAACATAGGAGGTATGGTTAATAAGTTTACAGATAACACCAAAAGTTGTGGTGCAATGGAAAGCCAAGAAGGCTACCTCAGAGTGTAATGGGATCAGTTGGGCCAATGGGCCGAGGATTGCTAGAAGGAGCTTAATTTAGATAAACGTGATGTGCTGCATTTTGGAAAAGCAAATTACAGCAGGATTTATACATTTAACGGTAAGTGCCTGGCCAGTATTGCTGAACAGAGACCTTGGAGTACAGATTCATACTGAAGTCGCTTGAAAGTCAAGTCGCAGGTAGACAGGATAGTGAAAGCGGTGTTTGGTATGCTTGCTTTTATTGGTCAGTGCATTGAGTATAGAGTTGGGAGGTTATGTTGTAGCTGTACAGGACATTGATTAGGCCACTTTTGGAGTACTGCATTCAATTCTGGTCTCCAGGCTATAGGAAGGATGTTGTGAAACTTGGAACGGTTCAGAAAAAGGTTTGTGCTATAGGGAGAAGCTGAATAGGCTAGGGCTATTTTCCCTGCAGCATCAGAGGCAGAAGGGTGGCCTTACAAAGGTTTACAAAATCATGAGGGGCATGGAGAGGGAAAATAACAAAGTGTTTTCCCCGAAGTGAAAAAGAGTCCAAAACTAGAGGGCACAGGTTTAAGGTGAGAGAGGAAAGATAATAAAAAGGGACCGGAGGGACATTTTCATGCAGGAGGTGGTGCCTGTATGAAATGAGCTACCAGAGGAAATGGTGCAAGCTGGGCCAATTACAACATTTATAAGGCATCTGGATGGGTATACGAACAGGAAGGACTTAAGAGTGATATGGGCCAAATGCTGGCGAATGGGACTAAGTTAATTTAGGATACCTGGCCAGCACAGATGGGTTAGACCAAAGGGTCTGTTTCCATGCTGGATATCTCTACGACTCCATGTTCAAAACAAAGACTGATGTATTTCTAGTCAATAATAACACACATTTAGGCAGATGGTCAGCCACCATCTAGAATAGCAGAGCAGGCTCAAGGAGCTGAATGGCCAACTTCTGCTCCTACATCTCTCAATAATTTTTGAGAACTGGCACTGTACGGTTCAAATGGAACTCACGCCTCCACTCTGAAAAATGTTTCTTGTCTGGATGGGCAGAGGGGAATGAAACAAAAGTCAGTGTAACTTAAAATATAATTGGATCTATATGTTTTCTAATTATCATGAACTTTTCCATGCTTACCTTTTAAGATGAAATACATTTGCCCATAAATGATAAGTAAAAGAAAAGTAAAAGTAATTTTGCTTGATGGACTTAAAGTGCTGTAAGACATAGTGTGGATCAATAGCATGAATAACCACAGAATTGTCAGGATAATTGCAACAAAATAGTGCAGAATTTATCAGAGCTTGGGTCAAAGACACATATGCCAACAGAATCAAACAACACCAGAGGAGGAGATCACTTGTCCTAGATCGACATTTTATTTTAAAAAAAGGTGTAATTAAGCAAGTCACTATTACAATCAAAAACAAGCAACTGCAAAACTTCACCAATTGTCTGTAGAGAATGTAACAACTTATGGTCTCATTTTCTCTCCTTAGGCAATCCCTCAGGGTGAAGGGTGACTTGTTTCCACTCTTGATCTACAGTTTCTGAGATGGCTGAAAAGGCCAATGCATGATCTGTCAAAAGTAGGTCAAGTGGTGCTTGGATGACGGGGAAGATGAGCTGTGCAGAGGTTTGTGTGATTTCTCCAATCTCTTACCTCAAATCTTCCCAAACGCCTTCAAGGTTTTTAGATTAGATTAGATTCGATTACTTACAGTGTGGAAACAGGCCCTTCGGCCCAACAAGTCCACACCGCCCCGACGAAACGCAACCCATCCATACCCCTAACCTAACACTACAGGCAATTTAGCATGGCCAATTCACCTGACCTGCACATCTTTGGACTGTGGGAGGAAACCGGAGCACCCGGAGGAAACCCACACAGACACGGGGAGAACGTGCAAACTCCACACAGTCAGTCGCCTGAGGCGGGAATTGAACCCGGCTCTGCTGGCGCTGTGAGGCAGCAGTGCTAACCACTGTGCCACCATGCCGCCAAGGTTTATATGCCTTCCTGAACACTTCCACAGACTCTCGTTAATCAGCAAAGATGTTTTACTTTCAGTGATGCTTTGAGGACACACACAAAACATTTTTCCTGTCCTGGAGTGGGTTTCTGGCTGTGAGCAATTGCTGAGTGGAAGAACTGCTTCAGGCACCTCCAAGCAGGGCATGTTGGTTTGGGAGAGATTGCTGTTGTTAGATCAACTTTCTTGTCACTGGATTTAGAGCCTTGGGTTAGAGATCCTGGTAAAAACATGAGTTTGCACACTGGAAGCAATGATGAATTGTGTGGTCTATGTCTGTAATCATTGACAAGCAACTCACAAAAATATGGAAAATTATCTACATTTTCCAGGGTCTCATCACTGGTCTTAACAAGGGTGAGTGATAGGATAGTGAGAGTGGTTTGGAAGAAGTCTTTAATTTTCACTTTATAGAACATAGAACAGTACAGCACAGAACTTTGGCTCACGATGTTGTGCCAAGATTTAATCCTAATGTAAGATATAGTAACTTAACCTACACACCCCTCAACTCAGTGCTATCCATGTGCATGTTCAGCAGTCGCTTTATCTGTGATATTTTATTGTTAGTACTTTTTATGAAAAGTCTATATCCTTATTGGTTGCACAAAACAAGTCAACGATTATCTGGAGTTTAGGTTCTGAGCAAACCACACAAACATGCGCACGCACCGACATAGACGCACATATGTCATCTGCCTATTGGAGTGCAATGATTTGGAAGACTTTGTTTTAGATTGAAGGTAGTCTGCCAGAGGAAAAATCATTGCAAGTATCCTCCTCAATTTCCTTTGTCCAGTGGCTGGAGTTCCTTCCAGGGTCTTAGTCATACTTTTGCCCAGAGACACCAGACAAAATGCAAAGAACAGCACCAAATACTATATGTTACCTTGCAGTCTGAAAAATACACTGTTCCTCAATGCAACTTTAGAACTGCACTAAAAGTAATTTTAAAGTGACATGTTGACATCTGCCATTTTACACTATGTTCAGTTGTTCCAATTCAATTTTTGATTTTTTGTTTTACTAGCACTCCTCTTGCATTACTATAAAATCCTGTTATTTAATCATCCCTGCCCTCTATCAGATCACAGCTTTGCCATTTTTTTCCCACTGTAAAGTTTTGCTCTTGCTTAACAGGTGTTATATCTCCAATTATTCCCATGAGGCAAGGTTGAATAGATTGGGATCAGTTCAACTTCAGATAAGGTATTAGGAAGTTTTTACTGGGGACATAGGACAAGGTCTTTGGTCTTTCCAGTTTTTAAGCTGAAGGACATAAGAATTATATCTGATGATTAGCCTGGCAAGACAGTAGAGAGATCAGGAAATGTAGATAAAAAGAAATAAAGAAGCTGGACCCATAGTTTTGGAAGCTATCACCAAAAATGATAACTTGCAGATAATGTAAACATATCAGAAAATGCAATTGTGGAGATGCAATGTTGCACAGTGGTATGAGAGACATAGTGTCAAAACTTGAAATAAAAAGTACTAACATCACAGACAAAGTGAAGACATGAAAAATAAAATAAATTGCTGGCAAAACCCAGGAGGTCTGGCAGCAGCTATGGGGAGAAAGCAGAGTTAACATTGAGTCAGGTGACTGTTCATCAAAAGTGCCCTGAGGCCTCCATAGATATGCAGGCTACATGAATTAGGGATGCGAAATTAAAATTTACAGGCAGAGTAGGAGTGGGTCTGGGTGGGATGCTCTTCAAATGGCTGGTTGGACTTGATGGGCAGAATGGCCTGCTTCTACGCTGTAGCGATTCTACGAAGACATGATGTTAGTCAAGGCCATTAAAACCAGAAGCACAGAAACCTGTTGGGGAAAAAAAAAATCCAACCAGGACGATGTTAGAAAGATAACATTTGGGGGATGCTGGAACTGAAAGATAGGATAGAAACACGATGGTAGCTTGCAAGGTCAATGATTAGACTAGCTCTGGGCATGGAGAGACACCAGGCTGTGGAAGCAGCACCTGAGATAGATCAGCACCCAGAGCAAGTTGAGCCAAAACACCAGTGTTGAACCACTTGAGGAATTGGTACGTTGACTCCCAAGGTAACATTCACTGGACTTACTTCCTGCACCTCTTCTGGACTTGTCCCAGTGTCCTCTCCCTCTCCAGGGTCTGCCCCTCCATCCGCCTGCCGGACCCCCTCTGGGCCCTCTCCAGCTCCGGGCACCTCTCCAGTCGGAGCTCATTGCGGCCGATAGCCCAAGAGGAAAGGGGTGGCGAGGGAAGGCTGTCCCTACTCCCGCAGGTACTACGCTCACGGCTACGGCTCTCCAAATCAAACTACAGGCAGCCCTTCTCCACTCTCCAACCTATTTTGCAGACATCGTGTTTTCAAGGCAGTAACCCATTCGGCCAGTACACAACCGCCAAACCGTTTGAAAGTTCCCAGTTCCCGCGTCCCGGCGGGGAGTAGGGGGGGTACCACTACCGCGCATGCGTGCTGCAACAAGATGCAGCGATCGGAAGTACGCATGGGCGGGGAGATAAACGTTCGTGCATAATAGGGCGTGGACTGCATAGCGCTAACGCATCGAGGCAGGCCCTATAGGGCGTTTGCACGTGAGGGTGGTCGAATCAGTGGTACGTGTTAGGGGCGGAGTCTGCGTGACGCTGACGTGTGAGGTATGGGGTCAAAGGGGAGGGCAGGCATAAAGAGGCGGGGCGTGAGGGGCGGACACGCTTGTGCCGGAAAGCGAGCGTTGATTGTTTTGAATGAATCGGGGCGATGGAACCCAACGGTGACGCGCACGCACGCATGCGTGCGTGGTGGGGGCAATACGGGCACTCGGCGACGCGCCTGACGATGGGCGGCCTGGGTCAAGCGCAAGCGTGTGGCGACGCCGGGAACGGGATGCGTGCGCGTGGGCGCAGAATGGAGGGGGTGGGGTTAAGTGTGCAAGGGCGCATGCGTGCAGCCGTTGACGGAGGTTGGGGGACGGCCAGCATTGGCGCGCATGTCGCCTCCCCACTTCCGGCGTCTCGTGCGTCCGCTTTCAACCGTCAGTCCGAGGAGTAGTCCAGTGCTGTGAACGGTGGTCTGGGGGTCAGTATCTTGTAGTCGTTGCTGTCACTCGAACGCCGGCAGCATTAATTTTGGTCCGGGAGGAGGGAAATGGATTGAAGGCGCCTGTCCTGCGTGTGGAGAGTGCGGAAGACGGTGGTTTTGATGTCCGGGCCCGGGGAGGTGCCGGCTCCCGGCGGCGGCGGCGGCGGCGGTGGTGGTGGTGGTGGAGCCCAGCCTGTCAGCGAGGGTGACCATGTGGTGCTCAAGCGGGAAGAGGTGTTTAAGGCCGTGCAAGTGCACAGAGGAAGGTAAGGCACTGGACCAAACGGCGAGAGGAGAGCGCCCACGTTTGCGGAGAGCTGCACATTGCGCGCACACACTCTCAGCCAAAGTCTCAGCTCGAGATGCGTTAGATCTTGGACAGTGGGGTTTATTAAAGCACAAAAAAAGTTACGGTTGCTGTGATAATATTTAAGCATTTTAATCATTGGTTTCAGATTTCCCTTCTAATTCTCCAAGGAAGATGACCCAAATTTCTCCGAAGTATCTTTGTAACTCAAGTTATTAATCCCTGTAATCACTTTGGCAGCACCTGGGATGCTTTCACAAACTCCTTGAAGTCTTAGCAGAATGCCGTACCATCAAAGGTCCACAGATGTAAGGTGCCTGAAGAACCTCTGGTTTGGCTACACCGAGCTGACACCAGGAAAACTAATGTTGTTAGTGCTGTGCGATGTGCACTCTTACCCCCCCCCCCAACTTATTCAGTGTGTATATCTGGCACTTTGTGCTTGTTTTACAAATCACGTGTGTGCTCAATTTGCTTCTCTTCTATCACGGCTGCAGGTTTTAGATTGGATTCCCAACAGGCCCTTTGGGCCAAGTCCACACTGACCATCCAAAGAGTAACCCACCCAGGCCCATTCCCCTACCCTGCATTTATCCTCCAATTAATGCACCAAACGCAATGGGTGATTTAGAATGGCCAATTCACCTGACCTGCACATCTTTGGGTTGTGGCAGGAAACCGGAGCACCTGGAGGAAACCCACCCAGACACTGGGAGAATGTGCAAACTCCACACAGTCGCCCGAGGCTGGAATCGAACCTGAGTCCCTGTCGCTATGGAGCAGCAGTGTTAACCACTGAGCCACCATGCAGCCCACTTTTATTACCATAAAAGAAAAGTTTTTGCATTTGACATGAGGTTTGTTTTAAGTGTCTAGTGAATGTTTGTATTGTGAAACTGATGTCTAGTCTGTCCAATAGCTGTTACTGTACCTGTGAGAATGATGGGCATTAAAAATCTCAAGGTTCAATTCCGAGACAAGTGTTCTGGCCTATGTTTAATGTTTGGTCAACATTGCCAAAAAGTAATTTAGTTATTTTATCTGTTACATATGGGGTTCCTGTCTACAAACTGGCTGTCAGTATTCCAGAAAAGTAGTTAACTGGGTGTCCTAATGTTGCAGATGACAGAGTGCAAGTTTTTTTTAATGAATATGGAAGAAAGCTGGCAACTGCAAGCCAGTTGCCTATCAGCTGTTGTCAGGAAAATAATGGAATCACTTAAGATATAGTAAGACACTTGAACATCTTGATGTAACTAAGTAATCAAGATTTTGTGAAAGAGGAATCCTGTTTCACTAATTTATTCTTTTTAAGGGAGTAGCAAGTAATATAGATAAAGGGGAGCTGGTCGTTGTACAGTATTTGGCTTTCTAGAAGTCATTTGACAAAGTGCTGCAACTGAATTTACTGCAAGGAGAAGCAGATGTAAGCTTTCATACCTACCACATCTAGCTGTGAATGGTAGTGAATACTCTGGTAATTAAACAAATGAGATTGAGCCAAGCTGTTCATAATGATTACATATTTCTCCCAGAAATGTGGAAGTTTGCCGATAATGTCCTTTTCACAAAAAGCAAAATCAATTCAAGCTGTCTAATTACTGTCTTATTAGTCTATTCTGAATCTTTTGCAGTATGATGGAGGAGGACATGGACAATGCTATCAATTGGCACTTGCTCAGCAAACACACTGATTACTAACACTTAATTTGGGTTCTAACAGAACCACTTGGATCCTGACCTCATTTCAGTCTGTTTAAACACTGATTAAACAGCTGAGTTCCGGAAGGGAGGTGAAAGCCCTTGACACAAAGGTACCATTTGACTGAATATGGTGTCAATGAACCCTAAAGAAGATGAGGACTGCAGATGCTGGAGATCAGTCGAGAATGTGGTGCTGGAAAAGCGCAGCTGGTCAGGCAGCATCTGAAGAGAATTGAAGTTTTGGGCATACGCCCTTCATTAGGAATGAGGCTTGTGGGCCAAAGGGCTGAGAAATAAGCGGGGGGGGGGGGTGAAGGTAGCTGAGAAAACGATAGGTAGATGAAGGTGATAGGTTTGAGGGTGGGGGTGGAGTGGATAAATGGGAAAGGAGATGGACAGGTCAGGAGGGCGATGCAGAGTTAGAGGCTTGGGACTGGGATATTGTGGGGGGAGGGGAAATGACCAAACTGTATAAATCTGCATTCATCCCATGTGGTTGCAGGATCCCAAGACAGAATATAAGGTGTTCTTCCTCCAGGCTTTGGGTGGTAACGGTTTGGTAGTGGAGGCGGCCCAGGACTTGCATGTCCTTGATGGAGTGGGAGGGAGTTTGGTGTTCAGCCTCGAGATAGTGGGGTTGGTGGGTGCGGGTGTCTCAGATATGTTCTCTGAAACAATCTGCAAGGAGGCATCCTGTCTCCCTGATGTAGAGGAGACCACATCAGGTGCAACCTCCTAGTCTGGGAAGCCTACACCATCTGATTGTACCTCCTACCAAAGATTCACAAAGCTGACTTCCCTGGTCGACCCATTGTCTCAACCTGTGCCTGTCGCACTGAATTCGTCTCTGCCTACCTTGATACTGTCCTGTCCCCCTGAGTACAGGAACGTCCCATCTATGTTCGGGACACTACCCATGCCATTCACCTTCTTCAAGATTTTCATTACCCCGGCTCCCAATCTCTCATCTTCACCATGAACATCCACTTCCTGTACACATCAATCCGCCAGGATGAAGGCCACCAAGCACAGTTTCTTCCTCTCACACCGTCTCACCCAGTACCCTTCCACTGACCCCCTCATCCGCATGGCTGAACTGATCTTTCCCAATCCTCCCACATCCTCCTTACCAAAGGTGTAACCAAGGGCACCTTGCACAGGACCCAGCTATGCCTGCCTCTTTGTCGGGTACGTGGAACAGTCCATCTTCCGCAGTTACACCAGCACCACCCTCTCGCCTGTTTCTACACAACATTGATGACTGTATTGGCGCCACCTCGTGTTCCCACGAGAGGTTTGAACAGTTCTTCAACTTTACTAACACTTTCCACCCTGACATCAAATTCACCTGGAGCATCTCAGACAACTTCTTCCCCTTCCTGGATTCTCTCCATCACCATCTCCAGTGACCAACTAACCACTGACATCTACTACAAGCCCACAGACTCCCACAGCTACCTAGACACCGCTTCCCACCCTACTTCCTGTAAAAATGTCATCCCTTATTCCCAATTCCTCTGCCTCATCTATTCCCAGGATGACCAATTCCACCATAGAAAATCCCAGATGGCCTCCTTCCAAATCTCAATTTCCCTTCCCAAATGGTTGATGGTGCTCTCCAGTGCACTCCTCCACTCCCCGCACTAACTGCCCTTGAACCCCACCCCTCCCAGTGCAACAAGGAAAGAACTACCCAGTCCTCCCCTTCCAACCAACCTCTGTATACATTGCATCATCCACCCCCTCCAAACACAGCCTACCAGCAGGGGTATATTTCCCTCCCCACCGCTATCGGCATTTTGGAGAGACCATTCCCTCTGCAACTCCCTCGTCGGGTCCACTGCCCCGGGAACAGCCCATACCTCACTCCTGGCACCTTTCCCTGCCACCATAGGAATTGCAAAACCTGTGCCCACACCAGTCTCCTCACCTCTGTCCAAGGCCCCAAAGGATCCTTCCACTTTTGACAGAAGTTTGCCTGTCATCTACTGTATCCATTGCACTCTGGTGCTCTACATTGAGACAGGATGCTTCCTTGCAGAACGTTTCAGAACATCTCTGCGAAACCTGCACCCACCAACCCCATCGTCTTGTGGCTGAAAATGTCACCTCCCCCTTCCACTCACTCGAGGACATGCAGGTCCTGGGCCGCCGCCTCCACCAAACTGTTACCACCAAACGCCTCCTATTCTGCCTTGGGACCCTGCAACCACACTGAATGAAGTGGATTTCAACAGTCTGGTCATTTCCACCCCGCCCCCCCCACCATTATCCCAGTCCCAAGCCTCCAACTGAGCACTGCCCTCCAGACCTGTCCATCACCTTTCCGATCTATCAGCTCTGACTCAACCCGCTGACCTATTACCTTGTCCCTTATCTTCATCTACCTATCGCTTTCTCAGCTACCTCTTCCACCCCCACCCCCAACGGCCCACAAGCTGCATTCCTGATGAAGGGCCTCTACCCGAAATGTCAATTCTCCTGCTTCTCAGATGCTGCCTGACTTGTGCTCTTCCAGCACCCCACACTCTACCCTTAAAAAAAACTCAAGTCAATAGGTAGCTATTCACACGAAGTAGTCGAAAGATATAGGTCAGTCATTTCAGTTTAAGGACATCATTGTGGGAGTCCCTCATGGTAATGCGTTTGGCCCAATCCTCATCAGCTATGTCACTAATGAACTTCATTACTAGGCTGGAAATACAAGTGTTTGTTGATTGGTTCGGAACACTATGTATTCACTACTCAGAACTGCAGTAGTCTGTCAATTCGCAGAAAGACTAATCAGCCCAAACCTGGATGCTGTCTAACTGGCATCATACAACTGCCAGGAAATGACTGACTCCAGTAATCAAGCATTAAACTGTCTCCCACTAGATGTCAATGACATTACCATTGCTAAATCCCCATCTGTCAACATCCTAGCCAATACTAATTTCCAGTCAACCCCACACATACTATGGCTACAAGAGCAGATTAGAGGCTAGTAATTCTACAGCATTTAAATCACTTCCTGTTTTCTGATGCTTGTAATAGAGTCAGATGTACAGCACCTTCAGTCCAACTTGTCCATGGAGACCAAAACTCCCCACCTAATCTAGTCCCATTTGCCAGCAATTGGCCCATATCCCTCTTAAACCCTTCCTATTCATAGACACATCTAGATAGCTTTTAAATGTTGCAATTGTACTAGTCTCCGTCACTTCCTCTGGCAGCTCATTCCATACACGCGCCACTCTGTGTGTAAAAGTTGTCCCTTGGGTCCCTTTTAGATTTTTCCCCTCTCACCCTAAACCTATGCCCTCTAGTTCCAGAGTCTCCCACCCCAGGTCTACTTACCCAATCCATGCCCGTCATGATTTTGTAAACCTGAGGTCACAGCTCCGCTTTTGACGCTCCAGGGAAAACAGCCCCAGCCTCTGGATCAAATCCTCCAACCCTGGCAACTTCCTTGTAAATCTGTTCTGAACCCTTTCAAGTAGGAAGGAGACCAGACTTGCATGCAATGTTCCAAACGTGGCCTAACCAATGTCCTGCACAGGTGCAAAATGACCTGCCACTTCCTATAGTCAATACTCTGACCAATAAAGGAAGCATACCTTCGCTATCCTATCTACCTGCGACTCTACTTTCAAGAAGCTATGAACCTGTATTCCAAGGTCTCTGTTCAATAACACTCCTTAGGACCTTACTGTGAAGTGTAGAAGTCCTGTTCTGATTTAGTTTTCCCAAAATGCAGCACCTCTCACTTATCTAAATTAAATTACACCTGCCACTCCTCAGCCCATTGGCCCATCTGATCAAGATCCTGTTATAATCTGAGGTAACCTCCTTCACTGTCCACTACACCACCAATTTTGGTGTCATCTGCAAACTTACTAACTATACTACTTCTGCTCAGATCCAAATCATTTATATAAATGAATAAAAGTAGTGGACCCATCACAAGCCTCCAGTCTGAAAAAAACCCTCCATCACTACCATCTGTCTTCTACCTTCAAGCCAGTTCTGTATCCAAATGGCTAGTTCTCCTTTGAGATCTAACCTTGCTAACCAATCTCCCATGGGGAACCTTGTCTAATGCCTTACTGAAGTCCATATAGATCACATCCACTGCTCTGCCCTCATCAATCCTTTTTGTTACTACTACAAAAAATCTCAATCAAGTTTGAGAGACATGATTTTCCATGCAGCAAGCCATGTTGACTATCCCTAATCAGTCCTTGCCTTTCCAAATATGTGCAAATCCTGTCTCTCAGGATTCCATCCAACAACCTGCCCACCACTGATGTCAGGCACATTAGTCTATAGTTCCCTGGCTTGTTCCTTACCACTTTCTTAAATAATGGTACCACATTAACCAACCTCCAGTCTTCTGGCACCTCACCTGTGACTATCAATGATACAAATATCTCAGCAAGGAACCCAGGTACACCTGATCAGGTCCTGGGGATTTATCTACCTATGCCTTTAAAGACATCCAGCACCACCTCTGCTGTAATATGGACATTTATCAAGATGTTGCCATCTATTTCCCCACATACTTATATCTTCCATGTCCTTCTCCACAGTAAACATTGATGCAAAATACTCATAGTATCACTTCCATCTCCTGTGGCTCCACACAAAGGCTGCCTTGCTGATCTTTTGAGGGGCCCTATTTGCTCCCTAGTTACCCTTTTGTCCTTCATGTATAAATAAAAACCCTTTGGATTCTCCTTAATCCTGTTTGCCAAAGCTAGCTTACGTCCCCTTTTTGCCCTCCTGATTTCCCTCTTAAGTATATGCCTACTGCATTTATACTCTAAGCATTCACTTGATCTCTACTGTCTATATTGACATATGCTTACTTCTTTTTCTTAATTAAACCCTCAATTTCTCTAGTCATCCAGCATTCCTTCCACTGACCAGACTTTTGTTTCATCCTAACAGGAATATACTCTCTGGACACTCATTATCTCATTTGTGAAGGCTTCCCATTTTCCAGTCGTCCCTTTACCTGTGAACATCTGCCCCCAATCAGCTTTTGAAAGTTCTTGCCAAATACAATCAAAATTACCCTTCCTCCAATTTAAACTTCAACTTTTAAATCTGGGTCTATCCTTTTCCATCACTATTTTAAAACTAAGAGTTATGGTGACTGGCCCCAAAGTGCTCTCTCACTGACACCTCAGTCACCTGCCCTGCCTTATTACCCAAGAGTAGCTCAAGTTTTGAACCTTTCTGTAGTAGGTACATCCCTATATTGAATCAGAACATTTTCTTGGACACTTAAATTCTTCTCCATCTAAATCCTTAACACTATAGCAGTCCCAGTCTATGTTTGGAACGTTAAAATCCCCTGCCATAACCACCCTATTATTCTTACAGATAACTGAAATCTCCTTACAAATTGGCTTCTCAATTTCTCATTGACTATTAGAGGGTCTATAAATACAATCCCACTGGGGTGATCATCCCTTTTCTTATTTCTCAGTTCCACCCAAAGAACTTCCCTGGATGTATTTCCTGGAATATCCTCCCACAGTACAGATGTAATGCTATCCCTGATCAAAAACGCCACTCCTCCACCCCCACCCCTCCTCTCTTGCCTCCCCTTCTGTCCTTCCTGTACCATTTGTATCCTGGAACATTAAGCTACCAGTCCTGTCCATCCCTGTAAATGCTATGATATCCCAGTCCAATGTTCCTAACCAAGCCATGATTTCATCTACCTTCCCTGTTACGCCTCTTGCATTGAAGTAAATGCAGTTTAATTTCAGTCCTTCCTTATTCTCTGCTTTGTCCCTCACTGTTTGACTCTCTTCTTTTGTCAACTGTACTGGTCTCACATTGATCTCTTCAGTATCTCGCTGGGTCCCACCCCTGCTCCTCCCAAACAGCTCTAGCAAATCTCCCAAATGTTAGTCCCCTTCCAACTCAGGTGCAATCTATTCTTATACAGAAGAGATTTCAGTGATTCAAAAATGTGAATCCTTCTCCAATACACCAGCTCCTCAGCCACACATTCATCTGCTCTATCCTCCTATTCCTCCCCTCATTGGCTTGTAGCACCAGGAGTAATCTAGAAGTTACTACCATCAAGGCCCTCCTTTTTAAATTTCTGTCTAACTTTCTATATTCTCCCCTCAGAATCTCATCCTTTTCCCTTCCTATGTCATATGTACAATGACCTCCTGCTGGTCCCTCTCCCCTTTGTGAACATTCTGCACCCTCTCTGAGACATCCTTGATCTTGGCACCAGGGAGGCAACGTGCTATTCTGATTTTTCACCTCTGGCTGCAGGCACATCTATCTGTGCCTCTGTCTAGACAGTCCCCTATCACAATTGATCACTTGGAACCCGATGTTCCCCTCATTAAATTAGAGCTTGCCTTGATACCAGAAACTTAGCTGTTCATGCTACATTCCCCTGAAAGTCCATCACTCCCTCCATTTTCCAAAACGGCATACTTGTTTGAAATGGGAATAGCCACAGAAGACTTTTGCACTACCTGCCTACCTCCTTCTCTGGCACAGACCATGTTCTCGCTGCCTTTGTCTGTCTTTCTCTCTTTTAAAAAGTGCTGTTGTTTTAATTTCTTTTTACCTCCTAAGTTCCAAAACAATGCAACAGCTTATACAGCAGTAATTGCTGCTCCTGGAATTCGAGGAAACCGCCTCAAACACTTAAAATACCTCAAAAGGGGCAGCTGTTACAGCTACAAATCTTCCCATATGGACCAGGAGTATGATAGAATAATTTACATTTACCTGGGTGGGTGAAGCACCAACAAGCATTTTAAGAAGCTTGACGTGATCCTGAATTTAGCAGCTTGCTTGATATCCCATGCACCACCTTCAACATTCACAGGAATTAGGAGAAGTTGCAGGAGGATCAGATGTCTTGGTATGTTAATCGAAGAGTGTTATTGGCTGAAGGAATTGTTTGCAAAGCAGTGTGGTGTCCGGAGCTGAGGTTACACTAAAGGATTCTCCTTCTCAGCCTCTACCCTCCCTTGAGGCATGGTGATCTTCTGGTTAAATCACCACCGGTCATTGCTCTCTAATGAAAGAGTAGCGCTATGTCTGGTAAGACTATGGCAACTTGACTTGATTGTATAAATACAACTAGGGATTAGGAAAACAAGCAAAATGATTTGTAATTTATAGTATTGTTCACATTTATTCATGCGGGATTTCTTTTGATTGGCTTCGCTGTGTGCTGTTTGACGTTTGGTAAGTCAATTGCCCATATTGACCATACATTCATTCTGGGTACTCAAATACCATCTGTAATGCAGGAAGAAACTGTATGGCACAGTTCAAAACAATGGAATCTTAAGCCTTTATCTGAATAGTATAACCCATAGATCTCTCTCTATGCCTACATTTTTAAAAGAAGGCTGCTGATCACTGCATTTGGCACAAATTTGGCATCCTGGTCCAAATCATAACAATATCTGTTATGATTAACAATTACTTTCCTGATTAACTTAAATAGCATGAGTACAAGTTATACCATGATCTATAGAAAGTGTTACTCACAGCTTTTGGGGGCCAACAGCACTGAAGAGGTTATTGTAATAAACTGAATGTCATTATTTGAGCGAGAGTATTGTGATTGGGTACTTGTTCATCTGATCAGTTCCTGAATATTGTTGGAGAACTGTGGAGGAATTCCCTACCCACCTTGCTGCAAATAATGTGTGTGGCAAACGACTGGGTTAGGTGACAGATTACTTTGTCTCAGGCAGAGATGAATGAAAATGTTGGATAGTTTAAAACTTATCAATTGCTGCTGAACTGATGGACCATCAGATTTTTTTTTAACATTAATCTTAGGGTTTGTATTTGAAAATTAAGTGGGAGCTTACAGTTCAAGAATTTTTCAGGTAACATTTATCTCCAGTCATTAGCTTACATTAGTCATTGTAAGAATCTCAAATCAGAAACTCTGAAGAAATGTTCAGCTAATGTACCTACCTGCAATCAAATGTAATTGTTACTCATTCATATTATTTGACTAGTAATCATAAAGTACCACATTAATTTTACTTCCCAAAAGTGCAGTTACATTAACTTTTGGTATGATTGATTTCATGTACATTCATGGGTATAATGCCTTAAATCACAATATATATATTTCAATAAGGTCCAGTTTGAGATTAGCATGTAAAATTAAAGTGCATGGGAGGTAATGTGCTGACATAGACAAAAAAAACTGCTGGCAACAAGAAACAATAGGAATAAACGGGTCTTTGCTAAGTGTCAGCCAGTGGCTTGTGCAGTACCACAGCGATCAGTGCTTCACCCTTGGCAATTCACAATATTAAATGATTTAGGTGAAGGAACTAAAGGTAATATCTCCCAGGTTTTCAGCCAAAAGGCTGGATGGAAGGTTGAACTTAGGAGATTGCAGATGTGTTTGTGTGATTTGATCCAAGTTGTGGGCAAGTGCATGGCAGAAAAAGTATAAGATGGATAAATGTAAGGGGAGCCGTTCAGGGAAATCTCTGGTCCGCATGCACCAAACAACTAATGCCCTGTGGTCAACCACTTCAAGTTTCCCTACCACCCCCAAAGGACATGCAAATCCTGGGCTGCCTCCACTGCCAAATCAAAACCACCCGCCATCTGGAAGGAGAACAATTAACCTTCTGCCTCAGGATCCTATAACCACACAGCATCAATATTGACTTCAGTTTCCAAAACTCCCTACATCCAACCTCCAACTTGGCACTGCTCTCTGGACCTGACCTACCTGTCCATCTTCCTTCCCAATCATCCGCTTCACCCTCCCCTCTGACATATCAAAATCACCTCTTACCTGATCCATCCATAACCATCCCACCAACCTTTCTTGCCCCCCTATTTATCTTTAAGCTTCCCCTTCAAGCTCCCAATGAAGGACTTACGCCCAAAACGTTGACTTTTCTGCTCCTCAGATGCTGCCTGACCAGCTGTGCTTTATCCAGCACTACACTGTTTGACTCTGACTCTCCAGTATTTATGGTTCTCACTTCCTCCTGTCCACTTCAGTAGCAAAAGCAGGAACACAGATTATAATCTGAATGGCAATGTATTGGGAAGGTGGGTGGTGGAATGAGATCAGAGTATCCTTGTATACTGCTTGCTAAAAGTAAGTGTGCAAAGTCAGCAAACAATGAGGAAGGCAGATGCTATGTTGGCCTTCATAATGAGCAGATTCCAGTACAGGAACAGGGATATCTTGGTGCAATTGCACGGGGCTTTGATGAGGCAAAGTCTAGAGTTTTATGTGTAGCATTTGATCTCCTTATCTGAGGAAAAATGGCCTGGCTATGGAGGGAGTGCAGTGAAGATTTACAAGACTGATTCTTGGGATGGCTGGATCGATGGATAAATCATAGTGATACAGCAGGGAAAGAGATCCTTCAATCCAATTCATCCATGCTGACCAGATATCCTAAATTGATATCGTCCCATTTGGCCCATATCCCTCTAAACCCTTGCTATTCGTGTATCCATCCAGATGCCTTTTAAATGTAATTGTACTTGGCGCCTCCATCCATATATGCACCACCCTCTGCATAAAAATAAATCTGCCTTTCAGGTCCCTTTTAAATCTTGCCCCTCTCAACTTTAAAGGGACTGTTGGACTCCCCTACTCTGGGCAACAAGACCTTGGCTATTTAACCTATCCAAGGCCCTCCTAATTTTATAAACCTAAGATTCACCCTTCCGCCTTTAATGATCCAGGGGCAAAAAAGCACAAGCTAATCCAGCCTCTTCCCAAAGTTCAAGCCCTCTGATCCCAGCAACATCCTTGTAAATCTTTTTTGCACCCTTTTGAGTTTAACAACTTAGAGCAGCGAGATCAGATTTGTAAAAGTGACCTAACCAGTGTCCTAAACAGTCACAACATGATGTCCCAATTCCTGTGCTCAGTGCACTGACCAATGAAGACGAGCATGCCCAACACCATCTTCACCACCCTGTCCACCTGTGACTTCATTTTCAAGGAACTAGATCTCTTTGGCAGCACTCTGCAGGGCCCTGCCATTAACTGTTATGTCCTCCCCTGATTTGCCTGACCAAAATGCAACACCTCACATTTACCTAAATTAAAATCCACCTGCCACTGCACAATCATTTGAGTGACGAAAAGCAGTGGACACAGCACTGATCCTTGTGGCACACCACTGGTCACAGGCCTCCAATCTGAAAAGCAACCCTTTACCACTACACTGTCTCCTACCTTCAAGGCAATTTTGTCCAGTTGTTCCCCCCCAACCCCAAAACGGATTCCACCTGATCTAACCTTAATAAGCAATCTACCATGCAGAACCTTGTCGAATGCTTTGCTGAAGTCCATAGGGGGACTGTCTAACACTCTGCCTTCATCAGTCTTCTTTGACTTAACTGGGTTTTGTTTTTGGAGGTGACAGTGAGACACTATTTCCCTTGCACAGAACAATGTTGAATATCGCTAATCAGTCCTTGTCTTTCCAAATGCATGTAAATCCTGTCCCTCAGAATCCCCTCCAACAACTTATCCATCATTGATATCATGAAAGACTGGATTGGTTAAGTTTATATTTACTGAAGTTTAGGAGAATGAGGTGCATCTTGTAGAAACCTACAAAATGTTAACAGAACGAGACAAGGTGAATGCAAAAAAGATCTTGCTGTTGACTGGACAGTCCAGAACTCGGGGTCACAGTCTTAAGGATACAGGTTCAGCCATTTAGAACTGAGAAGAGGAGAAATGCCTTCACCCAGTCAGTGGTGAGCCTGTGGAATTTTCTGCCACAAACCAATGAGGCCAGAATATTGGATTTTCTTGCAAGAAGTTAGACATTGCCATGATCATATTGAATGGTGGAGCAGGCTCAATTGGCAGAATGGCAACTCCTGTTTTGTTTCTGCATATCCCTGTAAATATCAGTACAGTTTGACTGACAAAAAAAAACTACTTGCTTGTGTGATATAACAAGAAATTTTGTTTAAAGTACAGTTACAAGAGTTTGAGTTATACATGTTTAAAAAAAATTTTCTTCTGTTCACACTGAAAATATTTGCTTCCTACGGCCACAAAAATTGATAATGGAGCAGTCCAATTATTGCCCCATTCTGACTTTTTCCTGTTATTTCTGCTTTATTTTCACTCTTTAACCCAGAAGTATGAAAGATACTCAGTGTCCCCACAGCAGTATGCCTGAAATTGGAAACTTGGAGTAGAAGGAAAAGTATTACACTTTAGGGCGCTTCATTGTGTTTCAGTTTATGCCAACCCATAAACATCTTTTATTTACATTTTCAAAATTCATTGTAAATATTTGACTTCCACTGTCTTAAAACGATCATTTTGTTTAACCTGGTGAATTAAACATTTTTTTAGTATGTTGAGTATGGTTACTTTTAAGTGGACCAGAGCCATTCATAGAGTCATAGAGATGTACAGCATGGAAACAGACCCTTTGGTCCAACCCGTCCATGCCGACCAGATATGCCAACCCAATCTAATCCCACCTGCCAGCACCCGGACCATATCCCTCCAAACCCCTCCTATTCATATACCCATCCAAATGCCTCTTAAATGTTGCAATTGTACCAGCCTCCACAACTTCTGCTGGTAATTCATTCCATACACATACCACCCTCTGCGTGAAAAAGTTGCCCCGTAGATCTCTTTTATATCTTTCCCCCCTCACCCTAAACCTATGCCCTCTAGTTCTGGACTCCCTGACCCCAGGGAAAGGTCTTTGCCTATTTATCCTATCCATACCCCTCATAATTTTGTAAACCTCTATAAGGTCACCCCTCAGCCTCCGATGCTCCAGGGAAAACAGCCCCAGCCTGTTCAGCCTCTCTCTGTAGCTCAGATCCTCCAGCCCTGACAACATCCTTGTAAATCTTTTCTGAACCCTTTCAAGTTTCACAACGTCTTTCCAATATGAAGGAAGCCAAAATTGCATGCAATATTCCAACATTGGCTGAACCAATGCCCTTACAGCTGCAACATGACCTCCCAACTCCTGTACTCAGTGCTCTGACCAATAAAGGAAAGCATACCAAACACCACCTTCACTATCCTATTTATCTGCAACTCCACTTTCAAGGAGCTATGAACCTGCACTCCAAGCTCTCTTTGTTCAGTGACACTCCCTAGGACCTTACCATTAAGTGTATAAGTCCTGCTAAAATTTGCTTTCCCAAAATGCAGCACCTCGCATTTATCTGAATTAAACTCCATCTGCCACTCCTCAGCCCATTGGCCCATCTGGTCCAGATCCTGTTGTAATCTGAGGTAACCCTCTTCGCTGTCCGCTGCACCTCCAATTTTGCTGTCATCTGTAAACTGTACCTCTTATGCTTGCATCCAAATCATTGATGTAAATGACAAAAAGTAGAGGGCGCAGCACTGATCCTTGTAGCACTCCACTGGTCACAGGCCTCCAGTCTAAAAAACAACTCCCCACCACCGCCCTCTGTCTTCTACCTTTGAGCCAGTTCTGTATCCAAATGGCTATTCACATGACATCTGTTAAAGATCTGAAATTTTTAAGAATACTTTGTACATATGTCACTGATTTTTGCTATAACTGGGGATGAACTTAATATTCTATTTAGAACTAAATGGATCTCAAACTTTGCTTTCTAGAAAAATCACCTTTGAGAAACAGTGGTTTTACTTGGACAATGCGATTGGACAGCAGTATGGTACCACTTTTGAGGTTTCCAGTGGGGGAGTACTCCAACCACTTAAAGTAAAAACTAAAGAAGTTGCCAAAGGTAATATTGTATCTGTATCTGTAAATTGCATCATGGACATTTTAATATCAACATTGCTGAAAAATAAAACAATTGTCTGAAGGTAGATATTCCACCAGATAGTGTATATACATATGCACACTGTTTGTTCTAATAAATCTTTGTCAGGTTTGACAAATGCCAGGTTTGTAAACCTCTTCAAGGATAATATTCAGTATTCTTATGCTGTGTAAAGCTATATTGTCCATAGTGATTGTTAATATGCTTACTCCTTTGTATGGTCCCATCCTCTGCCATAGGATAAAATATGGCCAGGTGATTCAGTCAGGATTTAATTGGATAAAATGCACCTTTTACATTTATAGTTCCAGAATTGACTAAATTATTTCTGACTTGAAATTTAAATCTTGGTTAGTGACTTGGGCTTCCATTTTACGTTTTATCACTTTCTATGCTTGCCTTTATTGAACTGAAAGAGAAGACAAATGTATATTCCCCTTGTTATGTATCAAAGCTAATGAAGCAGTAAAATAAAATTTACTTTCAAAATTAATTGTTATTTGTTGTCCTTTCTGCAAGTTACGGTTAAGAATATAGTTTGCGTTTAATTTTTTCAGTAAACGGTTTCTTAACTCGTGTTTGAAAAGCAGTGATGACTGTGGATACTAAATTATGGGGGTTTGGGTATAATATTGGGGGGGGGTCTAGATTAGAGTGATGCTGGAAAAGCGCAGCAGGTCAAGCAGCATCCGAGGAGCAGGAAAATCGACGCTTCGGGCAAAAGCCCTTCATCAGGAATAGAGGCAGGGTGCCTGCAGAGTGAAGAGAGAAATGAGAAGGGGGTGGGGAGAAAGTAGCATAGAGTACGATAGGTGAATGGGGGTGGGGATGGAGGTCAGAGAGGAGGGTGGGGGAATATAATATTGAGGGCTCTTCACCACTCAGGTCTGTGTTGAAGCTTGCCATTTATTTCACGTGGAATGATTACATCTTCAACCTCGCACTGTAGCTACATTTGATCTTGGTTAATGCAAGTTAAATGGATTTGTGTGGTTTTTTTAGTTTGTTTTAAAGCAGTCCATGACTTGTTTTTCTTTTAATTCTGCCAGAAATAAATGAAGCTGGTGTTGATAATCGAAACATCATTGATGATGGCAAGTCCCAAAAGCTCAGCAGAGATGACATAGAGGCACTGAAAGAGCAGGGATTAAAAGGTCAGGTAGGGATGACTTTTTGATATTTTTAATCACTGTTCAGTTGTTATTTTAAACCTGGAGCAGGTTGGACTTGAACCCAGGTCTTCTGGCCCAGAGATGGGGGCATTTCCAATGCCACGATGCCTGAGGAATGACTTTTATACTGGTGACGTCTACTTACTAATAATTTTCTCCACAAAAATTGTTGTTTGTGTCCCCAAATATTTAACTTCTTAAAGCTGAGATTTTATTTTACACAGGATATTGTTCAACATTTGATAGAGAATAGCACAACATTTAGAGACAAAACCGGATTTGCTCAAGAAAAGTACATCAAGAAGAAAAAGAAAAAGTAAGATTCTGTTCTTATGGTGTTCTAGAGTCTCATTTTGGTTGAAAGAGACTTTTCCTGATTGAGATATCCTGGCATGTCAGTTAAATTGATTTTTTTCTCTCTTTAAAAACAATAGTTTACTCAGGCAAATAGCTTATAGTTTTTTTTTATTGTGAAATCCTAATCGAGTCAGTCTGAGGCACTGCAGTTGCAAAGAAATATCTAACTGTTAGTGTAACCAAAATTCAGGATCAATGTGCTTAACTGGATTGACTATTTAATGTGCACTTTGACATCACAGATTATCAGAACAAATTCAGTTATGTAACTGTTTAGAATTCAAATAAATGTTAATCTTAGACCTTGCAGAGAAATAAGTCGCAACACCTTCTAATTTAGTTAAATCTTGTTGATAGGTACGAAGCATTTATAACTATCCTAAAGCCTACCACTCGCATAATGGCCATGATGTATCATTCCCGTGAGCCAGGTAAAATTTGGTGAGTAAATAAAGTTGAACTTTCTCTTTTGTTTTTTTGATATGAGGCATGATTCAGACTAGTAGCTGTTTTGAATTTTAGCGGAGTTCTTTGGTTTCTGTCTGACAGGTGGATTTTAACTCCTGCTTTGTTGGAACTGGGCAAGGCATTAAGGTGTCATAGAGAATTATTTACTGTCTACAATGACAATTTAAATCAAGGATGGCTTTTTGAATCTGACCATCTTTTCTAGCTACTTGGATTCTGTTCTGCCAATTATTCCTCCAGTTGCAATATCTTGCTTTTGACACTACTGAATTTGATCCATTTTTATTAATTTTACAAATAAAACTTCTTTTGATCTTGGTCGAAAGATCGTTTCTTTTTAATTAAAATAGTTTTTCAGAAAATATTGTTCAGAATGCTCTCTGCGTGTATCAAGTAGGTTCTTCATTGTGTCAAGTACCAATGAAGTAAGTTGCGTTGTCAAACCTCCCGAAGCATTATAAATGAAATACAAATCTATGTCACCAGGCCATTAAGCTATACTGTGATGAGGATAGCTATTACATATAGACATGCCCATCAGAATAAGGGGCAAGCCACTTGTGCTGAGATGAGGGATGTCTTAAATTGGAAGATAGTGAATCTTAGGGATTCATTAACCAGGAAAGCCATGGTAGCTTGATCATTGAGCATGCTCAGGACAGACATTGATCACTGTCTAAATTCTAATGACTTTGAGTGTTACAGGGATAGATACATTTTGAGGTAGATGATCAGTCATGAGCTAGAATGGCAAAGCTTTCTTTGTCACTCTTTTTTTCCTGTGTTCTAAAGATATCACTTGTCAGACAACTTTAGTAGTTGTCACATCATTGTGAAGTTCTTTATCATTAATCAAGTGAGATTGTAGGTTCAACGGCAAGACCATAGGCTCTGAATATCTGGAATAGTCACAGGTGATGGTTTAGTGGGACTCTCGCTGCATTGTTAATCCAGAGACTCAGATAATGTTCTGGGGACCCTGGTTTGAATCCTGCCATGGCAGATGGTGAAGTTTGAGTTCAATTTTTTTCAAAAAATCTGGGTAATGTTAAAATAGCACAGTGGATTATTCAGATAAAAGTTGTAACCATTTGGGATAATTTGAGATGGATGAAGTTACTTACTGAGGCAATCGTGTTTTAATTCAGTAAGAATTAAAAGAGATCCATTCTTCTGACTGTCCTTCAATAATTGGTCTAAAGTTTTGTTTTGAATCTGCTTCATTAATAGCTTATGTCTGTGACTAAACAAATGCAATAGCTTGGTTTACTGAAATTAGCTGGTTCGAAATCTGATTTATGAACAGTTGACTTAAAATATGTAAATTTAGAGCCAATAAATGGGTTTATTGAGCACCTGCTGAACACAGTCCCATATTAATTCATATGCATGTTCAACTCTTCGGAAGTGAATAGGCATGTCTGATCCTTTTCCTTTTTGGGCATAAGGAAAGGAATCTCGATATTCTATTCAAATCACTTGTTCTAATTTATGAAACATTACACTTCAATTTTTATCATTAAAACTACTTGCTGAATGTGGTGTTACTTTTTGACTACTTTGTGATGAGGTGAAAAGAGTGGAGGGGGGAGAAAAAGACTGGCTTGCTTGCATAAGCATCTTTAAATGGCATTGTTAATGTTGCTGTATCCCCAATAGATCACCAGAATTAAAACCATTATTAACTAACCATTTTTTTCAGCTACTTAAGGTATGACACACTGGCTCAGATGTTAACTCTTGGGAACATCCATGCAGGCTCCAAAGTAATTGTAGCAGAAACCTGTGCTGGTCTGGTGCTTGGTGCTGTAATGGAGAGATTAGGAGGTAATAAAATCTAAATTTGCACCATATTCGCCTGAGAATTCCTAATGCATTGTAACTTAATTGAATTGTAGTGAGTTTAGCTGACCTGGTTGATTGCAGAATGTTCACATTTGCATTGACCTTTTAACTGAGTGAAGCTTAATCTATTTGCAGTATATCGTACTGAAGTTCAATTTGAGAAGCTTAGTTGGGAATGATGTTCAAAATTGAATGCTGTACAGATACACAATCCTTTATCAGAAACCCTTGGGACCACCTAGTTTTCGGAATTTGGAATTTTTTGAATTTTAGATTAAGTGATGGTTCAACAGTGACACTTTTTTTAAAAAAAACTTACCAAACAGCAGACTCACTGAGTAACAGAATTGAGGCCTGCCATGCCCCCTACGTCGCATCTGACTGACGTGGGTTAAGTGTTTGCACGCCAAACAACCTTGTTAGTAAGATTAAAAACTTCACAAAAAAAACTTCAAATTTTGCAGCTTTTCAGATTTCAGGATTTCGGACAAAGAATTGTCTACCTGTACTGTAGAAATGTAAACATGATCTACAATGGATATTTGTGCAAATGGACCTCAAAGTACAAATGTTACGAAGACTTCAGAATATCTTCTTTAATCCATGCTGTATTCTTGATTCGCTATCATGTCCATTCATCTGCTGATATCACTTCTTTCCTTTTTTAAAAAAAAATTCAAATTTTGTAGCACATGTTTAATTGCTGAGTACAGAGTGAACAGTGGATCGGTGAGAGAAATAAGAGTTCACTTCAAAGAATTGCATGTTTGGGTTAGGGATGTTGATGCAATGTTGATTATTTTTGTTAACAAATTAAAAGTTTTAATTTCCTAATTGAACTTCCCTCCCTTATAGCACTTGCTACGTAAGCTTCATGATTTACACATTAGAAATGAATCATTGGCAATGCAGTTGGATATCTAAGTGTGCATAAAACCAAGCAAAAGTATTATTAAGAAAGATCAGACAGTGTTAGTTCTGCTAATAGATTTAACACCTGTGTCAAGAAAGCCACAACTTTCCAGTTCTAAATCTCACATTAAATATTATTGGTTTGTTGTGATTTGCAAATTCTAATTATTCTGTCTTCTAATATTGTTTGATTTTGCCCTGTAAGAATATCTTCTGAGTTACTTAGATGTGGATGTAGGTTTGCTCGCTGAGCTGGAAGGTTCATTTTCAGACATTTTGTCACCATACTAGGTAACATCTTCAGTGAGCCTGCAGGTGAAGCACTACCGATGATTCCTGCTTTCTATTTATATGTTTGGGTTGGTGATGGCACTTCCTGTGGCGATGCCACTTCCTGTTCTTTTTCTCAGGGGTGTGGGAAATCTGGTTCAGGTCAACGTGTTTGTTGATAGAGTTCTGGTTGGAATGCCACAAAATGTTTGAAAATGAACCTTCCAGCTCAGCAAGCAAACCTCCATGCAGAACCTCAACCTGAGCTACAAATCTTCTCAAAACTTGCTACTTGTATTTGAAAATTCTTCAATTCCACACAATTCCAGCCCGGCCATCAATTTGTTCAGTCAACCTCTTGCCTGCGTTATCCATCTGTCATTCCTGGTATGGTCCCATATTTACTGTAATACAGATGGAAAAGCATTGAGCATGTCTAGTGTTTAACCCCCGTTGAAATCGCCATTACCAGGTCGGGTGAGACTACCTCAAGCTCAACTCTCATCTTCCTCTGCTATCTACTTCCACCCCACTCCCTGTGGTGGTCCAATCGATCAGTCACCATCCTTATTGTTTGAGGTGCTCATTATCCTCTCTGCCATCATAAGAGCCTCCTGTTTAACTACTACTCTTTACATTACCCACCTTACCAAGCCAACCTTGGTTCAAGAATGACAAATTAGGATTCCAACTGACTATCTTTCATTTGCAAAGTGACCACTTAGCTATCAGTGTCTAAATAATAATAAACTATCTATGCTATGTCTCCTGTTTAACCTTTTTCTGCAGGTTTTGGCTCTGTTATCCACATGTATCCAGGTAGCTTGCCTATCAGGGCAGCGATGGAGAATTTTGGGTTTCCAAAATCCTTCTATAATCATCTGTATGATTTCCCTATCAACAAATTGAACAGCCTTCTTTCTGGAGTTTTCTTGGCTGAGAAAGAAACGCTGCAAAAACAAACTGAAGCTATGGTGGAAGAAGGTAATGGGAGCCTGCTGAACATATGCCAGGGTGATGGAATGCCTTGTGGTGAGACCGTAATGGATAACAACAAATCTGAAGAAACTGAGGCCATGGATGTTGCTTGTGAGGAGGCTGAAAATAAAGAAAAAAATTCAGACAGAAAATCCAATGTAAGATTTGTTCCTGTAGGAGGTAATGTGGAATGTTAAATTCGAATGTAACCAATTTCAAGGGCTCAGGTATTTTAAACAGTTACTGTATGTGAGCAGAAATTTTTCCAGGTTTTGAGACTTATCTGTTGGTAGCTGGTTCTGTTAATTGATGTAAAGCAACACTAAAATAGTGACAATACTCAATGTTTTAAAGCACATTGATTTTAATGCTTTGCTTTTCTTTTGTGTGGAAAATGGTCACGAACTAAACTGATTCACTAAGGCAGGGTTTTATGATATTGTGACCTAGCAAAATGCTAAACAATTGCACTTATTTAAACATTGTGCTGCATAATTTTGCCATTGCATTTTTTAAATTAAAAAGGTGCTTAAACTTTTGCTTCAGTCACTAGCTGTATTGTAACATTTTTGTGCTAATAACTTGTCCATTTTTAGTTTTAGACACCACTTTTCCAGTTGTTGTCTTATGTTTTGTAAAGTTTGTTTATACTACATCGTTCAACTCATCTTAGGCTCATTTACTGATGCTGCTAGTATGGGAAGTCACTATTTTGTCACTAAGAGTTTCGACATTGTGCTCTGCTTTAATCAAGTACTTCAGTCAAACTAGCAAATTTCTATTTTTCCTAGATATTGTGCTCTATTTAAGATGCTGCTAATTTGCTCAGTCCTTGTCAAGCAAAAATAGATCCCAGTAAGTGTCCTTCTGACCATAAGAAATAGGAGTGGAAGTAAGGCCACTCAGCCATTCAATCAGCCACTCTGATGGGCATTTCAATGCCACTTAACTGCATTCTTCCCATAGCCTTTAATTACCTGCGAGATTAAGAATTTATCAATCTCTGCCTTGAAGACATTTAATGTCCTGGTCTTCACTGCGCTCAGTGGCAATGAATTCCACAGGCCCTCCACTCTCTGGCTGAAGAGATGTCCCCTCATTTCCATTCTAAATTGGCCCCCCTCTAATTCTAAGGCTGTGCCCACGGGTCCTAGTATCTCCGCCTGATGGAAACAATTTCCCAGTGTCCATCCTTTCTAAACCATGAATTATCTTGTAAGTTTGTCATCGGATCTCTCTAGGTTATTATGCTTAATGTCTTTAAAGTACATTTATTTAAGAAAATGAGCAATTTAAATTTTCTCCCCCTGTCCAAGATTCACATAAAAATACTGTTGTAAGATCTCAATGTGTAATTTGTTTCAGTTAAACCAAATTGCACAATATCAAAATTTAACTTTTTGAAATGTTGCTTTCATAAATTTGATTAATTTTGAGCTCCATCTGCATCTACATGAGTAGCCAGTAGCTCCTATTATTGTGTACTTTCTAGACCTACAGATACAATTTTTTTTTTAAAAGCACCAAAATACTATTCTTTTCTGATCATGCCCTCCTTTCACTTGGGACTCTATATTTGTTACTGTGCTCTGACTGCTTTCTCTCTATGACTTTTTTTTTAACATACTTCTGGTAGGAAAACAATTGTTTTAAAATTCTCAAACTTTAAAGCAACTCTGGATCTGAAACCAAGCCTTTATTTAATTCTCTCCTTTCCCAGTATAGTCCAGGTTTCTAATCTAGTTTTATGCTTGTTCTTGTGCAAATTCCAGTCTTCCAAAGTCAAACTGGACTCCATCTTTGGTGACATGTTTCTTCGCAGGTTGAAGAGAGGAAGAGTAAACAAGAAGATAGACTAAAGAAATTGCAGGCTGCTGCTGCTGTGCTGCAAGAGAGAAATGCAGATGGGTGAGCTGATGTAACAAATGAACTCCATTATAATTCTGTTGCACATCATTTTTATAAGTGGCAACTGTGATAGTTTGAATGCCCCTGACATATAAAAATATATGTACAATAGTAATCAACATTTATCCAGCATGAATTAAAATTTGTAGAAATTGCAAAAGTAAATAAGCCTTTCAACCCAACCATTCCATTCTACATGTACATCCTCTGCATAAACTGGAGTCTTATCACCATGTGCCTGACAGTTCTCCTATTCCTGTTATCTTCCTTTGCTTCAAATGCTTATGTCAACCATTCTTAAGCTTTGCGACATGAAGTTTCTGAGCGTGCATTTCACGGTCTCAAAACTTTCTTTGTAATAAAAATAACATGTTTCTCTGCTTCTACATGCACACATAATTTTGTATGTATGACTCATTCAAAGTGGACTGCTTCTATCAGATCATTCCTTGTATCGCCTTTTTTTTTTAAAAAAAACTCCTATTTCCAAGTCTCTCTCGATTGTCGTATTTCCTCCTAGACAGTGACCTGGGAAATTTGCATGCAGTGTGCATGTTATATTCCCTTTTGGTTTGCACCAATTTCTTAATATTTATCTTTCCCCTGAAGTCTCTGTACGTTTCTTTGTTTGCTACCTATGGGCTTAACTATTCCAAATTTGCCCCAGTCAGCTCCTACCCTCCATAAACTAAGTTCTTCTAAAATTCTACCCATATCCTGACTTGCACAAAGTTGCATTCATCTATCGTCCTTGTGCTTTTGCTCATCTGTGTTACCTTCTTTTCCTTGGCTGCCACCTTTACTAAAATTCACATCCTTGTGCTCAAATTCCCCTTAGCCTTCAGTCCCCTCAGAAATCTGTAATCCTCCAACTTTAGCGTGTCTCACCTTCTTTAACATGTTATCGATCGCCTTGGTCCAAAATCCTGAAATTCACACCCGAAACCTCTAACTTCAGTGAACTCCTTAAAACCATCTGTTTTGGTCACCATCCAAATGATCTGAATTTTCTTCACCTTAGTGAGTGACCGGCTTGGAGACAACGTTGCAGGAAAATAGCTGGTAGCCACGACAGGACAGCTGCCTAACACACTTTCATGGCCCTTTTGAAGATCCCAAGGCTGAGCAGGAAAACTGATTAGCCACCTGTACAATGGAAATGAACAACCAGTGTACATAAGGCCTCCCATGAGGAGTAATATTACCAGCTCACCAGCATTTTGCTGTCTGTAGCCCAATCAATTAACATGTGCAGAGGCCGAAATTAATGAGAGGTGGAAACTCTGTGCCATTCTGCACGGTCGTCGGGGTAAAATGCCCCATCCCCTAAAATAGATTTGTGAGCAAGATAAGCTGTCTGCAGCCTCGAAAAGACAACTGGATTCTTTGCCCCACTGATCTAAGGGATGTATTACTGACACACCACACCCCCGATGTGTTCCTGTGCTGGCTTAGTTATGGGGACCCCATGTGACCCTAAAGTCCACATGTCTGCCAAATATTGCATCCTTCAGTTTACTTTGGTCAGACTGTATTTTTATGTAACACTGTAGGATTTTTTTATGGTGATAAATGTGCTCTCTAAATTTTATTTGTGAATAAACCAGCTTTAGTTTTAAATATAATACCATATTTCTGTCCAGCCATTTTATTCGAAATTCAAAGTTAGCTAACGTCAAGTAAATGAAATTGTTTGGAGTTAAATTTGTTTTTATTTCTTCAAGGCTAATTATAGCGAGTCGCCTGTATCCCAGCCCCTTATTACTTTGTCTTTTGGAGTTTGTGGCACCATCTAGACCATTTGTCATCTACTGCCAGTACAAAGAGGTAAAATAAACTACATAAAAGTGGATTGTTGGTTTGATTAAATATTTGAGAACACCGTTCAGTTCATTATCTTGTTCTCTTCCTTCATCTAGCCTTTGCTTGTGTGCTATTCAAATCTACGAGAAAGGGGTGGAGTTGTTAACCTGAGGTTATCTGAAACATGGCTGAGAGGCTATCAGGTAAACTTAAACCAAACTCTGAACAAGTTGACCATTAATGTAGGACTTCAGAGAACAGGTTTTGGGCATCCATGATCATCTGACTGAGAATAATGTGTCCTATTAAGCTCTGCTGCTGCATGTCCTATCTTAGGTAGATACATTGTTAATACAGTGGGCATTTTCAGTCATGTGGTTTCTCTTTAGCTGTGTGTTCCTGAGCCAAGCCATGTTCATTTGTCCAAGATTGTCTTCAGTTTATGCAAATAATTGTTGTTTGGTCAGATCCACAAATTTTTCTCCTGTTTTGTTTTGGTGTTATATAACCAATTTTCTTCATGCTAACTCAACTCGCCAGAGGGTCCCCATGTGTTGCATGTGCTCTGTCAATGTAGTTATATTAGATGTTTATTCCATCAAACCTTGTTTGTTTCTCAAAGTCAGATTACCATGGTAACTTTGCTGAAATATTCTTGCATTTTAATTTTAACATAGAAATTCAACAAGTTTGTGGCCATACTACAGAACAGCACAAAATACTTGGTTAATTTTACATGCTGGAACTACTAAGTTTTAGTCCACCCAAATTCAGTTTTTCTGAAGATTGTCTTCAAAGAGAGACCTAATAAACACCACGGAATCACAGCGTTGTTACAATACAGGAGTCGGGAGCGTGGTGCTGGAAAAGCACAGCAGGTCAGGCAGCATCTGAAGAGCAGGAGAATCGATATTTTGGGCATAAGCCCTTCATCAGGAATCCTGATGAAGAGTTTATGCCTAAAACCTTGATTTTCCTGCTCCTCTGATGCTGCCTGACCTGCTGTGCTTTTCCAGAACCACAAGTTCAACTCTATCTCCAGCATCTGCAGTTCTCACTTTTTCTCCTACATTACAGGAGGCCATTCCACCCATTGTTTGTACCAGCTCCCTAGTACAAACAATCTCCAGAGATTCCCCATAACCCTACACATTGTTCCTTTTCTATATAACTTGCTAATTTCCTTTTTGAATGCTTTGCTTAAACCTGCCTCCACCACACACCTCAGGTTGGCATTCCAGATCCTAACCATTCACTGCATCAATGTTGTTTTCATCTTTTACAGTTTTTTTTTGCCAATTACTTTAAACGTGTACAATCAGTATTGATCCTCCCATTAACTGTGGCATTTTCTCCCTATCTATTGCAGACTGTCCACACTTCTCATGATTTTGAATACCTCTGTCAAAACTATTGTCAGCCCTTTTGTTTTTCCATAGAAAGTAATCCAAACATCTGCAATTTGTCTTTGTAACCGTAATTTCTGCGCACATTCCAATGCCTTCACAACCTTAAGGTGTGTCACCCAGAAATGGGCACAGGACTCAAGTTGAAGCCACCTTGTTTCGAACAAATGCAACATACCCTCCTTTCTCTTGTACTTTGTGTTAATAAAGCTGAGGGCACTGTCTGCTTTATTAACCTTGCTCTCAATCTGTCCTGCCTCCTTGAATGACTCGTGTGTGTGTGTGTGTGTGTTAAGTCCCTCTGGTCCTGCACTTTTTTTTACCATTAGCTTTGAATAATTAACTGAAGAAATAGTGTGTTTAAAGAAAAGTATTCTAAACTTCTAGCACTAATTTACAGCAATGTATAAAAATTAATTTATCCAAATATTTCAGGTTTTGCCAAATCGGACTCATCCCAAGCTGACAATGAGTGGAGGTGGTGGCTACATTCTTACTGGTATTACGGTTGCAATGGACAGAACGAAATCAGTTGCCAATATTTCTGAATCACAGAGATCTGAAGAACCTGCAGCCAAAAGACAAAAAGTTGAGGAATCCAAAAGTTAGCTTTCCTCTGAGTACTGTTGCTAAGCCTGAAATTGATTGAGCTTGGAGCTCATTGCAAAGCTCAAATTGCAAATTTCTACAGACTGCTATACATTTATTTTGGTATACTATGGTATGTGTGCCATTTGGAATTTTCTTCTATGATGTGGAGCAGTAGCAAAAGTGATTTTGTATCTGTGAGGTCGGTGCTGTTAATGCAGAGACAAGTATTGCTATGTACCAGTGTACATGTGCAGGATTGGGATATTAAAGAAATGAAACCAAGTATTTTTTTTTGAAAAATGTGTGCATGCTGCAATTAAATACAAGAAAAGCTTCGGTTCAGAGTTCTAGAAGCCTGCTTGAATAATTGTTTCGGGCAGCCTTAGCTTATTTGACAGACTCTAACTTTACAAAAAGATTATCCAAATTAATTAGGAATTGTGACCACCTGGAACGAACATTGCTTTTTTTTCCACAGTTTCTTTCGTATCAAGTTATGGTAACTAACTTCATGCAATGAAGTATTTTTCTTGATGGATTTAGCTATTTTAAATTGATCTTATTTATAATTTGTACAACGGTTTTCATTACTAGTTTATCTGTATTGAAAGTGTCACATCACTGGAATCAACTTTTAAAAATGGAGTTATCTCAAATAAATTCTCAATCAAGATTTTAAACTTGATTAGCTTTTCTAAATAATTATTTAGTCCAACATGCAGTCCTTTTTCATGAACTACATGTATGGAAAATTTTATTCAATGTTCAAAAACACTTGCTGTCCCTCATTACAGCCATAATTGTTTCTTTCACTCCAACTTGAAAGTTCAAATATGGTAAACATTCAGTGTCTACACTCAGTATTCAAAAGTGAATTTTTTAATATAAATTTTGCATGTATTGAAGATGTGCTTTGATTGCAAAGACTTGACAGGCCCTTAAACTGTAACAGAACTATTTATATATTCTAAATATTCTTCAGTTCAAACCACATTGTCTTAAATTTGCTATGGTAAAATAAAAGTTGGTTTTTCTTTTACTTCTAATATTAAAATATCAACCATGAAAGATAATGAACTCCATTGAAATTTGTACCTCAAACTAACATCCCCAGTCAAACATGCAGCCATACTTTGAACTCTCCTCATGTTTTACTCCATTGTACTCCCCTATTAATTAGATTTTTCCAAATGTTTCCTCACCATCTGTTCCTACTGGTTTGTCCTGCAGTACTACGGAGTTCACCAGATCTTTTAGTTTGTATAGATTGAGTTGTTCCTGCTAAATTTCCTCTTATTTCCCCAATTCAGTCTTTCTAGAGTGTATTGGGCTTCTTTAATCTTTCCTTGCATTTCATTCCATTACATTGGGATTTTATTCCTTTCTCATTTAATCTTCTATTCTTTTTTGACTTGTGGTGACCCAAAATTGTATTTTGTAGTTTTCTGACCTGGCTGTGCATTCTATTGATTGACTATTTAATCCTGGACCAGATGAGAAATCTGTGTGATCTTGGACAACGTCACCAAATTATACTATGATCTGGTTAACACCATTCCCCTTTATTTTTCAAGCAGACCATGACGACTTCCAAAGGACTTGGATGAAAGTAATAGAACTCCTCAAATTCGAGCAAATAACAATACTGTACAAACTAGAACTACCAATACAATCCACCAGAACCTGTGCCGTTTCTTTCTAACACCCACAGTTAACTTGTATATATGGGTATGTACTATGATAAAACATTCTACTGTGTACACAACTTGGTAAATGTAGTCAAAACAGATTCCTTGAATTTCTTAGCAGCTGCCTCCAATTAGTGTCGCTGATCATCAAATGTCATTGACTTTACAAGAGATTGCAATTCCTCATTTTTACTGATTTGGCATTAATTCCATTTCAAGTGCTATTTCATCATGGAGTATCTGAACGAATGTTGTTCTTCGAGCTTATCACCCTCCTGTTATAGATCTGCGCTGTGAAATTCCAAGCATAACTCCTGCTCTTCACCAACAGCTGGGTACTCGCAACCAGGTATGTCCCTGGTTTCGTCCCTAAGCTCTAATCTGCTCAGTTGTATGAAGCAAATATTGCTTATCAGCATTTCAACCTTCCTGCGCGCAGCTGCACTGAAGTACTCATGTTTTCAAGCTCTTCTCAGGTTCTGCCAACACAGACATCTACTTCAAACCTGCCGATTCCCACCACTACCTGGACCACACCACTGCCATATCTACTCCCAGGAGGAGCACTTCCACTCCAGGACATCCCAGATGGCCTCCTATTTCAAGGACTGCAATTTCCACTCCCACATAATGAGCAATGCCCTCCCTTGCATCTCCACTTCCTGCACCTCTGCCCTTGAACCCCACCCCTACAACTGCAACAAGACTAGAACTCCCCAGTTCTCACCTTCCACTCCACTAATCTCCAGATACAGTGCATTATCCTCTACCATTTCTGCCACCTACAATCAGACCTCACTACCAGAGAGAGATTTCCCTCCCCACCCCATCTGCATTCCACAGAGACCATTCCCTATGTGACTCTCCCATTAGGTCCACAGCCCACCCTCCACTCCTGGCATTGTCCCTTATTGCCGCAAGTGATGTAAAACCTGCGCTCACCCCCCCCCCCCCCCCCCCCACTCCCAAAAAATCTCTCTTCAAGGCCCCAAAGGATCTTTCCACATCCAGCAGAGATTTTCCTGCATATCCAAACATCTCATCTACTCTCTGTTGCTCTCAGTGTGGTCTTTTCTACATTGAAGAAACAGGATGCCAACTCGTGGAATATTTCTGGGTCACACGCATCAAACAACCCCACTGCCCTGTGGCTGACCACTCCCTCTCCCACTCTGCCAAGGACATTAAATTTTTGGGCTGCCACCTCCACTAAATCCATGCCACCCACCAACAGAAGAAAGCCTCATCTTTCGCCTCGGGACCCTTCAACCACACCGCATCAACATCGACTTCACCAGTTTTCTTATCTCCCTTCCCTGTACCTCATCCCAAACCCAACCCTCCAAGTCAGTACTGTCCCCTTTACATGTCCCACCAGTCCATCTTCCTTCCCACCTATCTGCTCTGACCTCTCACCACCATCCCCCATCTGTATCTACCTTTTTCTCCCACCCTCACCCTCTTATTTATCTCTCAGCTCCCCCTTCCTCACATACCTGATGAAGGGCTTATGCCCAAAACATCAACACTCTTATTGGGCACCGTCTGACCTGTTGTGCTTTTCCAGTGCCATGCTTTTCGACTCTGATCTGCAGTCCTCTCTTTCTCCCTACTTCACAGTTAAGGTTACTGGGAGCTAAATAAATGCTTTTATCATCTTCCCTGCACGAGAGTTAACATTTTTTTTTAAATTTAGTACCTTTTTTGTAGGTTATACAGTTTGTTCTATTTATCTTAACATGTTGCATTTTTGTTTTTTAATATCCATATTAGAACTGAATCTGGTACTGCTCAGTTTACCAACATAATATTATTTACTCCATCTATTGCATGATCGTTATATATTACGACCTATGACCATAAGACCATAAGACATAGGTGTGGAAGTAAGGCCATTCGGCCCATCGAGTCCACTCCGCCATTCAATCATGGCTGATGCGCATTTCAGCTCCACTTGCCAGCGTTCTTCCCGTAGCCCTTAATTCCTCTAGACAACAAGAACCTATCAATCTCGGCCTTGAAGACATTTAGCGTCCCGGCTTCCACTGCACTCCGTGGCAATGAATTCCACAGGCCCACCACTCTCTGGCTGAAGAAATGTCTCCGCATTTCCGTTCTGAAATGACCCCCTCTAATTCTAAGGCTGTGTCCACGGGTCCTAGTCTCCTCGCCTAACAGAAACAATTTTCTAGCATCCACCTTTTCAAAGCCATGTATTATTTTGTACGTCTCTATTAGATCTCCCCTTAATCTTCTAAACTCCAACGAATACAATCCCAGTATCCTCAGCCGTTCCTCATATGCTAGACCTGTCATTCCAGGGATCATCCGTGTGAATCTCCGCTGGACACGTTCCAGTGCCAGTATGTCCTTCCTGAGGTGTGGGGACCAAAACTGGACACAGTACTCCAAATGGGGCCTAACCAGAGCTTTATAAAGTCTTAGTAGTACATCTCTGCTTTTATATTCCAACCCTCTTGAGATAAGAGACAACATTGCATTCGCTTTCTTAATCACAGACTCAACCTGCATGTTTACCTTTAGAGAATCCTCGACTAGCACTCCCAGATCCCTTTGTGCTTTGGCTTTATTAAGTTTCTCACCATTTAGAAAGTAGTCCATTCCTATATTCTTTTTGCCAAAGTGCAAGACCTCGCACTTGCTCACGTTAAATTCCATCAGCCATTTCCTGGACCACTCTCCCAACCTGTCTAGATCCTTCTGTAGCCTCCCCACTTCCTCAGTACTACCTGCCTGTCTACCTAACTTTGTATCATCGGCAAACTTCGCTAGAATGCCCCCGGTTCCCTCATCCAAATCATTAATATATAATGCGAACAGCTGTGGCCCCAGCACCGAACCCTGCGGGACACCGCTCGTCACCGGCTGCCATTCTGAAAAAGAACCTTTTATCCCAACTCTCTGCCTTCTGTTAGATAGCCAATCCTCAATCCATCCCAGCAGCTCACCTCGAACACCATAGGCCCTCACCTTGCTCAGCAGTCTCCCGTGTGGCACCTTATCAAAGGCCTTTTGAAAGTCCAGATAGACCACATCCACTGGGTTCCCCATTTAATCATGTTCATATGTTTGTTGGTATGGATCCCTCAGTGGATTTTCTGGGGGGAAAAAAAGCCCAACCTGAATTTGTATCATTGTAATTAACATTGTACACGTAGTACAGAATTTAAGGAAGGTTGCATTCACTCAGTAATAGAAGTTACATCCCTGTTGGGGAAGGATGGGAAGTGGTGAGATGAAGGAGGTGGTCACCCTATTCAGTTGTGTGCACTGATGCTAGAGTAAATGCTGACCTCTTCTGATTTAGCAGGGCCAGCTTGTTTAAATCTATGATCTGTGCAGTAACTTGAGATTTACGCAAAGGTGTAGATTGAGACCATGCAGCTCCTAAAGATGCCATTGTTGCAATTTCAAGTAACGTGACTCCAGTCTTTAGAAATACTGAAAGCAATTTGTATAGTTGCTGTACTTCAGTGAAAGATGAAAAAGATGACAGGGTTTCATAGACAAGTGGTAAACCTCTGATCCTGTGCATGTAATTGGAAATATGTGATTGTGAGAGGAAGCTTGAGCCAACTGGTCTACAAGATCACTTTCCCTGGAGGAGAGCATTTCATAGTGTGATAGCTAAACTAAGCATTATCTACACTATCTGGAAGTATGGGTGAGTTGAGACTGGACTACAATGTATAAATGATAGCTCTTTACAGAAATAATGAAAATTGAGGAACTTTAATGTGGGAACTGAGAACACTGCACTTTAGAGATCATGTAAGCAATAACAAAAAGGATTTGCCTATCCAAAATGGATGCTTATAAAATTTGTCACAAGCCTAGAAGATGAAGCATTCAACTGCATCCTTAGATTAAATATGGACCTAAAGTAGCTTTGTGCTTGAAAATGTACATGGGAAGACGATTCCCAAAACAAATTTATGCATATCCATTTCCCAAGTCTCAGCATTTGATCACTGAGAACAGTAGAAAATGAGTGTAAAACATCTGCATCTGAACAGAGGTGATAAATTGAAGTTTGTTCTCTCATCTACAATACTACCACCCACCTTTTTTAACTACTTAAAAACAGGCTGTTCACTACTGCCTAACTATATAAAGATATGTACTATTGGGATCAATTGAGATTTTAATTATGCAATAAACCCAGAAGGGTAGGCAAGTTGTTTGCTGGCCACCTAACTTCTCATTCTCAATGAAAACTTAAGGAGAATGTAACATTTAATTCTAAAATAGAGTGGGTAGTTTTACACTACCCACCAGTATCTCACCTACCTTATTTAGTAAATTATCTGGTCATTAATGGTAAACTATTTGGTCATTTGCACAAATTGCAATATTTCCAACATTAGAGTGATGCTAATTGACACTTTAATTAGTCCTTCAGTTGTTAAAAACCACACACCAGGTTATAGTCCAACAAACATTTTTGGAAGTGCAAGCTTTTAGAGTGCTACTCTTTTTTTTTGTCAGGTAGCTAATGGGGCAGGATCATAGGACACGCAGTATAGTAAAAGAAAGCTTGTACTTCCAAATAAAGAACAACCTCAATTATCTGAATCAAGGTGGGGAGTGTTTTGTTCGGATAATGTTTTTATGGGACCTTGAGATCTTGTTTGGATAATCTGAAATTCAGACAATTGACATTCAGATAACAGACTTTGATCTATAAACCAGTTGGACTTCTAACGTAGTGTTGTGTAATTTTTTTTAATTTTATCCATGCCAGTCCAACACCAGCACCTCTGTCATAGTCCTTTAGTTATAACACAAGCACCAGAAGGTCATGAAACATACTATGTAAATGCAAGTTTTTATTTACTTAAATTTATTCTTATGAATTTTTAAAAATATCTATCCCAGATTTCCCAATTGTGTGCTGTAAATGGCATCATTTTGTTTACTTAAAGTGTACAGTTGTAATGTATCCCACCAGAAATGTGTTATATGGTGTAATCTTCTGTTGTAGAAAATGCTGTTCAGGCCCTGTGGTTAAGTAATTGTTAATTGAATTCAACTGCATTTTGCCATTTCAGTATTGCCTTTTATTTCATAGTTGGCTGAAAGTAGAAGTGACATAGAGGATTAGAGTCAGTACTTCTGTTTTTATTTATAGCAAATTACAGGCTGAACCATAATACAATAATGTGAAATAAAAGTGAAGCTAAGTTTCCATGAATAATAAACCCAACCTGTTAATTTTTCATGCCTTTAAATATTCACAACATTTAACATTATAGAAGTGCACAATGGGACATTACCAGCATTCTAAAACATAGCGTCTAGCGAACAACAAAATACTTTGTGATACTGTGCAAGTTGCCTTTCACTTTAAGTGCATGACATAATATATGTGGCTCTTATGTTTTTAAAAACATGATATAGCAGAGGAGCTAAATGACTTTTCTGACAACATTGTATTAATTTCTTTGACTTCCATGTAGCTTCTCTGCCATTTTCTCCAGTTCCAAGTCCATAGCTGCCAAATTCTCCAGTTCCTTCTCCTTTGGGGACAATGGAAAACAATTTATTTATCTCAACTCAATGCAAGAATATGCCAACAGAAATTTTCCAACTGTAGGACAGAATAAATGCTACTGTAATAGAAGTAAATGCTGGAAAGTCTTAGCAGATCTGGCAGCATTTAAGGCAAAAGAAGTAGTTAGCAATTCTGGTCAAAATTCCAGACCTGAACTGTTAACTTTCTCCGTGAATACAAAAGGAAACAAGTGTGGAAATTGTGATGGTACTGACTGACTAACTATAGTCTTCCAATTCTTAAACACTGAAATGCTGTCAGAGGACTGGAAAATTGTAACTGCTGCATCCTTGCTCAAGAAAGGTATAATGATAAACTTTAACTTCAGACAAACCTGTTCAAATCTATTGTGGAAAAGCTTTCAGACAATAAATTGGGACAAAGTTAAATCATTTGAGCAACTGCATATTAACAATGGAAAACCAGCAATTATTTTAAAAGGTAACTTGGTTAACTGGAGTTATTTGATTAAGGTAAAGCAATTGATAGAGGACATGCCTGTTATGTAGCAATTGATTGCTACCACCTTTTTATTCCTTAAGCTCAATGGCTGTATGGAATTGGCTGAGTGCCAGGAAACAGTAATAGTAAATAGTTGAGTTTCCTGGAGAGAGGATGCATTGGTATTCCAGATGTTGCTGTTTGAACCTGCTGTTCCTGGCAAAAAAAACTGTTGGGTGTGTACGCAATTTCAAAATCTGTAAATGACAAACTTTTAAGTATTGTGAACTGTGGAGATAATAGAGATAAACTTGAGGGGATAGATTGGTGGACAAGTGACAGACGAAGCTTAATGTAGAGAAATATGAAGTGATTGATTTTGGTAGGGAGAATATGGAGTGTCAGTATCAAATAAAGGGTACAATTCTAAATGAGTTGTAATGTCAGAGACCCAGAGGTATGTGTACAAAATCACTGACGGTCACAAGGCCCTACACCACCACTTGTGTCGCCTTACAGTTCTTTTCATTATCCAATTTTGTTTTGAAAGCCACAATTAAATCTGTCTCCACCACACTCTCAGTCCATGCATTCCAGCTCCTAACCTCTTGCTGTATTTCTTTTTTAAATTGTAATTGGTTCATTTAACATTTATTTAAGTTGGCGTCCTCTGGTTCTCACCTCTATTTCAAAAATAACTGATGGTTAAAATACTTGGCCTTTGTGTAATTGAGGTCATCCTGAAACAGGAATCTGGTTATCTATTTTACTGTAGCAGAATTATCTCTTGAATGCATATTGTCCTTTAGAACATCCTTTGAATCTTTTTCAGTTTTTGGAAGAGCTACATTAAAGAAAAGATGAATTATTTATTCACTTGAATATTATAGCTGTCAATATTGGCATTATATTACCCAACTCTCAAAGATGCAAGTCAATTACAATCAAAAGTTCTTCCTGTCTACTAGCTTAATTTCAGGCTGAAAAGACAATGTTTCCATTTCTCAGCTCCAGCCATCCCCGTGGAGGGGGAGCAACTAATTCATATGTAATTTTACCAGTCAGTAGGAGGTAAATTGAGGTTGTCTTTTATTAAGCTCCCTTACAACCTGCAATGCAGCCCATAAGTTGAAGTCACATTCAAATACTGGATGCACTGGAAGTAAAATAAAGTTATAAATCACTATATATTTCCTAATCTTCATTGATTCTTTCAATGTAATATCTTAAAGGTGTATGGAGGTAACGTGCACTTCATGTCCATATGTTGTATTTCCGGATTTCTTTTTAACCAATCCTTGCCATCAACTTTGTAAAATTCTGTGCCAATCATTCTTATTCCGTTTTGATGTCTGAATTTCCACAATACAATTGCAGGTTTCAACCATTAGGTGGAGGTATGGAGTGAGTTTCTGGAGTCCTAAATCTGTTTCTACCTTCAGTACAACCAAACAAGTATACTTTAACTATGGACCATTTTACTGGGAAAGTTACTACTCCTGTAGTTTTGATGTCTATGTAATATTTACAACAATCATAATAGGAAACACTTCAGTGCCTCAGCCAAAATGTATGATATTCAAAGTTTTGCAACAAGAAAGCAAGAACCAATCAAACATGTTCAATATCTTTTGTATTCAATATTTTGTATAAATTTTGAAGATAATTCTGGCTATGAAAATTTAAAACTCCGCAAACTATTATGATCCCAGCTAATCTTATTACCAAACAGGTCAGATCCGAAACAGGAACCTGGCCTGATGGTTTGAATTTTTTTTGTTTTGGTTTTATCTCTTGTCACATAATGAAACATAAGTAAATTTGTATCAGCGTGTGCTTAACAAAATAGACCTATATTGCAAAAGAAAATAGATTGGATTATTCTATCTACTTCTGATACAAATTTGACGATTTCTGAACACTCTGTACTGTGTCAATGCTGTTACTTTTCAAAGAATTTTTAAAAAATAATCTTTTCAGAGGGGATGTAAAGGCAAAGGTGCCAAAGAGTTTAGGGTGTTTAACAATGGAAGGGTACTGGCCAGTTCTCTCAATTCAGGCAATAGTTTCAAGGTTTTCATTCAGAGTATGATAGGAGCCTGGAACACACTACCAGAAGAGGCAGTGGTGGCAGGCACTTTGGCATTTAAGAGGTATCTGGATGGTTACATGAATATGGAGGGAATAGAAGGATGTGGACTGAATAAGGGTAGGTTTGCTTTTTAATAAGAGCATGATGATCGCTACAGGCTTAGAGGGTCAAAGAGCCTGTTCCTGTGCCGTACTACTTTTTTGTTCAGTAAAGAATTCCTGTCTGAAATTGCTCTCTAGGTTTTCCCTCCTACCTGTAAGAATCTGTTTTTAAATTTATCTTTTTGCCAAGGGGTGTGTTTATGGGATGTTACTCTGTTGGAACAGTTAATTAATAATAGTTACTATATCAGTTCAGTTAAGTTTTCCAATAGTTTATTTTACAATTCACATGTTTTGTTCGTCTTTCAATTGTAGTGTTTTAAGTAAATTCTATTTTGCTTAAAGCTGAGTGGTTTGACCAGTTGCATTACCGCTGAAACACCCACTTCACATCTGCCTTTGAAATAAGAAAAAGTTAGCATCTTAGGCTACCTTCTTAATATTTTGAGGGTGTCTGGCCTGGTCCATAACAGCACACATTATTCCAACAATCCCAAAACACACTTGTCATCGAAAATAACTAAGAGAATTTGTATGTTACCCAAAATACCGTTTACATCAGCAATCCTGCTTCTAACACTTTTGGTAGGTTTACGTTCTTTGTGACTTCAATTTTTAGATAGGAAATGAAAATAGCTTAGCTTTAAGGAATCTCTTCAGCGTTCAATATCTAACTGAGCCGGCCAAAACTGTTTTAAAAGAAATCACCGTGGCTACAGATGTGCTTGCAAATTGATTAACATTATACACCAATTGCTAACTCAAAACCATAAACCCAAACTCTCAACAAGTAACCTTAAAATTATACATTTAAATCCCATAATTTACATCATCTAACACCACTTGAGCTGACAAGTCAATCCTAATATCTCTGTAGTCCCAGCTAACTTGCTGAAGTATTTCTTTCAATATTTTATTTATTCTCTTGTATCCATAAACCCCAAACCCCGTCTATATTTTGTTTCTTGTCTTCTATCTGTCATGTGTTGCTGGAAAAGCGCAGCAGGTCAGGCAGCATCCAAGGAGCAGGAGAATTGACGTTTCGGGCACGAGCCCTTCTTCAGGATTCCGGAAGAAGGGCTCGTGCCCGAAACGTCAATTCTCCTGCTCCTTGGATGCTGCCTGACCTGCTGCGCTTTTCCAGCAACACATTTGCAGCTCTGATCTCCAGCATCTGCAGTCCTCACTTTCTCCTTTTCTGTCATGGTTCTACGTACATAAAACAGTTAATGTTCCAACATGAATACTATGTAGCAACTACCATAAAATGACATTTGTGGTGAAAATTGCAGTGTAATTAAGTACATTTCTCAAAATTGCAATATAGCTTTTCAGTCATAATGAGCACCTCAGGCTTCCCCAGTGTTATGAAGGATGATTTCATTTCTTTTAATATAACTGGCAAACCTCCTGTGATGATGAACATGGTGAATCAGTGTTTTTTTTATATAATAACAACAAAGCTAATTTTTTTTCAATCTAGGGGACAATAACAGTGCCACTGTGCTCTTTCTAAATCCATTTTTTTTCTGACTTATTGAAATTTTTTATAATTGGTTTTGCGATCAAATTATCTGACTCTGGCTGTTACTGTATATGCTGAAATGATGATATATTTACTTTTATGTACTATGTCACCTATTTTCTTTGTGTACACACACATTAATTTTCACCTTTAGTCCCCATCAGTCAGGAATAGGGCAGGAGGTTGCCTTCTGAATTCCATAAGCACCTTCAGCCCTACTGTCCTTACAGGCCTCCATACTACTTCTAATTCTGACCCCTCGCATCAGGGAGGAAGTGTAGACTGCAGCTGCTGGGGATCAGAGTCAGCATAATCAAAGTCAGCATAATCAGGCAGCATAAGCCCATTAGGAATTCCTGATGAAGAGCTTATACTCGAAATGTCGACTCTCCTGCTCCTCGGGTGCTGCCTGACTGGCTGTGCTTTTCCAGCACCACATTTCTTGATCCTCGTGTATCACTCAATTTAATTATTCCACAATTGGCAGAAAACCAACAACTGCCTAGGTTCCAATCTCTCATTCTGTCTCCCAATGCTCTTGCATCTCTACATCTCTCTCTTCCCTCAAATACTCCATTCAACTGCCTAGGTTCCAATCCTAGGGTGACTCAGTGGTTAGCACTGCTGCCTCACAGCACTAGGGTCCCAGGTTCAATTCTAGCCTCTGGAGACTGAACTATGGAGTTTGCACATTCTTCCTTGTCTGCATGGGTTTCTGTGGGTGCTCTGGTTTGCTCCCACAATCCAAAGCTGTGCAGGTTAGGTGAATTGGCCATGATAAATTGCACATAGTGTGAGGTGCATTAGTTAGGGGTAAATATTAGGGAGGGAATAGGTCTGAGTGGGTTACTCTTCAGAGGGTCGGTGTGGACTTGTTGGGCCAAAGGGCCTGTTTCCATTTTTTCTTTAAACAATTACAGTTAAGGCTGTTCATAGAATCATACCCCCATACACTACAGGGGAGGTCCTATAGCCTATTCAGTCTGTACCTTTAACACTGCACTAAATCTAAACCAGTCTCACTTCTCACACTCCCCGAGAATCTTTTTTTTAAGATTACTTAGTGTGGAAACAGGACCTTCGGCCCAACAAGTCCACACCGACCCGCCAAAGTGCGCCCACCCAGACCCATTCCCCTATATTTACCCCTGCCCCTAATACTACGGGCAATTTAGCATGGCCAATTCACCTAACCTGCACATTTTTGGACTGTGGGAGGAAACCGGAGCACCCGGAGGAAACCCACACAGGCACGGGGAGAATGTGCAAACTCCACACAGTCAGTCGCCTGAGGCGGGAATTGAACCCGGGTCTCTGGCACTGTGAGGCAGCAGTGCTTGCCACCGTGCTGCCCACAGGTCCTGTTTCCATACTGAAGGGAATCTAATTTTTTTTTTTAAAACTTTTTTGAGTAAGCTTTTGGTCATTTATCCAAGTATATCCGGAGGTAAGAGTCATTTTAGTTCATGCAAATTGAGATCACCTGTCATCAATGAGACCTCCAAGTTAATTTTGTAATTCCAAAGCCACATACTTTCTATCCTTTGCTACTCAGCACTGCTTAACCAGTGATCTCTTTAAGATATCATTCCAAAACACACTAAAATGGGAAGCTCTGTAACTATCTTTTGGGGAACATTTCCTGGTCCCAAATATCAACTCCTAATGCTTGACTTACCTGACTCTTCTTTAGCCTTACTCCCCCCACCCTCTAATTATCAGGGCATGCTGGACTTGACTTTTCTCTATAGGAGAAAGTGAGGACTGCAGATGCTGGCGATCAGAGCTGAAAATGTGTTGCTGGAAAAGCGCAGCAGGTCAGGCAGCATCCAAGGAGCAGCAGAATCGACGTTTCGTGAACTCCTGAAGAAGTGCTTATGCCCGAAACGTCGATTCTCCTGCTCCTTGGATGCTGCCTGACCTGCTGCGCTTTTCTAGCAACACATTTTCAGTGCAGGACCCCTAAAAGTTTAGCAAAATTAAAGTATGTGGTATTGGATGTAATGTTCTGACATAAATAGAGGATTGGTTAATAGTACCTTCAGGGTTGGGCACATGAGCATGTTGGCATGAAAATCAAAAATTACTGTCCAAGATGCCCCAATCTGCTACGAGCTTTGCACAAGCACACCCTGCTCTCTGGTTTTCCTTTCAAATGTTTCACTGGGAGGTGTGAAGATCATTCATTTGCACAGTAGGTACAAACTAAACTTGATACAGAATGTAAGGAGAAGTCATTTCATGATGAGTTGCCCCAATCAATTAAGTGTTAATTGCTGCTGGTTAACCACTTGAGTAGTTAATTAATTACAACATTTGCACAGTTGCATTTATGTTCTATTTGTTGATTACCTACTAAGTTTAGAGAAAAATCAAGAAGTTTTTATTTTATGTAATCTATAAATTTCCTCTTGTTTTCTATCCTGAATTTCCCCATTCTAGTTAACTTCTTCCTTAGTCTCTGCATTGTCCATTTTGCAATCATTCAATCTGGTTAAGGAGATGCACAACTCCATCTCCTTAGGAGAGGGCACCATGTTGTTTCTACTTCACACCTGCATCAACTAACGCTGCAATGTTAGGCTCAAAAAATGACATCTTCAAACCAGACCATTAAGGGTTGGTTCATTGGCAATGACAATGAGCAATTGAAGTAAAGTGGAAAAGTACATGAAAAACAGGCCTAATGCAAAAACCAGTCTGTTTTGACTGGGGTGGGGACTGGAGGATGCTGTCTGACCCTGAGGCCAGATGGGAACCATCCACTTGTGTGGTCTACATGGTGAACCTGGATTTTTGCTTAAGCCTATTTTTCAGGGCTGGAAACCTACTGAAGTTATTATGAAATGGTATTACAGCATGTAACCAGAATAGTATTAATATCAGTGACTCTCGGAATTACTGCCAACATGTGGTTCATGAGACTGGGGCCATAGACTTTCACCTGTGGATTAGGGTTCACAGACTGGTGCCATGGCATTATCCAGGAGACCTGATGAATAGAAGGCAGTGAGACAGTTAAGAGAAAGTGAGGACTGCACATCCTGGAGATCAGAGCTGAAAAATGCATTGCTGGAAAAGCGCAGCAGGTTAGGCAGCATCCAAGGAGCATGAGAATCGACGTTTCACGCATAAGCCCTTCTTCAGGAGTTCCCGAAACGTTGATTCTGCTGCTCCTTGGATGCTGCCTGACCTGTTGCGCTTTTCCAGCAACATGTTTTTTAGCTCATCAGTGAGATACAGTTGTTGAAAATGTCTAAGTAGGTTAAGCTAAAAGAGTCACCCATTTCGTTTGCAAATAGCTAAAGTAGGTTAAGCTAATTTGCTTCATATCAAAACGCACATTTCTTTGTGTATTCACTTTGATCTGACTTTAAAGAACCCAGTTAGGCACTTTCATATAAGAATATGTGGGGTAAAACATTGTGGAAAGTCAGGAAATAAATAATGGCAAGACCAACTGCTGCTGCAGGAAATCTCTGCAGGAGTTCCTCAGGGTAGGCTGTTCAGTCCAACCTTCAGTTCTTTCATCAATAACCTTCCAAAAAAGGAAAGAAAATTACAGCACAGGAACAGGCAATTTGGCCCTCCAAGCCTGCGCCAATCCATATCCACTATCTAAATCTGCTGTCTATTATCTAAGGATCTGTATCCCATTGCTCCCTGCCCATTCATGTATCTGAGCAGATACATCTTAAATGACACTATCGTTCCAGCTCCTACCACCTCCATTAGCAAAGCATTCCAGGCACCCACCACTCTGTTTTTAAAAAAAACTTTCCACTTTTTTCTCACCTAAACTTTCCCCCCTCACTTTGAACTTGTGGCCCCGAGTGATTGAATTCTCCACTCTGGGAAAAAGTTTCATGCTATCCACCCTGTCTACAAATCTCCTGATTAAGGCCTACAAAATCATGTTTCCCCCCTCAACCACCATCTTTTCAATGAAAATAATCCTAATCTATTCAGCCTATCCTCATAGCTAGCACTGTCAAAACCAGGCAACATCCTGGTGAACCTCCTCTGTACCCTCTCCAAAGCATCCTCCTCCTTTTGGTAATGTGGCAACCAGAACTGTACGCAGTATTCCAAATATGGCCAAACCAAAGTTTTATAAAATTGTAATGTGACTTGCCAACTCTTGTATTCAATACCCTGTCTGATGAAGGAAAGCATGCCACACGCTTGCCACCTTCAGGGAACAATGGACCTGAACACCTAGACCTCTCTGTATATCAATTTTCACCAGGATTTTTCCATTTACTATAGAGTTTGCTTTGGAATTGCATTGACCAAAATGCATCACTTCACATTTGTCTAGATTGAACTCCATCTACCATTTCTCTGCCCAACTCTCCAAATTATCTATATTCTGCTGTATTCGCTGACAGTCCCCTTCACCATCTGCTGCTACTCCACCAATCTTAGTGTCATCTGTAAACTTGCTAATGTGGCAACCTACACCTTCCTCCAAATCATTTATATCTCTCGCAAACAACAGTGATCCCAGCGACACCACTGGTCGCAGGTGTCCATTTTGAGAAGCTCCCTTCCACTACTACTTCTGTCTCCTGTTGCCCAAACAGTTCTCCACCAGAGAGCTAGAACACCCTGGACCCCATGCAAATTCACCTTCTTTATCAGCCTACCATGGGGTGCCTTATTAAATGCCTTACTAAAGTCCACGTATATGACATCTACATCCCTTCCCTCATAAATCAACTTTGTCACCTCTCAAAGAAATCTATTAGGTTTGTAAGACATGACCTTCCTTGCACAAAACCATGCTGCCTATCATTGATAAGACCATTTTCCTCCAAATGGTTGGATATCCTATTCCCTAGTATTTTCTCCAGTAGCTTCCCTACCACTGAAGTCAGGCTCATGGGTCTGTAATTGCTTGGATTATCCCTGCTACCCTTCTTAAACAAGGGGACAACATTAGCAATCCTCCAGTCCTCTGGAACCTCTCCCGTTTTCAAGGATGCTGCAAAGATATCTGTTAAAGCCCCATCTATTTCCTCTCTCGCTCCCCTCCGTAACCTGGGATAGATTCCATTTGGTCCTGGGGACTTGTCCACCTTAATGCCTTTCAGAACACACATTTCATCCTTCCTTATGCCGACTTGACCTAGCATAATCAAAGATCCATCCCTAACCTCAACATCCACCATGTCCCTCTCCTCGGTGAATACCGATGCAAATGACTCATTAAGAACCTCACCCATTTTCTCTGACTCCATGCATATCTTTTCTCCTTTGACCTTGAGTGGGCCAATCAATTCCCTCATTACCCTCTTGCTCCTTATGTATGAATAAAAGCCTTTGGGGTTTTCCTTAACCCTGCTCGCTAAGGATATCTCATGACTTCTTTTAGCCCTCTTAATTCCTAGTTTTAGATTGGTCCTGCATTCCTAATATTCTTCCAAAGCTTTGTCTGATTTCAATTGCTTGGACCTTATGTATGTATGCATCCTTTTTCCTCTTAGCTAGTCTCACAATTTCACCTGTCAGTCATGGTTCCCTAAACAGGAACATATCTCTCCTGAACTCTAATCAACCTCTCTTTAAACGCCTCCTACATATCGAATGTGGGTTTTCCTTTAAACAGCTGCTCCCAATCTGCATTCCCCAGCTCCTGCTGAATTTTCCTTCCCCCAACTTACTTTACGACCAATCTCGTCTTTGTCTGTGAGTATCCTAAAACTTATGGAATTGTGATCTCTATTCTCAAAGTAATCCTCCACTGAAACTTCAACCACCTGGCCGGGCTCATTTCCTAACCCCAGGTCCAGTATGGCCCCTTCACGAGTTGGACTACTTACACACTGCTCTTAAAAAAAAACCCTCCTGGATGCTCCTTACAAATTCTGCATCATTCAATCCTCTAACACGAAGTGAATCCCAGTCAATGTTGGGAAAATTAAAATCTCGTATCACCACCACCCTGTTGCTCCTATATCTTTCTATGCTCTCTCTACATATTTGTACCTCGATCTCGTTCGCTGTTTTGGAAGCCTGTAGTAAAATCCCAACGTTATTACCGCACCCTTCCTATTTCTGAGCTTTGCCCATATTGACTGTTCGAGTCCTCCATAGTGCCCTCCTTCAGCACAGCTGTGATATCTTCTTTGACCAGTAATGCAACTCCTCCACCCCTTTTACTTCCCTCTCTATCTCACCTGAAGCATCGCTATCCTGGGATATTTAGTTGCCAATCTTGCCCTTCCCTTAACCAAGTCTCAGTAATAGCAGTAACATCATACTCCCAGGTGCTAATCCAAGCCCTAAGTTCATCTGCCTCACCTACTATACTTGTTGTATTAAAACAAATGTACTGCAGACCACCAGTCCCTCTGCGTTCATCTGGTGCTTCCTGCTTACTCTTTTCCCCTTAGACACGCTGACTTCATTATCTAGTTCCTTACAGGCTTTCATTACTACTGCCTTCCTGTCCATTAACTACCTCGTTTGATTCTTATCCCCCTACCACGTTAGTTTAAACCCTCCCCAACAGCATTAGCAAAAGCACCCTCAAGGACCTTGGTTCCAGTCCAGCCCAGCTGTGGACCATCCAATTAGTAATAGTCCCACCTCCCCCAGAACCACTCCCAATGTCCCAAAAATCTGAACCCCTCCCTCTGGCACCATCTCTCAGGCATAATGTCAGAGGTGGGAATGTTTGCTGATAAATACTTTATGTTCAGGGCTTCTCTGCTATTGAAGTAGTCTATACCCAAATGGCTTGGGCTGACAAGTGGCAAATAACATTTGTACCAGACAATGACCATATTCAACAACACAGAATCTAACCATTGTGTCTTGACGTTCAATAGCACCCCTAACTTCTCTACTATGAACATCCTGGAGATATCATTGACTAGAAGCTGGACTAGTAATGTAAGTACTGTGGCTACAAGAGCAGGGTCAGAGGCTCGGAATCTTGCAGCAAGTAACTCACCTTGACTTTCCAAAACTACTTTATCTATAAGGAGATGGAGGAGAAGTCAGGAGTGTGATGGAATACCTCTCAGCCACCTAGATAAGTGTAGCTCCAACAACAGTCCAGAAGCTTAAAAGCATCCAGGACAAAGCAGCATGCTTGATTGGTACCACATTCACAAAACATTCTCTTCTATCACCGTTGCAGCACTGTGTACTCTCTACAAGATGCTCTGCAGAAATCTACCAAGATAGCACCTTCTAACCAACCACTACCAGCTAGAAGGACAATGGCAGCTGCTCATGGGAACACCACCACCTGCATGCAATTCATAATCCTGGATTGGAAATATGTCACCGTTCCTTCACTGCTGCAAAACACGAGTTTCCTCCCTAAAAGCATTGTGGGTCCACCTGCATCAAATGGACTGCAGTGGTTAAATATAGCACACCACCACATTCTAGAGGGCAATTAGAGATGAGCAATGAATGCTTACCAGCTAGTGTTGCTCATTTCATGAATGAATAAAAAGAAAATAATGAAAGCTGTCTATTGGCCTACCACAGAGGAAGATGCAGTGCAGGAACACAATAGCCTAAAAGTGAATTGATGTTGTGCCTATTTTAGAGCCATGAAACAGACTCCCAACATTCTGAACTAGTGAGTGGTGTCACTCTATACAAATCTTCACTGGACGTGCGCTGACCGCATGTCAGATTTCAGAAGTCATTATTGACAAGTTTGTTTTGTGAATACACTTTAAAATGTTATTTTATTCACTATTGATAAGATAATAAAAACAGAAATTGTTGGTAAAGCTCAGCAGGTCTGGCAGCATCTGTGGACGGAAATCAGAGTTAATGTTTCGGGTCAAGTGACCCTTCCGGTTCTGAGGAAGGGTCACTCAACCTGAAAAATTAACTATGATTTCTCTCCACAGATGCTGCCAGACCGGAGTTTTTCCAGCAATTTCTGTTTTTTGTTTCTGATTTATAGCACCTGTTGTTCTTTCGGTTTTTAGTGATAAGATAATGTTGCGTTAATTATATTTAATGATCTATGACTGAATTGTTTAAACATGCAGACATTACATCCGATCCAATATTGTTTCCCAAAATTGAACTGCCCTGAATGTAGTGAACAGAGGCTCTCCAGGATAACCAAGCCCTTCTCAGCAGTCAGTAAAGGCTGGTTGCCATCTAAAAGGTATGCTTTTCCAAAATAACTATCCGAACGTGAAACCAGAACTGATAAGAGTTCTCCACCGAACTCTAGAGCTAAGAACATAGACAGTTATCCACCCTCAATCCTCCTTTCCCTGTTGATTGCATTCCACAGCCCCATTCTCACTAATATTCTGATCCCCTGATTACAATCTACTCTAAAGGCTGTCCTGACAGTGCAGCAGCCCAAAGTTCAAAATAAAATCCGAGAGTGCTGGAAGTGTTCTGAAGCTATGGAAGCAACTGGGGAGACAGTAACAGAGTTAGCACTTCAGATCTGTCACCTTTCATCAGGACCAGAAAGATCATGGATTCAAAGTATTAATTCTGCTTGTCTCTCTCCATAGATGCTACCTGACCAGCTGTGCAATTGCTTCATTAGCAGATAAATGCTATCCAATATTACACCAAGTATTCTTACTCTATTTTATCTGTCTTTTGATTCCAAGAACACCGTAGTTTGTGTAAAAACATGTTATTCACACATTTCCGAGTTTTGTACTGATCTTTATACATTTATAAGCTTTGTGCATAATAATTCCTGTCACCAGGATTATTTGTTTTATTCAATTAACAGATAATAGTGTTGTTTGTTTAATAATTCCTACTAACTAATGTGGAAGTTTATTTGAAGGTTTCAAACAGGGTATTTTCAATGTGTTTTTAGTTTTTAACCCACCTGGGTATAGAGCTGCCCATGGTTTCACTGATGTTTAACACTCATTCTCAACTTAAAACATCTGAAGGTGATTCAGAAAGTGAAAATTAATCCAAGGTATTAGTCTTAAATGTAATTATTAACTTATCATTATCTTATCAACAGTGATTAAAAAAACGTTAAGGTATATTCACAAAACAAGCCTGCAGATAATGACTTATTAAATGTGAAATAAACATATATTCACCACACATAAACAGGAATCAGTACATAAATAATTAGTAATAATAAACATGGTGCACCATCACAGCAGATCTTCTGGTATGCAACAGCACATGAACTTGACGACATAGAGAACTGCAAGCAGACATTATTTGAAGAGTCACGAATGTGGTGCTGGAAAAGCACAGCAGGTGCGAGGAGCTGGAGAATCGATGTTTTGGGCAAAAGCTCTTCCGAAAGTTCAATTCTCCTGCTCCTTGGATGCTGCCTGACTTGCTGTGCTTTTCCAGCGCCCCACACTCCAGCATCTGCAGGTCTCACTTTCTCCTATTATCTGAAGGGTGCTGCATTAAATCCTATTTAAATTTTGAAATACTTTCAAACATGTTTTGTGAAATCAAAGTCTGCATGCATATTGTTTTGAAAATTGTAGACTCAAATATATTAAATAGAGAAAGTTTAAATCAATACACATTTAAAAGTGAGCATAACCTGACTTTAATTTTAATTCCTATATGTTACAGAAGTTCTAGATATTACGTGTCAAAATGATGTCCTTAGATAAAGTTACAGTATTTAGAAAATTGATATCTATGAACATGCAAATTAGAAACAGGAGGAGATCATTCTGTTCCTCAGGTCTGTTCCAACATTTAGGGACTTGACAGGGTGATGATAATAGAATGTCTCTTCATGAGGGAGGAACCAGAACTAGCAGGCACAGTAATTTCATTTCATCCACATCCCTCCCCAACCCATCCTGGGAATCAGTTGAGTTGAACTTTTCTGAACTGTTTCTAATGCCCTTTGCACCCATTGCTTAAATAAGAGAGTATATATAGTACTCCAGACTGATTCCCTTGAAACTTTATTTCTTTATCTTCCTAATTTGCATTATGCAGAACTGTTATGGAGAACTTTTAGCCTTTTTTCTTTATTTTTGTACCCAATTTATTTTAGTACCTAAGCTTTGTAACTAGGTACTTTGTGCTCAAGATTGCACCATGTGTTGCAACATTATACACTTTTTACTATACTCTTATACTTCTGTACTTGAGTATGCATGACAATAAAATTTAATTGGAATTCTAATTCTAATTCTAATTCAGACTTTCAAAATGCCATGCTTTAAGTGCTTAATGCTAGATTGTTCCTATGACAGGTGTTTAGCTAACTCGCCTGTAGTTCCCTTTCTTCTGTCTCCCTCCTTTCTTGAATAGATGATGCCAAAACTTACCTTGAAAATAGCAGGATGCTACTTTTTAATTAATTATCACAATTGTTTTATGTAACAATGTATAATTTTAGTATCTATCAAATTTTAGATTACTTATCAAACAGCTATGTTGCAATTTCAATAAACTCAGTTTTGCCTTATTTATTGGATCGTCCAAGTAAAGAATAACTCTAGTCCTTTTTATCAAACAACAAATATGAATTGGCTCACCTCTTCTTTGGTCAGAGTTCTATGGTTCATATTCCTTTTTCTGTCTTCATGGTGTTGCTTTTCATTTTCTTCAAAATCATAAAGTTCTGGGACTTCAAATGATTTTTTCTTGGCTTTCAAATATTGTGCCAGCTTGTCCATTCTATCATACATCATTTTCTCTTGCAAATCATGGGCAAAATGTTGTCTTGAGGCATGCCCTTCACTATCTTCCACTTCCTGCCCCTGGTCTTCATCCTCATATCGTTTCTCATGCCTCTTTTCCAGTTTACCATCATAACCTTCATATTCTGGATAGAAGTAGCTCTTCTCCCTGGGCTTCATTTTTTCTTCATTGTCAGGGGTTCTGTCCTCCATGCTATGCTTCTTCTGCCACCAAACCTGCTGCATTCTTGGAAAGTGTTTTGTATTTCTCTCTGTTTCTTCATCTTCTTCATTGTTGGCAAACTTCTTTTCCACATCTTCATCAGTTTGGAGCCACTTTTCATTGTGAACATGCCTCTTTTTTTCTTCACTATGATGCCTCTTTTCCTGACCGTGATGCTCATTTTCTGCATCCTCCCCCGGTTTTTCCTCTTCACTGTGTCTCTTGTTCCCATCATAATGTCTCTTTTCCTCCTCTCTGCTATGATGCTTCTTTTCACTGGACTGTACTTTTTCTTCACTGTGGGTTCTTTTGCCATGGTATTGTTCTTCGTCCACTGATTCTTCAGAGTTACTCCTCATGTGTCCATCTACTATATCCTCATAATGATGCTTGCCTTTCTCATATGCTTCCTGGATGTTATTCCCCTTCAGGTAATTCTGAATGCTCTTGATGTGTTCCAGTTCTTTACTGGTTTCTTCAGATTTATCAGCATTCTTCTCATCTTGCTGGGGACTCTTCCTATCCTCATCAGAATGACCGTAGCTGTTTCTTTTGTGGTAATAAATGTGACCATTAAGAAGTTTTTCTCTTTTTTCATTATCATTCTCTTCTGACTCTTCAGACTCAGCTTCATGTCCATAGTTGCCATTTCTTTTATCTTGATCATTGAGGTCTTCCTCAGACCCATCAATCTCTTGGTCACTGTCCCTTTCTCCAGTACTATGTCTTCTTTTGTCTGACTGTCCACCTAAACCAATCGCCTTATCTTCCTCAAATGACTCCTCACTTCCTTTGTCATATCCATGAGGCCATTTCTCATGGAATCCATGGCTTGCAAGTTCAGAATCATCTGTTTTTGGTGGACTATTTTGTTCTTGCCCACTATCCTCGTCACTGTGTCTTCGCTTCCTGTGTTTTTCTTCTTCATCGTCTGTACTTTGATCATCTGCATATCTTCTTTCTTCATAGCTATGGTTATCTTGGCCAGTATGGTGATTTCTGTGACCTTTCACTTCATAGGGGCTTTTGACTGGTTTGAAGTCTTCCACTTCCCTGCTGTCATCTTCACTGTTTCTTTCTTCATCATTGGCTTGCTTGAGATGCTTTTGTTCCTCACTGTCATCTTTATCTCGATCGTCTGCTTCAAACCGCTCTCCTCCATGTCTCCCCTCTGCTTCCTGGCTTCCCTTATCTTCGTAGTGATGCTTTTCAGATTCCTGAATATGTCTCTCATCCTCATAGTGTTGGTTTTCTTCGGTATTTTTCTTTCTTGCTACTTCATGTTTCCCACCTGTAATAGGATGTCATGAAGGTTTAAGGATTGTGCATCAAGAACTAAGAATTTCATTAATGTGGACATGGGTTCTCAATTATATTCTTCACTGCATGAAGGCCAAAATCATTTCATGTTACCTCTCATTCAATTAAGATGCCCTTCATATTATGCTGGTCAATGCATGTCACTCATCCACTATCAATCAACACATTGTGGGCGGCACGGTGGCACAGTGGTTAGCACTGCTGCCTCGCAGTGCCGGAGACCCGGGTTCAATTCCCGCCTCAGGCGACTGACTGTGTGGAGTTTGCACGTTCTCCCCGTGTCTGCGTGGGTTTCCTCCGGGTGCTCCGGTTTCCTCCCACAATCCAAAGATGTGCAGGTCAGGTGAATTGGCCATGCTAAATTGCCCGTAGTGTTGGGTAAGGGGTAGATGTAGATGTAGGGGTCTGGGTGGGTTACGCTTCGGCGGGGCGGTGTGGACTTGTTGGGCCGAAGGGCCTGTTTCCACACTGTAAGTAATCTAATCTAATCAACTGACCAATGTCTCATTGCTGTTAATAGAAAACTGACTGTATATCAAAAGAGTTTATTCAAAAGTCTCAGAAGAGCTTTACATTGATTGACACGCTATGGGACCTGCTGAAGTGTTGAAATTGTAATGTAAAGTATTTTCTTTATAGTACTATAGTCAGCAATGTAAAAGGTCATTGCATTCACCAATCATCCTACAAACATTCTTGGTAAATGCTGCATCTCATATCACAGGGAATACTTTCAGAAAATTTGAGCATTGACAAACCAAGACACAAAAGCAGAGTTGATGCAAAAGACCAGGATGTCAGACATGGCCAATTCTCCCATGTTACTCATTGGAATCCTCCAATCCTCAACATTTTTTGTACAAAATTTCTCATTAAATTAAGGGGCCAAGTGACTACCATGACATCTTGTTCATCCCTAGTTGTAAGCTAGAATGGGCTGTTGTGGTGCAGTGTCAATGTCCCTACCTTTGCAGCAGGAGGCCTAGGTTCAAGTCCCACCTGCTGTAGAGGTGTCTAAACAAGTTGATTAAAAATACCTATAAGCCCAGTCTGTGGTTCCCACGTGTGAGGAGGGGGTTGAGAGTGATTATCCAACCCATTCTGTACTACAATCTCACTTGCACATGGAGCTCAAAGACAGGAACAGGTAAATGGACTGTCAAACTTGGAAATATGACAGCTGAAATTTGAAGTGCATGGAAATGCAAATCTGGCAGATATTTAATAAAGCACACAAATATCCTGAGAGTGTGTACTTGGAGGATGTGGTTTGTTGGTTTGCACTCACCCTCCCACCAAAAAAAAGTAAGCTTGGCTCAATCCACAGATTGTCCATACCTGTCACTCATTAATGGCCTTAAATCAAATGCTAATGCAAAAAAAAACACATCGTTTTAGAATAATGAAGCAATAACACTCTAGAATTGACTTATTCATGCATTCATAGGGTCAGAGAGTTGTACTGCATGGAAACAGACCCTTTGATCCAACTGTTCCATGCCGACCAGATATCCTAAACTAATCTAGTCCCATTTGCCAGCATTTGATCCATATCCCTCTAAACCATTCCTGTTCATATACCCATCCACATGCCTTTAAATGCCATAATTGCACCAGTCCCCACCACTTCTTCTGGCAACTCATTCCATACACACATCATCCTCTGTGTGAAAGAGTTGCCCCTTAGGTCCCTTTTACATGTCCCCCACCCCAAACCTATACCCTCTACTTGTGGACTCCTCTACTCTGGGGAAAATACTTTGACTATTCACCCTATCTATGCCACTCAAGATTTTATAAACTTCTATAAGGTCACCTCTCAGCCCCAGATGCTCCAGGGAAAACAGCCCCTGTTGGAAATGAGAAGAAAGTGAGGACTGCAGATGCTGGAGATCAGATTCGAGAATGTGGTGCTGGAAAAGCACAGCAGGTGAGGCAGCATCCGAGGAGCAGGAGAATCGATGTTTCGGGCATAAGCCCATCATAGAAATGAGCTCATTCCTGATGAAGCGTTTATGCCCGAAACGTCGATTCTCCTGCTCCTCAGATGCTGCCTGACCTGCTGTGCTTTTCCAGCACCACCCTCTCGACCTTACTAGAAATGAACTGTGTCATATCAAGTAAAGACCCTCACACCGACTGGGCTGTTCTCTCACCCCATCTAGTGGATTATGAAGTTCCAGTAACAAATGTTCTGCTTCCTCTCTACACTGTTATTGTACAATATTTCAGTGTAGAGTCTCGATAGTAAGGTCACATATATTTACTAGTGCAGCCTGTTCCAGTGGGCTATTTGAGGCACTGGGGAAGTGGGAAACGCTGATGTTTCCAAAATTACAAAAGAAATGCACTTACTGTCGAGGACTGTCCTGCACTCTGAGCTCACCGGAGGGGCGTTAGCTTTGGAAAGAGCCGTGGAAAGTGCTTCGATTATGCAGCGTGTCACCTAAACGTCCAAACAGAAAAAAAAGCAAGACAAACTCATCGGCCTCAACTTCCTCTTGTTCTGAATCAGAACAGGGAGAATTGCGTGCAAGTGTGGGAAAAAAAAAGATCATGCAAACCTACCAATTCATCCTTCTGTGTGCCTCTCTCCACCGGCAGTGATCTGGCTACTGCTAAGTATGAAGGTAAGGACGGGGGGAGGAGACAAACAAATTACAATATCAAACAACTGCACAATCTGTAGGGTTTTTTTGCTCTTCAGCACACTTTTAGTCCAGCGAGTGGGTGCCAGTTTAAGCTGTTGACGGTTAATTTACAGTTAAGTGAAAGTTGCCCTAACCCCAATTTGCTCTTTCGAATCAGAGACCACCCACACTCTCTCGGGAAACCTGTCTTCTCAGTTCTGATGTGCCTCTGGCCATGTTACAAAGCTGTGGCAGGAAACGTGCCGTATCCCCTCAGTTTCCTCTTCAGTGTCATTCCCACCTTCGGAGATGACAGAGGGACAACATCAGTGGCTCTGCGTGAACCCTTGACAATCTTTGCCCCTAAGCTCAGCAAAAGAAACAAAACACAGAGGGACTGCAGGAGAAGCTGAGCATTTGTATAGAGAAAGTAGAGTTAACGTTTCGAATCCAGTTTATAGCTTAACTCTCCTTTCTCTCCAAAGATGCTGCCAGACCTGTTGAGTTTCTCCAGCAATTTCTGTTGTTGTACCAGAGCTTCAGCGCCGGCAGATTGCTAGAACAAATCATAGAATCCCTACAGTTCTTTAGTCTGTAAAAGGTAACTCGCCTTTGCAACTGGGCTTTAAGAAGGGAGACGGCAGATTTTCCGAATCGCTGCTACCAACGCGCGTTTCTCTATCGTAAATAAATGTCAAGACTTGGCTTCGATTTCCAGGTAATGAGGTTTAAGACACACACAAAAGAAATGCCGAGCAAGGTCCTACAGCTATCACTCACTTGGAGAGGCTGGGACAGGGTCTGAAGTGCAGGTCGCTGGCCAAAGTGCTGAAATGGACAGCTCCCTTTATTGGAATAGGGGCTGAGGAGGAAGGGGATTTTTTTTTACCTGTCACAGCAGACAGAACGGACAAGGTGAGGAGAGACGGCAGCTGCATACTCCTGTGGGAGAGGAACACACTGCGGATTTTTCGCTGGCCGCTTGCTCTCTCGCTCTCTTGCTCTTTCTGCTGGTCTCTGAATGGAGCCCAGCCTCACCAGCCCCAATTTAAAGCGCCCTTCGTCAGAGAAGGCGGAGACAGACTTCTCTCCTTACACAAAAAATACCTATCGTCACCAGAAGGCACCCCAACACTCTAGAAAAACAAACAGCTGGAACTCATGTTCTGTCATTAAACTTTCATCTGCGCCCAGAAATGCGGGACTTGCCTTTTTTAAAAAAAAAACTCCCAACTACCAAACCTGATAATCTGAAATCTATTCATTTATCTAACCCAAATCACTCTTGTGTTAACAAGTCGTTGGCAATCTTCTAGTTGGACAGTAATTCAAAAGTGAGGTTAAAGAAAATGAGTTGGGGGAATATTTTGGCTGCCACTGCTTTTTTTTTAAATCTGTCGATTTTCGCCCAATATTTATTTTCTACACGGCACAAGATTCACCAGTACTCAGATCCCTCCAGGAATTATTCGTTTAGTAACAGCCCGGAACTATTGTGGTGGAACTTAATGGGCCATCCCGTTAATTTTTCATAAATGCTTGAAATTCTAGCTTCAACAATGGATTGAATTAAACGCTAATTCACAATGATTTAAAATGAAGGGGGATTTTGCTCATTTGCTCGTTCTCATTGCGTTTTCACAGACATCATATGTAAATAAGTTGAGAAGGAATGAAAGAGACATTCATTATCTGAAGATGTATTTTAATGATGATTTGGAATACCGGGTATTCTAGCTGATATCTCAATACTCATATTCTTACATACAGTACTGTCAAACATAGGAATATACAACAAGGAACAAGAGTAGGCCACTCGGCCCTTCGAGCCTGCCCTGCCATTCGTTAAAATCATGTGTGATCTGATTATCAACTGTAACATATCAACTCTACATTCTTGCATATTCCCCATAATCTTTCATCCCCTTTGTAATCTATCGAGCTCTACCTTAAAATATTTAAAGTGAAAATCAATTCTAGACAATGTAGTAGTGATTAAACAAATGGACAGTGGAATTGTAAAACAATGATTAAAGACTATTCAGAGGTATCCTATTAAAAAAATTACTTGGATAAGCATTTGCAATGTGATAACATTCAAGGACATGGACCAAGTGCTGGAAAGTGGGACCAATATAGATTTAGAGTAGTGGTGGGGATGCAGACTTGGATTGGTCGAAGGGCCTCCTCTGCTCTGTGTGATTCTATGATGCTATTCCAGGCCATAACACTGGATTGGGAAGTATTGTAATGGCCAAACTATCCTTATCTGCGCCATAGCTGTTACCAAGATTTATGACCATGCTGGAACTGTTCCAGCAATATTATTTACTCAAGTTGTGCTAAGATTTAAATAGGCCTTATTCTACAGTACTGAAGAGAAAGAAGGACTGATTACATATTTCCAGTATGGTCTAGTCAGTAAGATGTGAGTGAAGGAAACACAGAAGTTGAGAGTTTCAGGAGAAAGAACACTTCTGAATTTTAATAGCCAAGTCAACTATAAATGGATCTTTGATAAATTAACAATCAGGTTGAGGATTTATCATTTCTGAAAATATGTAGTAGTGAGGAACGTTGCCAAATCCAGATTGAATGGCTTAAAAATGCCATACAATTGAAAATATATTAAATACCATGAAGTCACTTGGAAACATGGAAAATCTAAAAGAGGATGGGAAGGAAAAGAAAACAAGCAAACACAAGTTTTGGCCAGCCCTCAAGAAAATTATAGAATGATATCAGTAACTATCCATCTTCACAACCTCTGGAATAGAAAATTATAGGCACACAATTTGGGTATGGGCCTGAATTCTTGATGTGAGTTCTTGGCATAAAGTAATCTGCATCAGATGCTAACGATGAAACATTACTCACTTAGAAATTATAGCACAAAAGAAAACCATTCAGCTGTTTGCATTCAGTAAGTACTAGCTGGAGAAATCTATGCTAATCTAATTTCTCTCACCTTGCCTTGTATCATTTAATATTCTTCCTTTCAAAGATGCTTCCATTTCATTTCAAATTCAATTATGGTGTTGGCTTGAATAACCACAAGTAGCAAGTAAATCCAGCTTCTCTCTTTGTAAAACAAAATCCTCTTAAAATACCATGCGCTATTCTTCTATTTATCATAAGTGCAGATATCTCATTATTAATTCACTAACCAGTAAAAGTCATTCACATTTCTCTGTATTGCAGTGTTTCTACCATCCATCTGTCCACTTGGCAGATTACAAAGGTCTGCAATTTGCTGGACTGTTCCTCAACATTTGTCATTCTCAGTATTTTTTGGTGTCATTCTTAGAGCATTTTTACTTACGTTTTTATATACAAGGAAATCAAAAAATCCAAACTACTAATCCCTGGAACACCACATCTGACCAATCTGAAAAAAAAAAGTCCAGATTGAATGGCTTAAAAATGCCATACAATTGAAAATATATCAAATACCACGTAGTCACTTGGAAACATGGAAAATCTAAAAGAGGATGGGAAGGAAAAGAAACAAGCTTGCTTTCAGTCTTCTTTTGCACGAAACTACATATTTTTAATTTTTTTTCTGGAAGGCCAAACTGAAATGCAAGTTAGACTAATATAACTGAATAACGCTGAAGCATTTGCAACTTGAAAATCAAATGTTGCATTTGTTGAGTTATGAATACAATGTTACTTTTTGAAAGAAGCAGTAAGAGGGTGGTTTCAAGAATGAATGATACTCAAACTCTTTCAATTTAAGAAAATTCAACAAACATCTCTCTGACAGCGATGTATTCAAAATATATTTTCTTAAGAAAAGTGGAAGAAACATTTAGATACTACAAACAGAAAGCATCTCTCTCTCTCTCTTGCTCTCTCTCTGTGGGGAAAAGCAGAAAATAAAACAAGCAAACAAGCAAGAAAGTTTTCATATAAGAAAAGGCCTACTTTCGTGAATCAACCATCAAATTAAATGATAACCATCATCTGTCAGACAATGTATCATTGTAAAAATCAAAAGGACTGTGAGAAAAATATCATTTCACCTTGTGGTCTGGAGTTTATATCTTCAGAATGTCAATTAACCTATCTATTTTCTTATCAATACATAAATCTGACTTAATTATGAGTGAGTGAGTGAGTGAGTGAAATCCTTTCTTTCCTTTATTCTTGTTAAAGTGGTGTGTTACAACAAATAGTTATTTGTTCCTGTTTTTGAAGAAATCTGACATGAATTGATTTTGTTCTAAATAGTAGCCAGACAGGCAAGTTGGTCATTTTTGGTGGTTCGTTAGAATTTCTGCAGTTGGAGCTTTTGCAACAATGAGACATCATTATCGGTGGAAGTTTCCCAATAAAATCATTACACTTTAAAGACCAGTCGTCTCAACAGTGACATGAATGGACAGTGTGGCAGTGTTACATGGTGTTTTCACTTGTACCTCAAAATTGTAACCTTGGTCAAAAAATGGTTGCTTGCTTGGAACACACAATGTCTCAGATCAGAATCTTCCCTCAGCAATCAGTGGCCAGACCTGACCTATATCACCTTCGTGATTGAGTGGATATGGGGTTGGATGTTCATCCTATTGTAACCAGTCTCATTCAATCTGAGGCAGTGGCTGATGAAAGGAAAATAAGAAGCATCCAGAGGTAACATTAGCAGTCAACAGTAAAGACTTTGCCTATGGTTAAGTGGTGACATTTGATGATAGAACAGCAGCAGAAGTGTTGTGCAAGGTTTCAAGAGAGGTACCATCAAAGCACACACAGGAGCTGAGCTCATACTTACAGATAATGTTTGCATGGAGAAATGTAAATAATTGGGGAGGACCACAAATGGATCCGTCGGTCTCTGAAGATATCATTGCGGGGTCAGTCAGAGATAATATTGCTGGAAATGCACTGTCTATGATTGGATGGCAGGAAGCAGAATGTAAATGGCACATTGTATTAGAAGTAATGGTATGATCAACAATATTAAAGGCTGTAGAGAGGTTAAAGAGAACAAGGTTGGATCATGCTTCCTAGGTACAGACACTGAAAATGTCAATGTGATTTTGGTGTTATGGTCATTCTGATACAATGACAGAGTGGAAACCTGATGAGCAGAACTCAAATATAGAGCTTCAGCAAAGATCAATATAGACTTTTAAGGTGATGACACTTTGAATGATATTGGAGAACAAAGGAAGTTTAGTGAGGTGGCCCTAGTTTGCAAGGACAGAGGGCTTGAGGTACAGAGGACAGAGTTAGGACTTTTAAAATATAACAAAGAACTGCGAATGTTGGAAATCTTAAAAAAAAGCTTGATGAAGAAACTCAGCAGGTTTGGCCATAGAAAATAGGAGCAACGGAAGGCCATTTGGCCCCTTGAGCCTGCTCTGCCATTCAATAGGATCATGGATGATCATGATCACTACACTTCCTGGATTTCTTTTTCCTTCAATTTCCTGGAATTTAAAAATTAGGAAACTTCACTCTCTCAAAACAAAAAGATAATTTTTTCCACCCCAAATTGTCCATTGAATCCCAAACTTTCTCTCAATGGAGGGTGTTGGAAAGAAGTTGAGGACACTGCTCAGATGAGAACAAGTCAAATATAGGCCAAAAGCCAGTGAAAGCTCCTTACCTTTATACCAGAAGGCAAGAATTCAGTCCGTATCAGACTGTGGTTGTGGAGGAGCAGTGCTCCGAAAGCTAGTGCTTCCAATTAAACCTGTTGGACTATAACCTGGTGTTGTGTGATTTTTAACTTTGTACACCCCAGTCCAACACCGGCATCACCAAATCACAGATAAAACATTGACTGTTTTATCTTCGCCCAGATGCTGGGCAAGCCTCATGTACATTTCTGCAATTTTCTACCTTTCATTCACTTCTATTCAACAGGATCTGTCCTTCTGAGGTGTTCATTGAACCGACTATGCCCATGAACAACAATTAAAACTAAAACCAAAAGCTTCCAGTGGTCTACTGAGAGAATATTTAACTGACTTCAGCGAGCTTATACATGACCGAATTTAATCATTTCTTCTGCACTGGGTACAATAAAGATATTCTCTGAAGATGGAAAGTTGTTTATTCAGTTCCTATTAATCAACCCATCAAAGTTCATTTTAGTATAACGGTGCAGTATAATTTGATCAAAGACATAATTTTCCTCAATTTAGATTATAAACAATTTAAACTACTGCTTCATATTGTCAGCAAATCGAATTAGTTCTAAGTTGTCTCAACATAATAAAATATAATCATCATTAAGATAGATATCAGACCCCAAAGTATTGACTCCCCAAAGTGTCCAATCAGAGTACAGAGAATCAGGTTGCTATAGCTACTGTGTGTCCATCCATCTGGTTGCCACAAAAGGTAGCAATGGTTTCTTTCATTATCCATTGGAGGCAAATTAATGAAGACATGCAGCAGAACACTTTCAAAATCATTGTGTAGTTACAAAGTGCTGATTGTGAGTGGGTGAAAATTATAAGGTTTGATTCTGTAAATGCCATCAAGATTTACATTATCTTTGATGCTCAGATCGTGTTTGATTTACAAAAGGACAGCGTTAATTTTTATGCTTTTGGCATTAATTTAATTTTGGGGATAATGAGAGTCATAAATCACAATATCCCAAATGCTTAAAGAAACTAATTACAACACACACAGTCTTACAGCCTCTCATTAAACTTACTCGCAACAAATTTCTCCTTCCCCACAGTCCCATCGAAAGCTCTACCAAATTACCAAAGAGCTCAATAAAGCTTCTTCTATATTCCTCCTCAATTTGTGGATGTTTACTGCCCATTCTGAATTATCTTGAAAACGTGGTGATGAACTTGATTATTGAACTATTGGGTAAATATTTGGTACAATGCAGTGGCTTGATGAACCACTTCAGAAAGTAGTTAAGGAGTGTCCCACTTTGATGGAATTGCACATATAAGCCGGACTAGAGAGCTTAATAAAAACACTTCAATACAGTTTTGTCAAAATGCCTGGATTGACTTTTTAAAAGGTCAATGTAAAGATATGATGGAAATTCCTTGCAAAAAAAAATTTTTCTTAGAGACCACAAGGTACTAGATGATTGCTGTTCTTGGTTGTTTGTATGGTTGTTCTGTTTGAACAGTATTTTGAAGCTTAGAGTTTGTATTTGAATTTTCAGTTTAGGAAAGTCTGCTTCAGAACAAGCTGCTCAGCTCATGTCTCCAGTTTCTGAAGAGTCTTTGTGGTGAATTCATTAAGCCATACAGCACGGAAACAGATCCCTCAGTCCAACTCATCCATGCCGACTAGTTTCCCAAGCTAAACTAGTCCCATTTGCCTGGGCTAGGCCCACATCCCTCTAACATTTACTATTCATGTACCTATTCAAATGTCTTTAAATGTTGTAACTGTACCTGTATCTCTCTCTGGCAGCTCATTCCACATGCAAATCACACTCTGTGAAAAAGATACCCCTTAGGTCCTCTTAAATCTTTCTCCTCCCACCTTAAAATTATGCCCTCTCATTTTGAATTCCTCTACCCTGGGGAAAAGATCTTTGCTAGTTACCTCATCTGAGCCCTTCATGATTTTAAAAAGCTTCTATCAGGTCATCCCTCAACTTCCTATGCTCCAGGGAAAGAAGTCCCAGCCTATCCAGCCTCTCCTTATAACCCAAAGTCTTCAGTCCTGGTACCATCGTTATAAGTCTATTTTGTATCCTTTTCGATTTAACAATATCTTCCTACAACAGGGTGACAGAACTGTACTTTGTAGTCCAAAAGTGTGAAATGCATTTTTTTTTCTAGAAAAGTGACTGAAAGAACTTTTAATGGTTGTATTTCCTGAATAAACTGTGTCTGACAACAGCATATGATCAGTAACATGACCACACATGCAAGAACACCAGATCTACAGACTTTGCAATATACTGGGCCTTACCCTCCTTGACTTTAAGAAGACTGGCAGTGACCAGAAAGTGTTTTTCTTTACAAAGCGAATAACTGCAGAGATATATGAGTTTTCTCTTTCCTTTCCTCTGAAGAATGTTTGTGAGTGTGTTTGCATTATTTAGAGGGGTAAACATTTATATTTTCAAGCTACAGGTTGTGTCTGTTAGCCTATTCTGCAAGTCTATTGAATGGGTTTTGTTCTACAATTAATCAATAATTTTATGTTTATTAAAGAAAACTAGTTGATGGATCTATTCATTATAGGTCTAATACAGAAAAATCATCCATTTGGATACAACTGGATTGGGAATAATATTTTTTATTTTATGTTGCAATCATGGAGTAGTGGGACTAGAGAGCTAGTGCAGTCCTTCCCATCTCAGATGAAACAATACGAGACAAGAATGAGCTAGTCGGGTTTGATTACAATCCAGTATGTCTTCTTTTAGTGCTCCATTACATCTTCTGTTAGTGCCATCTTTTTGTTTTACTGTCCCAATCTCCAACATATGAAAAAAATAGTTGGCATGGAATTTGAGGTCAGCAGTGGATGAACAATGCAAAAGGATTCTGTGCAGATTATTGCTTATGGTGAGGGATTTGTAGAGATCACAAAGAACTTTACACTTATGTCATTAAACTGGAGGATATAAAATTACATTTCCTACTTGTGATTGGCCAAGCCAAAACTCTGAGCTTAAAATTTCTGTTTCTAAGTTTAATAATAATGAACCAATTGGCAAACCTTTAAGACCCTGCCCCCAGCCTTGCTGTTCAGGTAAAAGCAACTGGAAAGGTTTTTAATTAGCTGGTACCTTAGAAAATCACACTGATGCAGAATTAATTTCCATGAATCTTACATACAATCTCTTTCTTCATTCATCAGCAGTATTCTTCTTGAGAATCAGAGTCAGATTTGCAGCGCAACAATGAGTTCAATATCCCTGTTTGGCTCTGTTTTGAGATTCAAGGGACTGCACTATTTTAATTGGAAACATGTAAAATTTACAGCACAGAAACTGGTCATTCAATTTAATAGTTTAATACTACAATCCACACTGTTTACCCTCACTCTACTTTAACCCCCTCAATGTCTCCATCTATTCTTTGTTTCTATATATACCTTTCAACTTACTTCTTTTATGTTTGACCAACTTATAGGGTAACAGGTTTCACATTTTAATCATTTTCTACAAAGGATTTTCTCCTGAACGTCTATTAGGTATATTACTGATTGTCTACCGCTGTATTTATAGCTCTTACTTCAGAAATTCTGCCCCATATTTCATCAAATGTCTTAGTGAGATGCATTTTATAGTCATAGAGGTGTACAGCATGGAAACAGATCCTTCAGTCCAACTCATCCATGCCGACCAGATATCCCAACGCAATCTAGTCCCACTTGCCACCATCTGGCTCATATCCCTCCAAACCCTTCCTATTCATATACCCATTCAGATGCCTTTTAAATGTTGCAACTGTACTAGCCTCCACCACTTCATCTGGCAGCTCATTGCATACATGCACTACCCTCTCCATGAAAAAGTTGCCTCTTTAGGTCTCTTTTATATCTTTCCCCTCTCACCCTAAACCTATGCCCTCTAGTTCTGGACTCCCCCACCCCAGGGAAAAAGACTTTGTCTATTTATCCTATCCATGCCCTCATGATTTTATAAACCTTTATAAGGTCGCCCCTCAGCCTCCGACATTCCACGGAAAACAGCCCCAGGCTATTCAACTTCTCCCTATAGCTCAAACTCTCCAACCCTAGCAACATGCCAGTAAATCTTTTCTGAACCCTTTCAAGTTTCACAACATCCTTCTAATAGGAAGGAGACCAGAATTGCATGCAATATTTCAAAAGTGGCCTAACCAATGTCCTGTACAGCTACAACATGACCTCCCAACTCCTGGACTCAGGTCGCTGACCAATAAAGGAAAACATACCAAATGCCTTCTTCACTATCCTATCTACCTGTGACTCCACTTTCAAGGAGCTATGAACCTGCACTCCAAGATCTCTTTGTTCAGCAACACTCCTTAGGGCCTTACCATTAAGTGTATAAGTCCTGCTAAGATTTGCTTTCCTAAAATGCAGCACCTCATATTTATCTAAATTAAACTCCATTTGCCACTCCTCGGCCCATTGGCCCATCTGATCAAGATCCTGTCATAATTTGAGGTAACCCTCTTCACTGTCCACTACTCCTCCAATTTTGGTGTCACCTGCAAACTTTCTAACTGTACCTCTTATGCTCACATCCAAATCATTTATATGAATGATGAAACATAGTGGACCCAGCACTGATCTTTGTGGCACTCCACTGGTTAGAGGCCTCCAGTCTGAAAAACAACACTCCACCCCCGCCATCTGTCTTCTACCTTTGAGCCAGTTCTGTATCCAAATGGCTAGTTCTCCCTGTATTCCATGAGAGCTAACCTTGCTAATCAGTCTCCCATGGGGAACCTTGTCAAACGCCTTACTGAAGTCCATATTGATTATGTCTACCACTCTGCCCTCATCAATCCTTTTTGTTACTTCTTCAAAAAACCCCAAACAAGTCTGTGAGACATGATTTCCCACGCACAAAGCCATGTTAACTATCTCTAATCAGTCCTTGCCTTTCCAAATGTGTGTAAATCCTGTCACTCAGAATTCCCTCCAACACCTTCCCATCACCAATGTTAAGCTCACTGGTCTATAGTTCCCTGGCTTGTCCTTTACACCTTTCTTAAATAATGGCACCACGTTAGCCAACGTCCAGTCTTGCGACACCTCACCTGTGACGATAGATGATACAAATATGTCATCTAAGGGCCCAGCAATCAGACAGAGACAGAAACAGGGGAATATATTACGGGGAACAAAGAAATGGCAGAAGAACTGAATTGGTACTTCAGATCTGTGTTCACTGGGGAAGACACAAGCAATCTCCCTGAGGTAACAGTGGCTGAAGGACCTGAACTGAAGGGAATATATATTTGCCAGGAATTGGTGTTGGAGAGACTGTTAGGTCTGAAGGTTGATAAGTCCCCGGGGCCTGATGGTCTACATGCCAGGGTACTGAAGGAGGTGGCTCGAGAAATCGTGGATGCGTTGGTGATTATTTTCCAGAGTTCGATAGATTCGGGATCAGTTCCTGCAGATTGGAGGGTGGCTAATGTTACACCACTTTTTAAGAAAGGTGGGAGAGAGAAAGCAGGAAATTATAGACCAGTTAGTCTGACCTCAGTGGTAGGAAAGATGCTGGAGTCTATTATAAAGGATGAAATTAGGACACATCTGGATAGTAGTAACAGGATAAGTCAGAGTCAGCATGGATTTATGAAAGAGAAATCATGCTTGACTAATCTTCTGGAATTTTTTGAGGATGTAACTCTGAAGATGGACGAGGGAGATCCAGTAGATGTAGTGTACCTGGACTTTCAGAAAGCTTTTGATAAAATCCCACATAGGAGGTTAATGAGCAAAATTAGGGCGCATGGTATTGGGGGCAAAGTACTAACTTGGATTGAAAGTTGGTTGGCTGATAGGAAACAAAGAGTAGTGATAAACGGCTCCATTTTGGAATGGCAGGCAGTGACCAGTGGGGTACCGCAAGGATCAGTACTGGGACCGCAGCTTTTTACAATATGTGTTAATGATATAGAAGATGGCATTAATAATAACATTAGCAAATTTGCTGATGATACTAAGCTGGGTGGCAGGGTGAAATGTGATAAGGATGTTAGGAGATTACAGGGTGACCTAGACAAATTAGGTGAGTGGTCAGATGCATGGCAGATGCAGTTTAATGTGGATAAATGTATGGTTATCCACTTTGGTGGCAAGAACAGGAAGGCAGATTACTACCTAAATGGAATCAATTTAGGTAAAGGGGCGGTACAGAGAGATCTGGGTGTTCTTGTACACCAGTCAATGAAGATAAGCATGCAGGTACAGCAGGCAGTGAAGAAGGCTAATAGCATGCTGGCCTTCATAACAAGAGGGATTGAGTATAGAAGCAAAGAGGTTGTTCTGCAGCTGTACAGGGCCCTGGTCAGACCACACCTGGAGTACTCTGTGCAGTTCTGGTCTCCAAATTTGAGGAAAGACATTCTGGCTATTGAGGGAGTGCAGCGTAGGTTCACAAGGTCAATTCCTGGAATGGCGGGACTACCTTACACTGAAAGACTGGAGTGACTGGGCTTGTATACCCTTGAGTTTAGAAGACTGAGAGGGGTTATGATTGAGACATATAAGATTATTAAAGGATTGGACACTCTGGAGGCTGGAAACATGTGTCCGCTGATGGGTGAGTGCCGAACCAGAGGACACAGCTTAGAAATATGGGGTAGACCATTTAGGACAGAGATGAGGAGAAACCTCTTCACCCAGAGAGTGGTGGCTGTGTGGAATGCTCTGCCCCAGAGGGCAGTGGAGGCCCAGTCTCTGAATTCATTTAAGAAAGAGTTGGATAGAGCTCTCAAGGATAGTGGAATCAAGGGTTATGGAGATAAGGCTGGAACAGGATACTGATTAAGGATGATCAGCCATGATCATATTGAATGGTGGTGCAGACTCGAAGTGTAGAATGGCCTACTCCTGCACCTATTGTCTATTGCCTACTTCCCTAGCTTCCCACAGAGTTATAGGGTACACTTGATCAGGTCCTGGGGATTTATCCACTTTTATGCATTTCAAGACATCCAGCACTTCCTCCTCTGTAATATGGACCTTTTCCAAGATGTCACCATCTATTTCCCTATATCCTATATCTTCCATGTCTTTCTCCACAGTAAACACTGTGTAAAATAGTCATTTAGTATCTTCCCCATTTCCTGCAGCTCCACACAAAGGCCTCCTTGCTGATCTTTGAGGGGCCCTATTCTCTCCCTAGTTACACTTTTGTCCTTACTGTATTTGTAAAAACCGTTTGGATTCTCCTATTTACTGAAGCTGTCTCATGTCCCCTTTTTGCCCTCCTGATTTCCCTCTTAAGTATACTCCTACTGCCTTTATACTCTTCTAAGGATTCACTCGATCTATCCTGTCTGTACCTGGCATATGCTTCCTTCTTTTTCTTAAACAAACCCTCAATTTCTTTCGTCATCCAGCATTCCCTACACCTACCAGCCTTTCATTTCACCCTGACAGGAATATAATGTTTCTAGACTCTCTCATTTCTGAAGGCTTCCCATTTTCCAGCCGTCCCTTTACCTGCAAACATCTGCCTCCAATCAGCTTTTGAAAGTTCTTGTCTAATATCGTCAAAATTAGCCTTTCTCCAATTTAGAATTTCAACTTTTAGATCTGGTCAATCCTTTCCCATCACTATTTTAAAACAAATAGAAATATGGTCACTGGCCCCAAGTGCTCCCCCACTGACAACTCAGTAACCTGTCCTGCCTTATTTCCCAAGAGTAGGTCAAGTTTTCTAGTAGGTACATCCACATACTGAATCAGAAAATTGTCTTGTACACACTTAACAAATTCCTCTACATCTAAAACTTTAACACAATGGCAGTCCAGGTCTATGTTGGAGAGTTAAAATCCCCTACCATAACCATCCTATTATTCTTACAGATAACTGAGATCTCCTTACAAATTTGTTTTTCAATTTCTGATTTCTCACTGGCTATTAGGGAACATCTGCCCCCAGTCAGCTTTTGAAAGTTTTTGCCTAATACCGTCAGTGGGCGGCACGGTGGCTCAGTGGTTAGCACTACTGCCTCACAGCACCAGGGTCCCAGGTTGGATTCCAGCCTTGGGTGACTGTCTGTGTGGAATTTGCACATTCTCCCCTTGTCTGTGTGGGTATCCTCCGGGTGCTCCGATTTCCTCTCACAGTCCAAAGATGTGCAGATCAAGTGAATTGGCCATGCTAAATTGCTCATAGTGTTGGGTGCATTAGTCAGAGGGAAATGGGTCTGGGTGGGATACCCTTTGGAGGGTCGGTGTGGACTGATTGGGCTGAAGGACCTGTTTCCACACTGTAGGGAATCTAATCTAATAATACAATCCCAGTAAGGTGATCATCCCTTTCTTAATTCTCAGTTCCATCTAAATAACTTCCCTGGATTTATTTCCGGGAATATCCTCCCTCAGCACAGCTGTAAGTGCTATCCCTTATCAAAAACACCACTCCCCCTCTTCTCTTGCCTCCCTTTCTGTCCTTCCTGTAGCATTTGTATCCTGGAACATTAAGCTGCTAGTCCTGTCTATCCCTGAGCCACATTTCTGTAATTGCTATGATATCCCAGTCCCATGTTTCCAACCATGCCCTGAGTTCATCTGCCTTCCCTGTTAGGCCTCTTGCATTGAAACAAATGCAATTTAACTTATCAGTCCAACCTGGTTCTAATCTTCGTTCCTGCCTGCCCTGACTGTTTGAGCCCTACCTCTTCTGGAGTGAAATGGGTTGCTATTCAGTTAAAGCGAAAAGTAGATCATCATGTTGCTGCTCCTTTGCTTCTGACCATGCAAACCTCTGATGTGGCAACCCATTCCAGAGTTCAACCCGTGACTCGCCTGCCTTCAGTTACCCTCTGAACACCCTGTGTAAACCTTTCAACTCTCTAACCTTGAGGGCAGGCTTCTCTCCCCATACAACTGATGCCAGTGACAAATGGGAGTCAGGAATGAAAGCTTGTGGGGAGTGTTGGCCTGGCAGTGATTTTCTTCAAATTTGCCAGTTAGTAGCAAGGAGCAGTTCAACATTCAGATTAGGGCAGTGGAAAAACTTGTAAAGCTGGTAGGAAGACCACCAGCTTAGAAGAAATAGCAGACTACCTTTCCAGTTAAGTAAGGGAGACGACATATACTCATTTTGATGTGTCCCCTCTCCAACTGTTTTAAAACTTTAAAGGAAGAATAGAAACAATAGCTGGGCCACCATAACAGAGGGGGAATTCCTTACTAAAAAATGGCCCAAGTGTTGGATGATGGGCAGAACTGTCAAGGCCAGCCAGCAGCACTGAGCGCCTGTGTGTTTCTGTCTCTGCACTCACTACCTTTAAGGTCTTATAGAGCCTACACCCCATCCCCCCTTCTTTAAAGCCTTCTCTTGCCTACTCTAATATCTCTTTAAGTGACTCAGTGTCAAATTTCATTTGATAACTTTCAAGTGAAATGGTTTGGGAACAATTGATGATGTTAAAGGTGCCATGTGAATGGCAAGTTGCTGTTGAATATGGAGAAATGGGGACAGATCAGGAATGTAGAATTTGGACTACTGCTGGTATGAAGGATAAACACTGAGCATTAATATTATTATGTTCTGTCGTGGTGTCATTTTTATGCAGTTGCCTAACTGTGAGTAGATCCTTGGTCAGATGTCACAATCGTAAGCATCCTGCATAACTCCTACAGCACTTGGAATTATTTAGCATATGTGTGGAATCAAAGCTAACATTAGACACTTGTTTTGAGCTTTGCAAGCTCAGGCTTTAGATTTGATTTTGCAAGTTCTTAAGGTGTGTCCTACTAAATGACTAAATATCTTGATATTAAAAATATGCCCTCAGCTTTATTCTAACTAGCCCCCTTCTGATCTTCTAACTGATTTCTCAGGAAAAGAGAAGTGCTACCCCATAGCTGAACATCCTACTCACAGCAAACTGTGTGAAATGAGCAACTACATGCACAATGAGACCTGGTATTGTTGAATTTTGGGATCCCCTTCAAAACAGTGTTCACTTAGTATCACATAGAATAATTCAGCACTGATCCTTCAGCCCTCGATGTTGTGCTGACCTTTTGTCCTACTCTAAGATCAAACTAACCTACAAACTAACCTACATTGGTGGGTGGCACGGTGGCATAGTGGTTGGCACTACTGCCTCACAGCGCCAGAGACCCGGGTTCATTTCCCACCACAGGTGACTGTGTGGAGTTTGCATGTTCTCCCCGTGTCTGCGTGGGTTTCCTCCGGGTGCTCCGGTTTCCTCCCACAATCCAAAGATGTGCAGGTCAGGTGAATTGGTCGTGCTAAATTGCCCGTAGTGTTAGGTAAGGGGTAAATGTAGGGGTATGGATGGGTTGCGCTTCGGCGGGTCGGTGTGGACTTGTTGGGCCGAAGGGCCTGTTTCCACACTGTAATCTAATCTTACTCTATATTTTATGATCATCCATGTGCCTATCCAAGAGTCGCTTAAATGTCCCTAATGTCTCTGACTCAACTACCACTGTTGGCAGTGCATTCCACCACTCTTTGTGTAAAGAACCTACCTCTGATATTTCCCCTAAATCTTCCTCCAATCACCTTAAAATTATGTCCCCTCATGATTGCCATTTCCACCCTGGAAAAAGTCTCTGACTATTCACTCTATCTATGCCTGTCAACATCTTGGACACCTCTGTCAAGTTGCCTCTCTTCCTTCTTCGCTCCAATGAGAAAAGCCCTAGCTCCCTCAATCTTTCTTTATAAGACATGCCCTCCAGTCCATGCAACATCCTGGTAAATCTCCTCTGCACACTCTATAAAGCTTCCACATCCTTCTTTTAATGAGGCAACCAGAACTAAACACAATATTCCAAGTGTGGTCTAACCAGGACATTATAGAGCTGCAGCATAACCTCGCGGCTCTTAAACTAAATCCTCCTGCTAATGAATGCCAAAACACCATATGCCTTCTTAATGACCATATAAACTTGGTGGCAACTTTGAGGAATCTATGGACATGGACTCCAAGATCCCTCTGTTCTTCCACACTGAAAAGAATCCTGCCTTTAACCCTGCAATCTGCATTCAAATTCAACCTTCCAAAATGAATCACTTCACACTTTTCCAGTTGAACTCCATTGGTCATTCTCAGCCCAGTTCTGCATTCTGTCAATGTCTTGTTCAACCCCCACACTACCTGCAAGTCCACCAACCTTTGTGTCATCGGCAAACTTACTAAGCCACCCTTCCATTTCTTTATCCAAATCATTTATGAAAAATCCTAAAGAGCAGAGGTCCTGTCATTGATTTCTCCTGTGTAGCATGTAATCTCATTTAACTGTGTTACATCAGCAATTAGCATTCCACGAACATAAACATTTTCATTTTCAGACATTTCATCACCATACTAGGTAACATCTTCAGTGAGCCCCCGGACGAAGCACTGCTGCTGTTTCCTGCTTTCTATTTGTATGTTTGGGTTTCCTTGGATTGGTGATGTCATTTCCTGTGGTGGCATCATTTCCTATGGTGATATCATTTCCTGTTCTTTTTCTCAGGGGAGGTAAATGGGATCCATGTCAATGTGTTTGTTGATAGAGTTCCACTTGGAATGCCATGCTTCTAGTAATTCTGTTGTGTGTCTCTGTTAGGCTTGTCCTAGGATGGACGTGTTGTTCCAGTCGAAGTGGTGTCGTTCCTCATCCATATGTAAGGATACTAGTGAGAGAAGGTCATGTCGTTTTTGTGGCTAGTTAATGTTCATGTATCCTGGTATCATGCAAACAAAAGATTTGTTGGGCATCACACTACCTATTATGGGGGCAATGTTTTTGAACATGAGAAGGTTTTGTTCTTAGTAAGATTGAAATCTAACTTTCAGATGGAGATGAGCAAGGTGACAACTGTCATCTCTGCATCAAAAGTAGCCATCCACGGTCATTGGCTGAGAGGGTTTTGAGAGGTAATTGTCATAGCAAAGATGAGGCCAGCACCTGAAAAACCAGAGACAGGCGAAGAGCGAGGACTAAAGCAAGAGGGACCAAGAGAACTGTCGGAGAATTTAGCCGAATTAATCAGAGATTGCAAACACACAGATCGACTGAGAATTGACAAAGATTTATTTAACAAACAGCAATATCATAGAAGAGACTTGACCCCACTGAAACAGTCACTGACAGGCTATTCAGAAGGAACCACAGCTTCATCCCTGAACAGAGAATACAGTGGGAGTTTTATACCCTTACAACAATGAAGTGTGAGTTATGAGACAATGGTGTGAGTTGTACAACATAGAGAAATAAAGTTCAATCATTGAAAAGATTCAAGTGTCAGATGTCTCACAAAGAGTTTCTTAATTGACTCAGGAGGCCCTTGGCTGGAGTAGGTGTTATTGGTTTTCATCCTGGCATCGATGTGTTCGTATAGTTGAGGGGGCAGGCGAAGTATCTTTGGTGCCTCCTTGTCTGGGTACCCTTTGTGAAGGCTTGATTCCTCGTGGCTGCAGCTGTGCCTTAAGGACATCAGACAATGGCTGGGCTATTGTGGAGTGCGAGGCTCATAATCAGTTAATCTGAAGAAATATATTCTCTTGGTCCGGGGCTGGATGAGTCATGTCCTGAGGTATGAGTGATGTCTGGGGTGGCTGGTTTGGTCAATTTGAGGCATTGTAGGTAGGCTCAGTGGCTAAGTGCAGACATTTTGTGTTGTCTGTTTTGTGGCCATGTCATGGGGAGGCCGGGACACGTATTTTCTCCCACAGGAACAAACTACCATCTTGTTGGGAGAAGACCAGGAGTTGCCTTACAATATATGGAGGGGAGAAAAAGGACTGCTGCTACAAACACTGCCAAAGGCTACCACAAAGGTTTGCATGACATCTTGGGATGCACTGCTTCTACACCTTCATGTCAGCATTGGGAAAGCATTCTCATCTGTCATGGATTGTATATTACTTTTCTTTGCTCAATTAACTGATGTAACTTATCTAAACTGTTACATCTCAATAAACTATCACAAAATTGCTACAAGTCAGTGTTTCCCAATGTACTTCTATGAGCTACTTGAGAGGACAGGTTTTGTGGCTGATGCGGGAGTGTTGCTGCAGAGACACAAAGTGTGAACAAAAACTACCTTGTAGGCTGCTCAAAAAATTAGTTAATCAGACATGACCTTCTCTTAATGATTCTATACCAAATGCACTTGATTTAAGTTCTCATTACAAAATGATGATTTATTCTGTCATTCAGAATGTGTTCTCATAAAGTGCTGAGATTAGCCCTTTGTCTATTCAATCTAGCCTATTTGACTTTTTAAAACTAAAAAAAAAGTTTTAGCAGTCATAGAGTCATACAGCACTGAACCAGACCCTTCGGTCCAACTAGTACACATTGACCATGTTCCTAAACTAAACTAGCACCAACCACCTGCTCTTGGCCCATATCCCTCCAAACATGCCCTATTCTTGAATTTATGTCTTTTAAACGCTGCAAATTGTAGCTGCATCCATCACATCCCCTGGCAGTTCATTCCACACATGAACCACTCTCAGTCTAAAAAAAAGTTGTCCCTCAGGGTCTTTTTAAATCTTTCTGTTCTCACCTTAAAAACATGCTCCCTAGTTTTGAACTCCCCCACCCTAGGGAAAAGTCCCTTGCCATTCACCTGATGTATGCCCTTCATTATTTTATAAACCTCAATAAAGTCATTCCTCAACCTCCTAAACTTCCTTCTTGCACCGTGTCTGCACCAAGTGAGGATTGAAAAATAACTGTCAGAGCATCCTCTTTTTCTCCTCTCGCTTCCCCCAACAATTTTCTATCCGGGGGGGTTCCTGTAAGAGTCTGTCAGGTTTCTCACTGGATTTGCTCTTTATCTGTGAAGCATACGATACTTCTGTTCGATATCTTCGTGTTGTGCACACCATCAACGGTGCTTCAATAACTTGTGAAAGTAATGCCAAAAGACATGTTGTTCCCGCTGCTTAACTTCTTGTTATCAGTATCAATGCAAAAAAACAGTTGTTGCTGAGTGCTGGTGCTATATCTTGGGTCAAAACACATCGGTAATTGATATACAGTAGTTTTGTCTCCATTATTGAATTAGAACATTTGTCAGTGGTTAATACAATCTTTTCACATTGAGTCCTATTAACACGCCTTTGTTTTATGCCACACTGTATCATCCAAAACTCACAAATGTTATTGTTCGAGCCTCGACAAAGATTGCATTTCAATCGTGCGCAGAGCCTGGCTTTCAACGCAACATCAATTGCAATTAGTGGTAAAGGGATTAACTTGGTCAACAGCAAAACGGAAATGTTCAATTTATTTTTAATTAGGTCCTAAAGTCTGAAACACTCTTTCTTCAAGAGATGTGAGGGTTGTTGTCAGAATGTTAATGGCGAAAAGCCAAACACTGTTATGAACCAGACTCCCTCAAAATATTTTAAGAAGATAGACACAATCTTTACATTTGTCTTTAAAATAAGCAAAAGCTAAGTGCTGTGTTTCAGACGCAATGGGATTGGTCAAACTATTCGATGTTAAACAAAGCACCATTTATTTAAACACTGTAGTTAAAATACAACCAAAGAAAGAAGAATTTAGAATAACCTAACTCCACTGAAAAACAGAATATTAGATAAAGTCACTATTACCAATTACCTGTTCCAACATAGTAACATCCGATTAGCACAACCCTTGGCAAAAATGCAAATACAGAAAAATAGAGCTGCAATCTAGCAGCCTAGGAAGAGAACCCCCAGCTTTTGGCTGTAATTGAGAGAGGTTAAAATAGCTGCCACTTCTTCTAGCCCACAACAGCAACTACTTAAAGCTAAATCAAAAAAACTTTAAAAAACTAGAAATCCTGGTCTGTGAGAGCTGGCCACACCCAGCCAGGCTGTTTCTATTGTTCCAACTTAAAAAAAAATCTAAGGCCTCACAAACTGTTTACTATAGTGGTTTGGGTAGACTGCTCGATACCCCTGCCTTACAACTTCTCTTCAAAACAAAAAAGCCATGGCACTGTCATAATACATAACGATGGCAAAGTGGTTTATCAGGAGATGTTAGGGGTGCAGAGCCAGTAAACGTTTAAATGTTTCACTTACCGAGAAGAACTTCTGATCACTATAAAGGAAGTACTGTGACCCCAATTTTAAACCCCAAAAGGTTATGGCCAGAAACTCTCCTGCTTCAGGATAAAGCAGCACTAAAGAGTTTTCACAGTTCTGGATGTAGTTTTAGGGAATGAAGCTAGGCACAAAGATGTAGCATGGAGAGAATTTTGGTGCTAGCAAACAAATTTCCGTCAGCATTGGCATGCCCATGGAAAAGGGAGACCAGCATTTTTACTCTTTCACCAGAGTAAAAATCCAGTTTACTCACCTGAGATGTGAATACTGAATGTGGGCAGGAAATGGCTACATTTTTTATTTGTCCATGGGGTGTGCTGGTCATTGGCTAGGCCAGCATTTGTTACCATTCATCAAACCTGGAGGACAGGTAAGAGTCAACCTCATTGCTGTGGGTCTAGAATCACAGGTAGGTCAGACTGAGTAAGGACAGCAGATTTCCTGCCCAATCATGAGCAGCATGGTAACTCAGTGATTAACTCTGTTGCCTCACAGCACCCACGGACCTGGGTTCGATTCCAAACTTGACCAAATGTGTGGGATTTGCACACACTCTCTTGTGTATGTGCAGGTTTCCTCCAGGTGTTCTGGTTTCTTCCCACAGTTCAACGATGTGCAGGTTAGGTGAACTGGTCATGCAAAATTGGCCATAGTGTGCAGGTTAGGTGAATTAGCGATGGGAAATATAGAGATGGATTGGATCTTGGTGGGATGCCCTTCAGAGGATCAGTGTGATCTTGATGGGCCAAATGGCAGCTTTCACACTGTAGTGATTCTATTGGACATTAGTGAATGATGTGGGCTTTAACGACAATTGACAGTGGTAACATTTTTGTCCTTTGGCTAGGTTTTTTATTCTGTTTTACTTTAAATTATTGAATTCAAATCTTACCTTTTGTTTTACCACCATTTCAGGGGACGCCATGACCTGGCAGTATTATCAGTAGACTATTAATCCAGAGACTTCAATAAAATCCTGCAGAACCCCGGTTCAAATCCCACCACTACAGACGGTGGAATTTGGATTAACAAGAATCTGGAATTGATACTCTAACAATGACCAAGACTCCATTGTCGATTATTGGAAAAATCCACCTCGTTCACTTATGTCCTTGAGGGAAGGAAATTGCTATCCTTACCTGGGGAAAAGTGAGGACTGCAGATGCTGGAGATCAGAGTCGAGAGATGGAAAAGGACAGCAGGTCAGGCAGCATCCAAGGAACAGGTGAATCAATATTTCGGGCAAGAGCCCTTCATCATCCATACCTGGTCTGCCCTCAGGCCAATAAATGCTGGTCTAGCCAGTGACGCCCTCATTCCATGAATGAATAAAAAAAACTGCCATGGGCTGGAATTAAACCAAATTCCTGAGAAAACTGGGGTTCTGAATGACAAGTCCTGTCACATTAGTACCTTACCATTGCCTGCCCTTGAATGCAACATTAGCGTTGGAGTAGTAGGAGGTATTCAAGGAATAGGAGTAGGAGGAGATAATGACATTTCTGAACAAATATGGTTCTATTAAGAAATGCAGGAGGACACTTAAATTGAGAACACTGCAGATTTCAAGGACCATAATGCAAAAAGAAAGCTTTGTCAAATATTGACAGCTTAATAATGCAGTTTGGCATGGATGGTCTGAGGGACATTGGGGTTCAGAGGCATGGATTGGGCATGTGGTGTGGGTGGGCGAGGAGTGAGGGCTAGCAGGCTGTGTTTTTTTAAATTTGTTTTATTCTTCCTCTTCTAAGTCCCAGAATGTGAAGGTACTCACACACCACAATCTCCACATCTGTCAAGAGCTGTGACTGCCCTCACATCATTTTGGGGCCAATGGAAATGAGAAAATCTGAGGCATAGCTTCCTGAGGTGGTGGTCGAGACATTTTCTACCTCCAAGCTTGAGAGCAAAATCTCAACCCAAGGTGAAGGGAGATCATACTAGAACTTTTTAAATGATTATTAATAACTAGAGCATTGCAGGAAGCATGGGACCCCCTCAAGAGAATACAGAGGAGATTCGTGGGAATGTTGCCAGGAATAGAGAATTAGATCTATGAGGATGATGCTATTAATGAATGAAAAAAGAACTCGGGTGTAAGATTTATACAGTCACAGAGTCATAGTGTTGTATAGCATGGAAACAGACCCTTCAGTACAACTCAACCACACCAACTCCATATCCTAAAATTATCTAGTCCCATTTGCCAACATTTGGCCCTTATCACTCTAAACCCTATCTATTCCTATACCCATCCAGTTGCCTTTTAAATGTTGCTAATGTACCAACCTTTACAGCTTCCTCTGGCAGCTCATTTCCTACATGCACCACCCTCTGCATAAAAAGGTTGCCCCTCAGACCTCTTTAAAATCTTTCCCCTCTCACCTTAAACCTTTGCCCTCTATTTTTTGACTCTCCTATCCTGGGAAAAATGATCTTAGCTATTCACCCTATCCATGTCCCTCATGATTTTATAAACCTCAATGAGGTCTCCCCTCAGCTTCTGATGCTCCAGGGAAAACAGCCCCTGCCTATCTAGCCTCTCCTTATAGCTGAAACCTTCCAACCCTGGCAACATCCTTGTAAATCTTCTCTGAACCCTTTCCAGTTTCACAACATTCTTCTTGTAGCAGAGAAATCAGAATTGCATGCAGTATTCCAAAAGTGGCATAACCAATGTCCTGTACAGCCACAATGATTAGATTCCCTACAGTGTGGAAACAGGCCCTTTGGCCCAACCAGTCCACACTGACCCTCTGAAGAGTAACCCACCCAGACCCATTTCCTTCTGACTAATGCACCTAACACTACGGGTAATTTAGAATGGCCAATTCACCTAACCTGCACATCGTTGGACTGTGGGAGGAAACCAGAGCACCCGGAAGAAACTCGCGCAGACAAGGGGAGAATGTGCAAACTCCACACAGCCTGAGGCTGGAATCAAGCCTGGGACCCTGGTGCTGTGAGGTAGCAGTGCTAACCACTGAGCCACCGTGCCACCCCTATGACATCCCATCTCCTATACTCAATACTCTGACCAATAAAGGCAAGCATACACCATCTTCACTACACTGTCTACATGAAACTCCTGGGGATACGAATTATATTACTCTTGACCTTTTTTTTGCCTGAATGTTCTCTTTGTTTTCATGTGAAATACAAGCTGGGACTTGGTGAGACCTTGCAGAATTATTGAAATTTCATTATAAACCTTTCAATACAATAAATACATCTCACTTTTAGATTTTGATTATGCCCTTAACTGTGACTTGATACTGATGAGGTAACCAAGCAGCAATGGATTGTACCTACTCCTCATTGTGATGGTAATGGGAAATTACACGTTTTAGATCATCAAAAAACCCAGGCCACAAGGTGGTTACGAAAAGGAGTCTTCAAGTATCAGCTCACTCAGAGTGGCACAGCAGGAGGTGGGCATGGCTTGGTTTGAGGAAGGGGGCATTTTTGGGAGCAGGAAACTCGCCCCTCAAAAGGAACACCTCGCAATGTCTAACTTGGAATCTTCACTACATTTGACAAGTTTTAGAACATCGAAGATGGGTCATAAAACATGATGACGGTCGGGTGACAGAAAACTAGGACTTTGCTGGAAATTTGCCCTGAAATTGATTCATTATTTTGAACTAGGAAGCAGACATTTGGAACACATAGTAATACTGTAGCCAGTTGTCACTGGGAAATGGGGTTTTATATTCCACAGAGCTAAGAGTGCCAGTGATCTCCTTAATTCCTTTGTAATAAATCAACATATTTTGGCATACCATCTGTTTGAGAAACAGTGGGGAAGTAATGGAAGGATTTGCTTGTTAAACTGCATTGTGACTCACCCTCTGTGGCCAACAAGCAAAGGCAGGGACAGAAATCACAGTCCCTGATTCTGCAATTGGCCTGGGGCCCCCATCCCCATCCCCAACCTGAACACAGTAGCTTACCTTCTGCTCAAATACAGCTGTCCTGCCTTCAATCCATACACTGTTATGGACCAGACCAGACCCCCTCAAAATATTTTAAGAAGGTAACCTAGACTTTTTCCTATTTTTAAAGGCAAATATGAAGGTCCTGTTCCAGATACAATGCAACTGGTCAAGCTCTTGACACTAAACAGTTTGTGTAAACACTGAAGATAAAATACAACCAAATAAAGAGGAATTTGGAATAACGTAAGTCTATTGGAAAACTTTACAGAATAACAGTTACACAAACTATTATTAATGAACTGTTCCAATGTAGTAACATCCCATAAGCACACCCCTTGGCAAAAAAGCAAATTCAGACACAGATTCTCACATGCGGTTCTCCAATCCAGGACGAAAGAAAATCAGGAGAAAATTCAGAGACAGCTAGGAGACATTCACTGAAGCTTCCAACTCTGTTGAGACCCCAATAGCTTCTGATGCTATTGAAGAAACCAAAACCCTGAAATCTGGATCACTGAGAGCTGGCCACACCCATTCAGGCTGCACAAAAAAACTCCAGCCAAGCTGTTTACATTAACCTAGATTGCTCAGCACTGCTCAGCTCTGCCTTACAACTTTTCTTCAAAATAAAACAGGACAAAATAACCGTTAAAGCGACAGCATCATCACATTACATACAAACAAGTAGCAAGAGTCAGCTACTTGGCTATTTATGCCTGCTCCACCAGTCAATTAGATCATGGCTATCAGATTTTAACTTCAACTCCACATTCTTGCATATCCCCTGAAAACCTTTCATCCCCCCTTTGTCATCACAAATCTATCTATTTACTTCTATTTTAAAATATATAAAGGCTCTGCGTCCACTGCCATTTGACGAAGGGAATTCCAAAGACACTCAAGCTCTGAGAGAAAAAAAATGCCTTAAATGGGAGACCTCTTGTTTTTAAAACATGACCCTTGATTCTCGATTATGCCACAAGGGAAAATATCCTTTCCACATCACCTGATCAAGTCCTCTCAGGATCATATAAGTTTCAGTTAAGTCACCTTTGACTTTTCTAAACTCCACAGGATACAGGTCCAGACTACCTTTACTCATAATGCAATTTGCCAATTCCCGGTACGTCAGTTCTCTGAACTGACCCAACCATAGCGAGCTCCCTGGAACACCAGGTCCAGGTTACAGGGCACTGATATACTCCCCTGTCCTGTGCCCATAATCCTTAAACTCATAAGTAGCAACAAACACTATATTTTTCCACAAGGCCACCAATCAATTTGATAGCATGTACAGATTCCTTTTTCCTTTTACAGTCCTTTGGAGTGAAAGCTATTTTAAGAGTAAAAATCTTATATAAACAAGCTTTAAATATTTATTGTCAGCTTGGTACCTCAGGATAAAAAATTAATGTAAAGTGAAAAATCCTTCATTTGGGATTCAAAATACTTAATTGGTGTGAAACTTTCTTTTTTAAGATTTTGTGCATTTGCTTCATGATATAAGGGACATTATAGGGGTAAAAGACATGAAAAAGAATTTCAAAATTAAATGCAGTAAAGTTTTCAACATTAAAATGCTGCCTTGACATTGCTAAAAATCTAACATTGAGATTTTTTTTGTTTCATCTTCAGCTTGAATTCAGTGGGACCAGGCCTAGCCTATCCAACCTTTCCTTATATGACAACCCATTCACTCCAAATCTTGTAAACCTCCTTTGAACCGCTTCCAATGTATTTATATCCTTCCTTTAATAATGAGACCAAAATTGCACAAAGTATTCAAGATGTGGTCTCATCCAAGCCCTGTAAAATTAAAGCACAATCTCTTAACTCTTATGTTCAATTCCTCCTGTAAAAAAGGATAGCAACTACTTGATCACACGCTGTATCCACATACTCACCTTTTTCGACTTAAACTGTGGAACACCTAGATTCCTTGGTAATATAGAATTCTGATCAGCATTTAATGGGATAAACTGTTTTGTGATGCCAGTTTAAAACAATACATTCATTTAATGTGAACAACCTGAATAGCTGTAGGTTTGGGAGTTTTCCCTACTTTAGCCTATTAATGAATTTTAAATTTCTGGGGGAAAAGGTCAACACAACTTTGACCAACTGCACCCTATAGTGCAATAAGCTTTGGAGCAACTTTATTCCTCCTTCACTACTATGGCTATAGATTATGTACTCAACCATTGACAGGTTGATTTATTTACTGTTTAAGGTATTATTCTATTTGCATAAAACACTTTAATTATTTGAACTCTTGCCAGGTCAGAAGAGGATGTGCACAGTATTGCATGAGCTTAACTGAATGCTAATTCACCAGATATTTCAGTTAATCGGGCATAAGAAATTTTACCTGAATCTTTAATGAAAATCGTATATTTTGCAGAGGGAATCAACTTTTTGAGATCTGAAATATAAAAATCTGAAATGAAACAGAAATGCTGGCAACACCTGGCAGCTCAGGCAATGTCTGACCTGAAACCAAGTTGACAGCCCTGGTCCGACCACATTTGGAGAATTGTGCACAACTTTGGGCCCCATATTTCAGGAAGGCTGGAGCGAGTTCAGAGTAGGTTCATGGGAATGGCCCCAGGAATGAAAAGTTTAAAAATATGAGGAATGTTTGAGGACTCTGGGTCTATACACGATTGAAGTTAGAAGAATGAAGGGTGGGGTGGGGGGGGGGGAGGGGAGAGATCTAATTGAAACTCACAGAATGCTGAATGGCCTGGACAGAGTGGACATTGGAAATGTGTTTCCATTGGTAGGAGAGATTAGGACCCAAGGGTACAGCCTTAGAGTAAAGGAAAGACCTTTTAGAACGGAGGTAAGGAGAAATTTCTTCAGTCAGAGATTGGGGAACCTATGGAATTCATTGCCACAGAAGGCTGTGAGGACAGGAGTATATTTGAGACGGAGATAGATAGGTCTTGATTGTCAAGGGGATCAAGAGTTACGAGGAGAAAGCGAGAGAATGGGGTTGAGAAACTTACCAGCCATGATTGAATGGCCTAATTTCTGCTCCTATGTCTTATGGTCTTATATTTCTAGCATTTTCTGTATTTATTAATTTTGCTTGAGCTTTGTCTTATATTGATATGTGCAGATGAGGTCCAATTCCCACTGATGTTGAAATTATCTGGGGAGAGTATAATTGTCTGGGTGGTGTTGCAGTAAAGGTTCACTAACTTGATGAGATGGTTGGCCCATGATGAAAGATTGAGTAGAAGAGGGCACACTCTATGCAGGCTAGAAGAATGAGAGGTGATCTCATTGAAATATACGATTTTGAGGGTGCTTGATGAGCAGATGTTGAGAAGTTGTTTTACCCAGCTGAAGTGTCTGGAATATAGAGGCCCAGTCTCCCAGTAAAGCACCAATCATTGCGGATGCTCACTTTTGGGCATTTGTAGATAGACTCCAAATATAAACTCATTCTATCTGTATGTGGATTGGGTAAGAAAATGAGTTGAGATCAAAGATCAGCTTTGATTGTTCGAATGGTGGAGCAGGCTTAAGATCTATATAGGGTTATAGAGTTATGCATCACAGAAACAGATCCTTCAGTCCAACCAGTCCACACCGACCATAATTCCAAACTCAACTAGTCCCTGCCTGCCTGTGCCACTTCCCTCCAAATATTTCTGATTCATGTACTTATCTAAGTGTATTCTAATTGTTGTAACTGTACCCATATCCACCATTTTCTCTGGAAGTTCATTCTATACACAAAGCACTCTCTGTAAAAAAATTGCCCCCATGCCTTTTTTAAATCATTACCTTAAAATATGCCCCCAGTCTTGAGATCCCCGACAGTAGGGAAAAGAGACCTGCCATGAACCTTATCTATACCCATCATGATTTTATAAACTTCTATAAGGTAATCCCTCAACCTCCTATGCTTCAGTGAAAAAAGTCTCAGCCTATCATATGGGCAGCATGGTGGCTCAGTGGTTAGCACTGCTGCCACGGACCTAGGTTCAATTCCTGCCACAGGTGACTGTCTGTGTGGAGCCTGCACATTCTCCCTGTGTCTGCATAATTTTTAGTGCCTGGGAGATCCACTCCCCCCCAGTCTGTGAGGCAATTGCCGTTTAGCTAACTTAATAAGGTGCCGCTTATGATGCCAAATAAAAGCACACCTCCGGGTGCTCTAGTTTCCTCCCACAATCCTCCTAAGTGAATTGGCCATGCTAAATTGCCCATAGTGTTAGGTGCATTAGTCAGAGGGAAATGAGTCTGGATGGGTTACTCTTCGGAGGGTCGGTGTGGTCTTGATGGGCCGAAGGGCCTGTTTCCACACTGTAGGAAGTCTAATCAGTCTATCCAGTCCCCCCTTTTAAACTCAATCCGTCCATTCCTGGCAACATCCTGGTAATTTTTTTCTGAACTCTCTTCAGCTTAATCGTATCCTTCCTACAACAGGGCTACCAGAATTTGACATAGTGCTCCAGATGATGCCTCGCCAACATCTTGTACACACTCAACATAACGTCCCAAGTTCTATACTGAGCAATGAATGCCAGTGTAACCACCCTATCTATATGGCCCACACCTGTTACTAATTCTATATTGTTAAATAATATTAGAGAAGGAAGCAAGATCACAGATTTAAAAATAATAGGCAAAAGCACTGTCAAAATATACTGATATTTCTGTGTAATAGTTTTGCACAATTTTAATTTCGTGATCTCTTAGTCCTACTAACAAATTGTATATTTCATTTATAGGAAGAAATAATTCCATGCTATTTACTGTATCATAGGTGACATTAGGAGGCTTGTGGTTCAGTTGGTAACTCCCTGCCTCTGAAATCAGATGCTCTGCATTCCTAGTTGTCTATGAAACCATTATGTGAAAGCACCCAGAGGTTGATAATCCAAGGCAGCTGCTGAAATTGGAAGAGATTCCTCATCAGTGAAGCTTGATGCAGAATGGTGCGATTCAAGCTATTTTCATTCATCCCTTCTTCAGGACTCAACCAAAATATAAACTTCTCCACCTCCCGATGCTGCCTGGCTTGCTGTATTCTTCCAGCCTCCTGCCTGTCTATTTTGGGTTCCAGCATCTTCAGTTTTTTTTTGTCTATAATCAATCATTCAAGCTAAGAAAAGGAAGAAAGATGATCATCTGACTGACAGTAATTTAGTAAAGGAATTATCATTTTTCTTTCATTATTTGCACTTCCCGGTTATCAAAACGCTGATACTCTGAATGTATCAAGTCATTTCTAGTGAAAAATAACTTATTAAGAGAGTTGTACGGGTAAGTTAATATCAAACAGGCCAGTGACTCAGTCATGGTCTGTTATCTGCAGAACACAGATTAATCCGAATTGAAACACAACAAATATTAAAAAACTATGTTTATGAGTCTCTGTGTAGAATCTAATTTTAAAAATGCAACAGGATGACACAGCATCCAGCACAATTGTTTTTAAAAAAGCCTATTGTTCAGGTTGCAGCAGGCTTAATTTAATTTTGATCAGCTTCTACAACATGAATCACGATTAGACAAGACAGGAACATTCGTGTTTCTGTGCAGAATTGTTCATTTTCTTTTTAAAGCGCTATTCCATTAACTATAGAATGCAATGAATGCTCCAACTATTTCTGAATTTAAACATGGTGTTCATTTCATTCCATGTACAATACAAGGAAGCAATTAATCCAGCAATCGATTGACAACATAATTCATCTGAGGCTCCATTGAAAACAAGCCCAATTAGATTCATTAGTGGAGTTTTGCCAAAGGTTTTTTTTTCATGTAATGACATGAGATATGTCAAATGAATTATTTACTTAAATGCAGCATACTCTGGGCATTTTCAATGCCAATGCTGTGACTGTCACAGTTAGGTCAATAATCATTAATTAATATGAAAGTTTACATTCAGTTGGGATACTTCACATTTTTCATAAAGCCTTATGAATAGAATGAAATAAATTGTCAGATCAGAGCACTTCTCATTTAGTCTATGACATAAGGCATTATCAAAACTCAAATTAGTTGATCTAAGAATGTTATAGACCAGATCAGAACCCCTCAAAGTATGTTATGGAGACTGCCTAGACCCTAACGTTTATTTTCTCAAAAAGGCAAGTATAAGGCGCTATGTCTAGATATGATCCAATTGGTCTACCAGTAAGCTTTAATGAAACATATTTTACTCTTGCACACAGATAACATACAACAAAAGGAAGAATTGGCATAGTTATACTCTATTGAAATACTTAAGACATGATGTATTATTTACCAATAATCTTTGACTGTTCCAATAGAGGCAGCATCCCATAAACAATTCAGCAACAGTTACTATTCTCACATGTTTTCTCTCTCCAGTCCAGTTGAAACAAACACTGAAAGAAACAATCTGCCCCTTTTGATTTTTAAGAGGAAGCATCTCTGTCTAAGACTTGACTCGAGCAGCAGAGAACTCAAGACTTTAGCTCCAGCGGCCAGCAAAATCCACCAACTAACTGAAAGCAAAACCAAAATCCTTTTGAATCGGTGTATGTGCCTGACCCTGTCCTCTCATGATTCTTTTGTCTTACTTTTAAAAAATGCATCCGGGAAGAATTCAAAGCTGTTTACCAACTGTCTGTCTAAAGGAGACATGTCATCACCATAAAGTCATAAAACTGGAAAACTCGCTGTATACCCTTGACCATGTTGCCAATACCAGACTAATGCCATTTACAAGTTCGTTGATGACACCACCATAATCAGTTGAATCTCAGATGGCAACAAAACAGACTACAGACAGGAGGTGGAAGACCTGGAAAAATGGTGCACTGAGAACAACCTAGCTCTCAAAGGGCAAAACCAAGGAACTTATTTTTGACTTTTGGTGGGATGTTATTCATGCCCCCCTACACATTAACAGCACAGAGGTGGAACAAGTGGAGAGTGTCAAGCTCCTGGGAGTGGTCATCAACAACAAGCTTTCTTGGACTCTTCATGTGGACGCACTGGTTACAAAGGCCTAACAACGCCTCTTCTTCCTCAGGCAGCTGAGGAAATTTGCCATGATGGCGAATACCCTTGCCAACTTTTATAGAATCCATTTACCAGGCATGCTGTCAAGGAAAGGACACCAGCATTGTCAAAGACCCATCCCACCCTGTCAATGCTTTTCTACAACCTCTACCATCGGGGAGAAGGTACAGAAGCCTGAACACACACACACCAGCCGGTTTCGGAACAGTTTCTACCCTGCTGTTGTTGGAATACTGAATGGACACACAAACCCTTAGCATTCGCCTGTACCTGTGCTTTTGTTTTGCCGCTGTTTATCTATTATTTCCTTACCTATGCTATTTAACTATGTGAACTACCTGTAATACTCGCAAAACAAAGCTTTCTACTGTGCCTCGGTACATGTGACAATAAATTCAATTCATATAACACAAAAAAGATCCTTCAGTCTAACTCATCCATGCCAACCAGACATCCTAAATTATTCTAGTTCCATTTGCCAGCATTTGACCCATATCTGTCTAAACCTTTCCTATTCAAATACCCATCCAGATACTGTTTAAATGTTGTAATTGTACGTACCTCCACTTCCTCCTCTGGCATTCTATACACTCACCATCCTTTCCATGATAAAGTTGTCCCTTAGGTCCCTTTCAAATTTTTCCCCTCTCACCTTAAACCTATGCCCTCTAGTTTTGGACCCACATACCCTGGGGAAATGACCGTTACCAGTCACCATTTCCATGCCCCTCATGACTTTATAAACCTCTATCAGGTCACCCCTCAGCCTCCAACCCTTCAGAGAAAATAGCCCCAGCCTATTCAGCCTCTTCCTGTAGCTCAGGCCCTCCAATCCGGGCAACATACTTGTAAATCTTTTCTGAAAGGAGTTTCACAACAGCTTTCTCATAGCAGGGAGACCAGAATCAACCAGTATTCCAATCGTGCCTAACCAATGTCCGGTACAGCCGCAACATGACCTCCCAACTGAGCAAACCACTCTGCAAGAGAAACAGGACAGAACACACCTCTTAAGGTCACAGTACCATCACACTAGTGAGTTATTGTCACCTATGGTCTTTACTTTAAATGGTCAAATATTGTGCCAGGCAGTTTCAGAAGTACCTTTATTTGTATATTTTCAATCAAACTGAGAACCCTTCTTCCATTGAGTGAATGCAAGACCAGTAAAGAGATACTACATGCAGTGAGAAGTCTTGCAGCATTTGTTTTCTCTTTGTTCACAAATAAAATCACTGCTTGCTTGATATGTATTGAAGACTGGAATTTTGTTGTCCCTTAGCCATGACATAGTAATGCATCATTGGTCTGTGACATTACTGAAATGAAAATGATATGCAGCCTCTTCTGTTGCTGCACCTTTCCCACCTTGACCCAACAATAAGGAACATGCTATTGTGATGGCTTTTAGGTTCTCATAGCGTTGGTTATATATCTCATCATTCCTTCTGTATCAGCAGCATTTCCCATCATCATTAGAAGTAGTATTCATAGCTACATTTGTCTATTTTAAGGTTACTAATGTGCATTTAAATATTAAGTATCATCAAGTGGTCTTACTTCAGTACCAAATAAAAAAGTGTCTTTTGCAGAAGTGTGACTAGATTTCTATGACAATAGTATTCATAAAGTTTGAAACCTAATGCATGCTAGTTTCAACTGCTACTTGGCTCACATATATTTCAAGGGGGCTCATACAGTGGTAGAATCCCTACCTCTGAGCCAGGGGCTTGAGTTCAAGTCCCACCTGCTCCAGAGGTGTATAATAACATCTTTGAACAGGTTGACTGGAAAATATCCATACAGAAAGCATATACTGGAAGAGCGAAAGCTGACTTTAAGTGCCCTGGAAGTGGGAATCAATAGCTAGAAATAAAATGATATTTGCTGACTGAAACATTGTCACAGGTAGTGGCATGACTGAGTGGCTGGACTCTTACTCAATGACTAAACTGAATGCAGCTGTCATAGGCTGATAAAATCCATCATGGGGATCAGCACATAAAATCTTCAGATAATAACACTTTAGGCACAATTTATAACTAGCATGTGAAAGAAAACTGAAAACATGCTGCTATCAATTACACATGAATTGTTTTGGAGCTGATGTAGCAAAAAAAATTATTACATGTGACAGTACTTTCTAAAATCACCAAGATTTTAACCGCTGTATATTTTCAAGTGTTCAGGCAGGTAGTAGCTCACTGATTGACACAATATGCTGGAAGTCCAAATCACTGTACTCAGAGTGGTAAGACATGTTGTAGCTATGTTTTCCTTGTGCTGCGTTTTAAAATCATTGACTGTTCTGTTAAGAGAGGCCAAATATATTCCCATAAGGAAGGAAGAAATAAGTGTGATCATTTTCGTATGGATCGAATGGCTTATGATAATGCAGGTTGTCTACTTATACCAACATGGAAATGACAAGCTATAATTAAAGACAAAAATATTTCCGTATATTTAATGTAGCTTTCAAGTGTCAAAATTCATAGAACAACACAGATGCGAAATGTAAGTATCATAGAACCCCTACAAAGCAGAGAGTGGCTATTTGGCCCCTTGAGTCTACACCAACTCCCCAAAGAGCATCCTACCCACATGCAGCTCCCTACACTATCCCTGTAACCCTGCATTTCCCATGGCTAACCCAACTAGCTTGAACATACCTGGACACTGTGGCAATTTAGCATGGCCAATCGATCTAACCTACATATCTTTGGGTTGCGGGAGGCAACCATAGCACCCGGACAAAACCCACATAGTCACAGGGAGAACGTGAAAACTCCACACAGCCAGTCACCCAAGGGTGAAATCAAACCAAGGTCCCTGGCATTGGGAGGCAGCTTTGTTAAGCACTGAGCCATTGTGTTATCCCTTTGAACTGAGCCAGAGTATTTTAACCAACAAAAGTTGGTTTAAAAAAATCCAGGAAGCATTGATATGTATTGTAGTCAGGACATCTCTAACATGCATTGTCAGTTATAAATATATTCATCAGAGAATGGAATTATTTCAATTCTCAAGCCTATTGCAAATTACTGGGCAGAAAAGGAACCAGTGGCACAATCCTTGCTTTGAATAATCAATGAGTTGGGACAAAGAGTCACCGGATTTTGATTTCAATGGGGAAACAAACATTAGGGAACTGTAAACTGGTTGCCAATTCATTATCATCCACCTTACACAATCACACAAGATCAACATCCACCTTAACATGTCCGGTTTAGGTTAGTATTTTATAAAACATGTTTATAACTATGCAAAAGTATTTTATCTTTCAATTGCAGGAAATGGGCTGAGTTCCATATTGGGATTACAAAGAAGTAACGTGCAACAGAGCCATAACCTGCTATCATAGGATATGACCCATGAGGATTGTATCTCAGTAATCTGAGAATTGAAAGTCTCAAAGCAAATTATCTGATTTTACTTAGGAAGTGTCTACGTGGTGTACAAATAAGAGTTGTTTTCAGCAGTTATATGGTATCCAGTGTTGAACTCTAACCCGTGTTAGAAATAAATAAGACCACAATGGATATTCTATTCAAAAGTTCACAAACTTGTACTCCCTGTTAACATTAATAAAAGACAAGTTAATTTATCTTTAACTTCAGAACCTATATAATCAGTATTGTTATGACCTTGCTGATAGCTATACTGGACATCAAATCCCAGAATGAAACCTGGCTTGATGAATCACATATTTTACTGTCTCAATTGGTTAGCATGATGGTTAGTCACCGAAACATGTTTACATTTATTTTAGAACATTTATTGCAAAAGAACAAAAGAAAATAATAAAAAACAAAGTTATTATATACATAGTAAGATCTTTGCACAAAAAACAAAGTTTTAACCTATTTCCAAATGCTACTCAATTCCACAGAAATATTACTCCCATTAACTCTTTAATGTTTACTTCACTGACTCTCCTCAGTTTCCTTTTTTTGGACTATTTAGACAGTTTGACCATTTGTCATGCAACTCTGATGGAAAATGGTGAAATTTGAATTCAATAAAAATATGGAATTTAATGGCATCTACATTACTTAAAAACCCATCTGGTCATAAATACCATTTAGGGAAGGAAATCTGCCATCCTTAGCTGGTCTAGCCTGGATGTGACTCCAGATCCACAGAATTGGGTTAAATCTTAACTGTCCTCAGGGCAATTAAGGACTAGCAATAAATCTGGTCTCGTCAGCTTATGTGGCTGGATGGTTGGTTTGTGAAGCAGCATGATGCCAACTGCGTGGGTTCAATTCCTATCACCGGCTGAGGTTACCATGAAGAACTCTCCTTCTCAGTCTCTCCCCTCACCTAAGGTATGGTGGCCCTCAGGTTAAATCACCATTAGTTGCTCTGTCTCTAATAGGAGAGCAGTCTGATGGTCTGGAAAGACTACGGTAACAGACCAACAATATCCCATGAATGAATGTAAAAAAGTAAGGTGAGTATTGATCCTCTAGAGAATGTGAATAGGATGTTAACTGTAGGTAACAAGAAAGTGGTAATGAACATATACTTTGCTTCTGTTTTCACTACAGAGGATGCAGAAAGCATTCCAGTAATGGCTGTAAATCAGGAGTTGAAAGGAGAAGCAGGATTTGGTGAAATTATTATCGCTTAAGGAAGTGGTACTGAGCAAACTGACAGTGCTGCAAACTGACACATCTCCAGGTCCTGATAGTCTTTCACCCTAGGCTCTTAAACGAGGTGGTGAATGAGGCAGTAAATGCATCGAGGTTCCATCAGACTGGAAAGAAACAAATATAACTCTTCTACTTAAGAAGGGAGGAAGGCAGAAAAAGGAAACCACTAGGTCAGTCAGCTTAATATCATGGGAAAAGTGTGAGAATCGTTCATTAAGGAGTTTATAAGTGGACACTTAAAAAAGGTAGTTGGGAAAAGTTAGCATGATTTTGTGAAAGGAAATTTATTGGAGTTCTTTGAAAATAAACTTGGATACAGTGGAGCCTATGGGCATACTATACTTGGATTTCCAGAAGACATTTAACATGATGCTGCATGAAACGTAGGTAAAGCACAAAGCAGGAGCTCAGAATGTAGGGTAACATACCAGCTGTGCAGTTTGGGTCTCCTTATTCAAGGAAGCAGATAAAGGTAATGAAAGCAGGTTAGATAAGTTTTATTAGGTTGATATATAAACAGAAATTGCTGAAGAAACTCAGGAGGTCTGGCAGTATCTATGCAAAGAAAGCAGAATTAAAATTTCGAGTTGGGTGACTCTTCACTAATTCTGCCAGATGTTGCCAGACTTGTTGGGTTTCTCCAGCAATTTCTTTTTTTTCAGATTTCTTTGGTTTAACTTATAAGATTGATATCTGATATGAGTGGATTGTCTATGAGGAAATGTTGAAGAACCTTAGCTATATCCACTGGAATTTAAAAGAATGAAGGTTGACTAGATCCCAAATAATTTAAAATTTCTAAAACTAACATTTAAAAACAGCTTAAAAATTAGGCATGGCCCTTGTGGACAGACGTGAGGAGATTTTTGTTTATTCTCAAGAGGATTTTGAAATTTTGGAACAGTCTGCCTCAGAAGGCAGCGGAAGCATAGTCATTGAATATTTTCACAACAGAAGTGGATAAACTCTTGTTAGGCAAAGAAGTCAAAGTTTATAGTGGGAATATGGAATGCAAAATACAAACAAATCACAAGCAGGTTCATGCTCCAAATGACTTACTCCTGCTATTCAATCCCATACACGTATGTTGTGACCAAATGCCAAGATGTCAGCAGCTGGTTTGTAGTTTGTTCTATGTCTCTTGTTGGATCACATTTTTGCCTTCAACTTGGTGAATTAATATAATCAGGTCAATTTTGTTATCATTAAACATGTACAAAAATTATAAGTATTTAATAGCGGGGTATGCGTTTCATCACAATTGCTTCATACTTCCAATAAAGAAACATTAATTTGTACATTTTAGATGATTAAACATTTCATCAGTTTTAAATATGATAGAATTTCTACATAAAATTGAGCATTCATTTTAAAACCTAAGCCTACAAAACACTTGTAGTTATACTGGATGCCAAATAGTTAATTATTTGCAAAATATCCACCTGATATTTTAATGAATGCACTCACATTTAATTGAAAACATATCATAAACGTACTAAATATTTATTTGCAAATACTACAGAAAACAACTTGTTCCACAATTATCAAAATATTTTACATAGAACATTTTTAATATGTTTCATATCATTGTATTTGCAGATTTTGAAATCTCCTGCTGAATAAAACAGACAACATCCTTTGAGAGTCCAGGCAAAGAGCTGAATTCTGCAGAATTGACGGGGGAGGAGAAATGCCCACCTCTACAATTTCCTATTTTGAAGATGTTGGCACCATGCCTAGAAAGCAAAACAAGGGCCATTTGGAAGCTTCGCAGCAAATACTGACCACCTCCCTTTTCTTTCAGTTGTGAAATCTTTGAGGTCAGCAGATGAGCAATTTTTTCTGACACAGGGTCAGACTCCACCAATTTCCTTTCTCCTGCATCTTTGTAAAAATGTTCCATTATCTGTGCAATGTTGATATGCCGATGTTCACATTCTGTGTTTGTGTGCAATTCTGCTATTCCAATGGAGGAGTTGCAATCTTCAGAGTTTGAGTGACTGGAATCTGTTGAAGATATTATTTGTTAACGATCTTTACTTTTGTTAGCTCACATTAAAAACAATGAATAATAATGGGGACAAGCAAAAGCTCACTTAATGTTATAATTACAATTGTTACCAACTGTACATTTTCACTAACTTTGCTTAAAGATAACAGTGCAAAATAATTTCTTATATTCAACCAAGGTTTTGAAGAAAATGTCTTTACATACTGACTCTATCTTTGGAATTTAACTGTTTCAAGAACCAGAAAGATGTAGCACTTCATAACAGAGACAAAGAGTAAATGTACTTTAAGGACTCTTGCCAAATCTGAAATGGAGTGTTTAATATGCCATTTTGAAACACAGACTCTCAGCCTCGTCGGAATTAATTAGGGTGGCATGGTGGCTTTTGTTTATCAGGATGCATCACCTCATACATCTTCTTGAGTATTGCCACAGAAAAACACTTCTGTCAAAGATTTTGTCTTTACATTTTTATTTTCTCTACATTGGTATTGTTATGAATTGTACTGATGGTTGCAAGACAAAAAGTTTCAACAAAATGAGTCTTTTTTCATCAATACTCAAGGTCTGTACCAAATGACTATTTACAAATATCGTTCATTGAAAAGGCAATGTTTTCCCTATTCCTGGACAGTGTTATCATATATAAAGCAACATAATTGAAATTATTGAGTGAATATGTACACAGTAAGAGAAAAAGCTAAACTACATGGATAACATTCAATGATATTTAGACTGACAAAAATAAAAGTTCATGTTCAAAAGTCATCGAATTCGAAACAAATAATAAGAAAAGCTTTTTGCAGGCTCAATTCTGAATTAATTTACCCAATCCCTCTAGGGAAGGCTGCATAAACTGTTAAGCAAAACTCCTGAAAATCTATCCATTCTTACAGTCCTATGATTCACTGGTGACTGAAACCTTTACACAAGGCAAGCAGCGCAGAAACCACTATGCTATATGGAAGTGGGAGAGGTAATGTAGTCCTTTGACCCTGTTCAATTATTCAATGAGATCATAGCTGGCCTTGGACTAAACTCCATACTCTTTTCCAATATCCTTTAGAACATTTGGTTTACAAAAATCTATCAAGCTCTCTTTTAAAATGCTTTATCATCAATTAGCATTTACATATGGAATGCCAAACTTTTACTGCCCTTCATGTGTAGAAATGTTTTTTGATTTCATTCCTAAAAAGGTACGCTTCTAATTTTCAAACTATGCCCCCGAGTCTCAGTACACCGCACTTCAACAAGCAGAAATAGTTTAACTCTATCTAATCTTTCTGTTCCCCTTAAATGTGTTGAATACCTCAATTAAATCACCCTTTAACCTTCCAAATATAGGAAATAAAATGAAGGTTTGGATAACTTCTCTTTTTAACCCCTGGAGTACATGGTCCACCCCAGTGATGGCACCCCCGGGCTGCAAGGTTCTAAACTTTGGATCAGTTCTGGCTTCACCCCAACCTGATCAACGCTGCATCAGGGCTCCATTTGCTGTTTCCTTCCTTCTCCACTGACTCCCAGGTGAATGAGGGACACAAAAAGACCGCATAGTTTGTCAATGCCAAAGAGGAAAGTCAAACTCGGCTCAGAGGGCAGTTTCTAGGTATTTTCAGTGCAGAAGCTGTTAAATATTGCAGTTGTGATGTTCAGGAAGAGACCTCTGCACGATTTATTCAGGATCATATTGGGCACTCATCTCTTGAAGGGTTTTGGGAGAGGAGGTAAACCTGGAGCTTTACCATTGAGCAGTGAGATCCTGCCATCCGTTCAAAATGGAGACCTGCTGCACACTTAACAATGTGAATCTGATGTAGGCTTTATATTAAAGTGCTACTGTACATTTAACAGTGTTGTGACAGGGCTGTGGGTTTGTGGCACAACGGTAGCGCATCTGACTCCAGATCAGAAGGTTGCATGTTCAAACCACGTCAGGCTCAATTTCTGGGTGGCACGGTGGCTCAGTGGTTAGCACTGCTGCCTCACAGCACCAGGGTCCCAGGTTCGATTCCAGCGTCGGGTGACTGTCTGTGTGGAGTTTGCATATTCTCCCTGTGTCTGCGTGGGTTTCCTCAGGGTGCTCCGGTTTCCTCCCACGGTCCAAAGATGTGCAGGTCAGGTGAATTGGCCATTCTAAATTGCCCATAGTGTTAGGGGCATTAGTCAGGGGGGAAATGGGTCTGGGTGGGTTACTCTTCAGAGGGTCGGCGTGGACTGGTTGGGCTGAAGGGCCTGTTTCCACACTGTAGGGAATCTAATCTTAACCTAGTCTATGTTTACCTGCTGTCTCTTTTAATGTAAAGCTGTTATATGTTTAAAAGGTCGATTTACTGTACATCTAAATTGAGTGATTAAGGTGATCTGCTCTATGGCAACACGGAATTTTACATTGCTTATCTTTTCAATGTACTTTCTTCAAATTTCTCATCAGTTTTTTAAAAACATTTTATCTTTGAGATAACAACATCAGTGCATTTGTGAAGGTGATTGTGAAACGTGCAACATTGTGTTTCCTGGTTTTCTGGTGATAATGTTATTTTTCTTGCTTATTAAATTAGTGGCTATGTTGTTTTTGATGACCATGCAATGAACCGCTGATGAATTTCCAAATGGGCAGTAAACATTTGAATTGCATCAAGGTATTGCTAAACCAATGCTGCAATGAATAGTTTCAACTGAGCTTTAAGAACAGTGTGAAACTAACACATCAGGTTTTTTCTATATTTATCCTGCAGTACAGTAAATCTTCCTGCAGTGCTTCAAATATATTATTATACTGAGCAAACCACGTCTCCTGTAAACTGAGAAAACGGACATAATGACAGACCTTCTTTCCAGTACACCTCCGGTGTCAGAGTGCACTTAGATTAGCCTTTATAATCAAAATAATTAATTGCCAAAACTCTCTCACAGCCTCTACACAAACATGAACATCAAACCAACTGTTGTGCACACATTATTTATGGCCTGAACCTTGAAAGCTGGAATCAATGAATAATAAACAATGCCTTGGGGAAATTGCAGTTACATCAATAATTTATTTGATCAAAAGAAATTACTTGCTTTGAACATAAAGTAGAGAACCATGCAGTAAGGCAAATCTACTCTTTATGATTGGAAATATCTTGATGTCAAAAAGGAAGACTTTACATCTATTTTAAATAAATATTCGGTTTTCTTTATAAGCTATTGAAGTTAATACTGGCAAAAGTTGTGTAATTGTAAGATTGAGTTGCTGCAAAATTCAGATCTAAATCATTTGGATGTAACTGATGGCCTTGAAGATCCAAAATTACATCCACATTTGACTCAAGCCAAACTCCATCCCGGTGACGGTTTTAACACATCTGTATAGTGAGCATCTGTGGAACATATGCAGCGGCGGTAGATTTTGTCACCAGCCAGTGCCTCATGCTGATTTTGCCATTCTTTGAGCTCTTGACTCCAGTTAACATCTCACTTAAACATGTACAACTAAAACATATGTTCACTAACAGAAAAGACCATCCAACCAGCATATTTAAACAGATTACCAATAGCTTGCAGGTTCATTGCTAATTAACTTCAACTGGCTCTATTTGAATTTGTAAAAGTACTTGGTGTTTACTGAGTTGGTAAAAGGTGGTGCTGGACATGAAGATGGTCTTTGTTGTGATTTTACAAACGTACTAGTAAGACCACTCACTTCTTGTGATGAGATCCTGTAGTTACCATTCTGCTTGAGAGGCAGTAGAGAACAAGCTGCTCAATAGCAGAAGTGGGCGGGGGGGGCGCTCTTAACAGGGCTTTGTATAAGAAGTTCTGGGAAGATTTCCACTACCAACTGTTTACATCAGGAGTAAGTGTGCAGTGTCCACATTTACAAAGGAGGCACTCACAGGTCTCCCCATACACGAACAAGTAGAATTGCAATCTCAGAAGCCAGCACGGAAGACATTGCCCATAGCTGTGAAAGTGGCGAGGGTGCTAACTTTATTTCCACTGGAATTCTTCAAGGCTACAAGCAGTGACATCTTTTATTGCTTCCAGTTCACCACCCACTCCTGCATTAGAGTGAAGAGAGATGCATGTGGAGATGGAGAGGAGAATTCACCGTGCTCTCTCAGGAAAAGATAACCAAGGATGTGCACGTGACTTTACCAAGATTTTAAGTTTCTTTCTTGTATCATTGATTGTGTGTGGCTCTACAGGCATGGCATCAAAATGCTGAGGTGTACCAAAGCCACAATGTTATCTGCTTGCTAAACGGGCAGCTGGTGTGTGACCATGCTCAACACTTCTTGCTGACAAAAGCCTAAAATCTTGGCAACTGTCATTGCTAATTTTGTTTGAATCTTCTGTTCCCTCAGTATTTGAGCCAACATGCCAAATGAGAGGGTGGCTGCAGGGCAATGAGCACTATGTGCTTACCACTAGGCTCATGACTTTTCTCTGCATCTCAATCACAAGTGGCAAACATGTACACAATATGAGCCATCACCACACTGAACAACATGCAGCAGACCATTGGGGTACTTAAGCAACAGTTTCACTGCCTTAAACACTCTGGAGGAATTGTCATCTGGTTTGTGTGACGTGATTTGTAGTGGTAAACAGTTTGCTCCTCAATCTTGTCATCATGAGGGCATAAGCCTTGCCAACAGAGAAATGATGAAGAGGTCATGATCAAGAGGAGGGGACAGCAGAAGAGCAGGAAGTGGCAAGGAGGCAACATCACATTGTCATGTTGGCTGAACATAACCCATATCGCCATGTACAATAGCCAAATACATTACCATCCCTCTGGTCACAGAACTTGCAATATCCATTTAGCCATAATGCTGAAAGAAAAGCCACTGCAGGATAACTAAACCAAAAGACAATTATTCATCCTGTGCATTCCCTTACTACCTTTCTTGCAGGCACCTTACTTGGCCCAGTACTCATACACAGTTGTGTTGTAGAGGCTGCAGCATAGATCTAGAAGGCTGCTCACTTTATGTGGGGGTGAGTGCAGATGGCTTTGCAAGATGAGACCAGCATTGGACTACATCTCAGCAGACGTAGCAAGGATTGGTTGGCAAGCTGACAGCAAACATCAGTGATTGGTGGATTGGTAGTGAAGGATCACGAATGATGCCATCCTTGAAAGGCTGCTTTCCAGCATTTATCCAACTAGCCCCCCACCCCCCGTCTTTTGTTCTTAAGATTTCTCCCACTCCTCTAGTTTTGTACTTTGATTACTATAGAGTAGCAACTGATAATACCGATAACAAGACAAAACTCGACCAATTGCCTTCAAATCTCTATTGTAGTAAAAGGCAATAATCATATTATTAGTTTTTTAAAAACTATGGACAGTATTCCTGCAACAAAAATCAAAGGTACACGCATAAAACTTGATTTCAATTCCAATATTACAACAACAGGTTAACCTTTACTAAAATTTTAGTTTTGCCTCAGTCTTCAATAATTTTCTTTTGGAATCTACCATGCTGCTTAAGTTTCACTGATAAAGTATCGCTCAGCCTGCAACTCCTGAGTTTTGTTCCCATGAATTGGTACTGGATGGTTAAAATGGTGTTATGACCAGCTCGGTTTAACATGATTTGACCTGTTGCACTCCCATATCATTCTATTCCTGGGTGAGGAAGAAATAATAGGCTTCCCTTCATTATTTAAATCCCATTTGCCTCAGTTGGTCATAAGGTTGATTTAACACAAACAATTTCTACCCTTGGATACCCTTCACAGTTCCAATATATTTATGCTTTAAAAGGAGCTAATTTATCCAAATGTTCCTACTTTAAAAAAGAGTGAGTTTATTGTTACTAAAACATGAGGAGGAATAATAAAACACAACAGCAGAGCTGAAAATGTGTTGCTGGAAAAGCGCAGGAGGTCAGGCAGCATCCAAGGAACAGGAGAATCAATGTTTCAGGCATAAACCCTTCTTCATTCCTGCACTTTTCCAGCAACACATTTTCAGCTCTGATCTCCAGCATCTGCAGTCCTCACTTTCTCCTAATAAAACACAACACACATACTCACAGATTAGAAATGAGAAGTGACAAAACACATAACAGTTAGAAAAAAGACATATGGATCAGACATTGGCCTCTCCGTGAGGTGTTATGGTGAAACATTGTGACTGCTGAGTTGGATGTTTCTGGTAGTGCTGACTTCAGCAGTTGGACTAAACATTCTTGTTTCTGCAAATCAGCTGAAGGGAGTTATCCTGTTTCCTTTTTGACTGTGGCTTTGCTGACTTGCAGTTTGCTACCAGTGATCAGCGAGAAAGATACTTTTCCTTTATCTGCAAATACAGTGATGCCTAGCAAATGTTATTTGGCCATAATCTTTATAGCACACACCAGCCCCATGAAACTAGAACACCAGACTAGCACACCAAAACCAGGCTTATAGCTGGTTTTTAATGCCTTTACTTGTATATTCCTGGAAAACAAGAAGACAAACGTCTTTCACCCAGAACTGCTTTTTTAAAGCCTCATATCACATCCACAGAATGGTATATAACACACAGGACAGAGAATCTGGTGAGGTGATGATTGACCTCCAACATTTCTGTAACCAAAGGAGATTATAGTTCATTTTTGAGTTGCATCTCTTCTTTTGAAGTGTCCTTAATTGAAGTTCAGTGACACCCTCCAGGTGTGACATTCCAAGGTGTCTCACAGGACTGAGTGTAATCCACCCAGGAATTTTCCAAACTGTGACTGAATTACATTCTCAGGGTTTACATTTCCTGCCATCTTTGTCTTTTTATTTACTTTATAATTTAAAAAACAACATTGCCTTACTTAAAAGTTCAATGTGCCCATTAATAATTCAGAGATATGAACTGTTGTGGTAGTGGTCATGCAACATTTCCAAGCTTTCTTGACAGATTCCATTCAGAAGTCCTAATACTTACAGAGCCCATAGATTTTTACTTAAGTTTTGTACATTTTCTGATTCCTGCCCTGGTACATTTCTAAGAAGGATTTTGCCACGGCCCATGTCCCCCTGTTAACATTCTAGTCTCAAGTCAGAAGGTTGTGGGCTCAAACTCCACAGCTGATTATTAAGCATAAAATTTACACTGGTATTTCAGTATGGCACTGAGAGACAGCTACAATTCCTGAAGTTGTCTTAAATCAAGCTCCTGAGTTTTTTTTTACACAAATTTAGACAGTCCACTGGCTCTATTCAAATAACAGGACTTTCTCCAGTTTTCCCTCAACTAATACTATCAAAAACAGATTATCTGATCATTTTGTTGGGAAATACTTGGTAAATATACGTTACAACAGAGCTGCAGTACACTTGAAGCACTGGCAACTAACCAATGATTCAGAAATGCGAGACAAATCCAATTCAACCCATGAATCTAATCTTAACCATCAGCAAAATGACAAGAGGTGTTGTCAAGCAGCATCCAAACTGCAATAATCTGCTCTTTAATGCCCGGTCTGGCTTCTCCTAGAACATACTTGGTTCAGAATCTTGGTTCAAAAGATAGACAAAAGAACAGAACACAAGAAATGAGATGAGAGTGACTGCCTTTGAAATCAAGTCAGCATTTGATTGTGTATGGCTAATTGTAGAAACTTCATTGGTTGGAGTCACACATTGGAAGAGATTGTCCTCGCCAGAGCCAAATCATCTCTGTTTTAAGACATTGCTGGAGGTGCTTTCTAGGGTAGTGTCTTATTCCAACTATCATCAGTTGCTTTATCAATGACTTTTGCTCCATCATAAGGTCAGAAATACAATTTGTTTGCTGATGATTGTGTGCAATATTCAGCAAAATTCATGACTTCTCAATTACTGAAATCTGTGGGATAACCCAAAAGAACTGTGGATGCTGGATATCAGAAGCAAAAAGTAGAGATTGTTGGAAAATCTCAGCAGGTCTAACAGCATCTGAGGAGAGAAATTAGAGTTAATGTTTCAGGTCCAGCTGCCATCAGTTCTGAAGGATCACCGGACCAGAAACATTAACTCTGATTTCTCTCCACTGATGCTGCCAGGCCTGCTGAGTTTTTCCAGCAATTTCTGTTTTTGTCACTGAAATCTGAGGGACAGTTTCTCAATTTTGATGCAAGCTCCCAGATGTTAGTAAGGAGGACTTTGCAGGGTTGACAGGGCAAAAATTGTTGTTATTTCTGGAGCTTTGTTCAATGTCACATGGTCTAAGTATCCAACATTCCCCTCCCCCACCTCATTTTTCCGCAACAGTTTGGTCCAACCAAATGCCTTGTTAGGCTATTTAGGTTTCAACTACAATTTTGTGGCTATGGAGTCACATGCAAACTTTGTAGAGACTACAGATTTCCGGAAAGATTTTTTTCGACACTACAATGTCTCACTTTTAATTCCAGATTTATTAATCCAAGTTAAATTCTACCAGCTGCTATGAACTTCTGTCTTCAAGGCATTAGCTTCATCCCCTGGGTTACCAGTCCAGTAACACTACACTATGCCACCATTCAAAGTGACTTCAAAGCAATAAAGAGCTTTAGGATGCCCTGAGGTCAGGAACAAAGCTATATGCACACACAACTCTTTCTTTCATTGATGTGACTTCCCACAATGTGCAGTTCCATTCCTGGCCACATAATGGCACAGCAGAGCAGTTTTTCTCAATTCTCAGAAGAGTTATATTTTCCTCTCCAAGGCCAATCACAGTGTAGTTTTTAAAGTATTTCATTAATAATTCCTCACTTCCAGGTTTTCGTACATCTCCAGCTGCTCCACTTTCACCCTCTTACAGGCTGCTCCCTTATTGTGCCCTGGTGCTTTCACACTGCTTGGTTCCTCCATTGGCTTTGCCCTGTTGGATAGTTTGAGGTTCTTGATTTCCTTGCTCATAAGTGTATAAATAGATAGCTTTGGATTCAAAGGTTGTTGAACTCTGAGGAAAATTCAGGGCTCCAGAATTATATTCCCAGGGAGAATAGGTCATACAACCCATGTCTGTAGGGATTTTTCTTTCAGTGCATGGAGACCACAGTGATAGCACAAGATGTGTGGCAAGTTCAATGGGAGGAGCCTCAGTTTTAATCAAAAAATACGTGATACCGCACATTATGTGAATTTCACAAAACACAGATGCCCTTTAGGTATCTTAGACTGAACAAAAAGTTTCCAGTAGGCCATCCAATGCAATTCATACCTGTGTGGTTCAAACAGCATTATTAGTTGTAGTATTTGGTACAATTAGCTATAGTAGTACAGAGAGAAACTAATCAATATCATAAAAAATATACTTCAAGGGCCTTGCTTGAGCTTACAGTAGAAGAAAGTGAGGATTGCAGATGCTGGAGATCAGAGTTGAAAAGTGTGGCACTGGAAAAGCTCAGCCGGTCAGGTACCTTACAATAGCTTGGTTTATCACCATGCAGTTTCTGTATCGAAACACATATGATGTAACACCAAAAAGGAGCTGCTAAGTTTACTCAAATTATTTAAATTTTAAATGGAGAGTAACCATGCCAGGTTCAACATTTGCTTTTGTTTGTATTTTCTTTCAAGCTTACACATATACACGCTTGAAGCATTTCTGACAGTCCCTAAACCATTAACATTTGTAACACAGCCTATCTTTTAGCAGAATTATGAACTGTAACCCATAGAGTCTGATAATGTTCACTCCCTGAGATCTATCAAAATGAAAATAGCCTGGACAATTTCACCTATTTTCAGCAGGTACTAAACCACAACACAAGACTGACAATAATGTGGCACTAATCAGGCAATTGTACAAATATGGAGCATATAGCTTGCTGGTAAAGGAACTGAAGAGTCAAAGCAAAATTGTAGAAGTTTTCTTATGAGTTTCTTTAAACTACATTGTTGGGATAGATATAAGAATAACTTCACCAAGAAAGGATTGCATTATTTATATTTTGCTATTGTGTCAAGGTACATATCCAATAACTTTTGAAGTATAGCAAAAGCTGGTACAAATGCAATTGCAGCAATCATGATATACTAAAAGCCCAAGCAGAAAAGTGCTATCACGGAGGCAAGACTGACACGAATTTATATGGAATGGATTGGACTTGAGCTGGAAAAGCTCAATGAAGTCGAATAAAGAATCATAGAGCAAATTTTCCTGAGGTTCTGCTACTGGCGTAGAAAATTAACTGGGCCACTTTTTTTAGCCCTTTGCACAACAGCAACAGCATGAATAGAGACTTCAGATGATTGAGGAAAAGCTTTGTATCTGATTCCTGATATTTTCCCACTCTTTGCTGTCTTGGTTTGCTTGAACGTTGACATAGAAGGTCACACAATCCAGAGGAACAGGGGTCTATTTTAAATGACAGCAGTATATCTATTGACATACTTGGGACATACATTACTTTGTACAATAGGTTCAAGAACAGCTTGCATTGTGACCCAACATACTTGTGAATACTGGCAGCCCTCGGGACCCTGAACAAAAGAGATCAAAGTATGTATTATTTGTAATGGTTCAAAGAAAGCTATAAGATGGCCTTGTACCACCAACTTCCCTACTGTCCTGATAATGGACTTAACAATTAATCCATCCTCCCCTCACAATACCTAATCATTATTTAACTGTCCTAGGAGCTTTTCCTGATGAAGTCCTAACTGTTGACCAATGATGACTTCTGTCTGACAGGGTTAATATCAGTTTAACTGGTACCAGTTGAGAATCTGAGTGAGAAAAATAAGTAAGGCCTGGGAGTTCAAACTTTAAGGATCTAATTTCCCGGGAGACACGCTACCCATGATGAGCTCTGCAGCACTAACTCCCAGTCCAGTTAAAGTGGTTTCCGGCGTGCAAAAAGCAGACAAATTTGTTTTAAAAACCCGTCATTGCAGCTTTCGTTTCATTCTGTTGCGCTTAATGTGAAATAGGTGAGCTAATGACTGTTGAATCTTTTTCGTAATGTTGGGTTCAGCAAGAAAAAAAATCTGAACACAGAAGAGAAATCCCTTGCTGTGCTTTGAAATTGTGCCATGGAATTCTTTATGTCCAGCTGAGAAGGAACGGGTTTCAGTCCAACATGGCATCTGTAATGTGGCACCTCTAACAGGGCAAAACATGCTCGACTCTGCACGAAAGTGACAGTTTAGGCTCCAAGCTCTAGTGTCTGGTATGAAAATTAAATTCTGATTCAGAGACGAGAATATTATTAATTTACCAATATTAACTGAGTTACAACTGACACTGTAACCAGTGACCAACGTGACCAAATGTATTACTTCAGATGACAAAACATATAAGGACTTTGTAGTTGTAGATTTGAAAACTGAAATTCTTATATTTAAGTTAGACATTCTTTTAGATTGATCATGTAGTTAAAGTTTAATTTTATATGCAGCCTCCATCTGGAAAAGATTATTAACTTTCCTTTTATTAAATTTAAATGTGATTACAAGACAGATAAATTTGAATTCATTAATTTCAGTGGAGCAGTTGTAGAGGTCAATATCATAAGAACAAAGAACTTTGATTAAGGAAAACCAAATACCGCTTATAAAAGATAATAATTTATTTAGATCAGTGAAGTGTAGCCTTAAAAATGAGAGCTCTGTCCCAAAGGAGGATAGAAAAAGGAATAGGCCATTTAGTCCTTGAAGTCTGTTCTGCCATTCAATAACAAAACAAAACGTTTAGTCAATTTTTGAAGCATTATAGGGTAGCACAATTCATCTGATGGTGATTGTTCGGGTTTCTAATTTGTTTTTTTTGCATTAGTCACTTTGACTATAGAACTCAGTTTCATGTGAGCAATAGGATGTCTCCTTGTAATAATGTAAAATTTAAGCATCAGATAAATCAATGACAGAAGGGAAAACAATATATTGAGATTAAGTAACATAGCTCGTCCTGATTTAATTGCAATAAACACAGAAAAATTGGAACCACAGGTCACGTCAGGCAGCACATATGGAATGAAAAAACGGAGACAATACTTTGTCTGTGACCTTTCATCTGACACACCTGAAACACAGGGCTGAATTCCCTGGCTAGATACTGAGCAAAAACACCAAATGGCAAGCATGAGGATTGTAACTTCATACTTGCCAGGCCATTCCCACTGTATGCCATTTTCACCCTTGGGAAACGAGAAAGGTCATGTGAAGTGACACTGAGTTCTTTGTTTAAATGTCTGATTCAAGTATAAATTTCCTGGTAGTTCCTATTTTTGTGAAGGCAAATGGGTTTCTGAAGGTTGTTGGAATCATGTCGTTTAAGTCAGTTTGTAAACCATGGGACAAGTTGTTGTACAGTTATGACAGGTAAGTTTAAAAAATCTAACCAACTTCAACTATAACGCTATTGTTTGGTGCATTAAGTATCGTAAATGCATTTATTGATCATAGGGCTCTGTGCGCAGAAGATAAGGGACTAAGAAATTCACTGGTATTGTGTAAAAATTCAGATGCATTACAGCATTATATTCAGATGATAAAGTCCTCTACTACATTCAACAACATTGAGAATCCAATGTTCATTCAAGCACGTGATTCCAGTGATTGAATTTCACATTGGTGGGCTATTGATATACTCTTCCACCATCCAATATGTACAGAACCAGCGATTCATTTGACAATACTGACAAGTACATTTTAAATGTTCATTAAATATTAGAAACAATCAGCTATTTCAAAATCCCCTTTGAAAGAATTACAAGCTCAGAAAATTCTTAAACATAAGCATTTACATTCTCTCAGGAAAAAAAAAGCTTAAATCCACTTAAAAAGCACTTAAAATCTCCTAATTTCGGCCAAATCAACAGACAGACATTTAGAAAACTCTTCAAGGAAATAAAACTTATCATACTGTTAATGAAACAAAGCTAGTCAACTTCTTTGCAACAGTTTTAAAAAACCCACTCGGAAATGAATCTACTAGTGAATTTTGGAGCTTAGCCAGACATTCATAACAAGGCTAAGGACAAAAAATATTCCGGTCATTTGGTCAGCCTTTTTTGTTGATGCAGATACAGGCAGGCAACAGGGAACAGTTGAAAAACCAACTTTAGTTCAAGACCCAGTAAACAGAGATGGACTTAACTATCAGCCAAGCTTGAAGTCCCATCCACCTCCTTTGCCAACTTGGGCCTAGCCAAGTGGCACCGAGGTTAGCTTGCACCCGACCCTTGAAGATCAGAACTTTGACTGAATAGGCTAACTTTCTTCAATTAAGAAAGGGAGATCAGGAAATGGCTTCCTGAAACAAAGACAAAAATATAGCTCATTAACTCTGTTTTACTCTCTTTAGTTGCTGCCTAACCTGATTAGTTTCAGAATTTTCCATTTTTATTTCAGATTTTCTGTGCTCAGTATCAACTAAGATCAGCTTATGTATAAAAAAAAGTTATAATTATATAAACCGAAATATTTCTATGAGATCTCTGTCTCATGAGAAACTAGTAAGATGTATTACTTCTCACTGATCAAAACATTATCATTTTGTTCACCACTTTCCTTCAATGTCAATATGATTGAACTGCTGCTTAAGGTACATTGGTTTTATTTAGGTTTACTGGGAAGAAGACTGTCAGAGTCCCTTTAATAAAGGAAAATTTCAAAATTAGATTTGTGCCAAAGACAGATTAGGATCTTGAAGCTATCAGTACCTCATTCAGGCAAAAATGAAAGTTAACTACATTTGCAGTTTTAATCTAAACTTGGACTGTAGAAAAACAAGCCAAATTTAGTTAGACTGTCTACTTCAAATTGAACTAAAACGCAAATAAGAACGTTTTTAAAAACCATGGCATTCCTTGCATGGCTTTCAACAATCATTGCACTCTTAATATTCGAATTCAGTGATGCCAAGGCTTCAAAGAACCAGCACACTTCGGTCTCAACAAAAATGCAGCTTACCTTTGAATGCTTTCATCATTCTTGGTTATGTGTCTGAGTGCCAACTTTAATGCACTTTCAGATCTAATGCTCAGATTCATCAGGGATCAAAAATGCCATAGTGAACAAAGTGTTTTAACATCCTATATTATGAACATCTCTCTTTGTCAGCACTGTCCATGTCCTGAAAATGAATATTAAAAAAAAGCACTTCCTCTAAAAGTATACAACAGCTGCATTTTATGCACATATTGAAACATCAATCTAGAACAGTAATTACATTCAAGGGTGCAAGGACCTTCTGCTGAGTATCGACTTTACAGCATGATTTAAGACCATGACAATGCCTATAATTTTTAGAATGCTTAGGGACATAATTGTGTTTATACCAGAACAAAATTCCCCCTCAGATTTCTACATCATTTTGTTGTCTATCCCAGTCCGTCAAATCATTTAAAAATAAGAATTCCAGAGAACATGAAAAATGTATCTGCCTTGCAACATAATGGTGTTTTAATGAGGATAACAGGTGAACAAAGGTTTAAGCAGTATCTCCCACAGCTTCACCTTTGCAATGAAATACTTCCATTATGTAATTTATTGCATCTTGAAATAGAGATTTGCACATTTATATTTGGCAATTAACAGAAATAGTTTGCCATACAACTTTCTAGTGCAATCACGACTTAAAATAAAACATGGATGAGGAAGGCAGTTTGGCTTGGCTCCTCATTCCTGATGAAGGGCTTCTGCCCGAAATGTCGATTTTTCCTGCTCCTCGGATGCTGCCTGACCTGCTGTGTTTTTCCAGCACTAATCTAATCTTAACTTTAATCTCCAGCATCTGCAGTATCCACTTCTGAATAGCTCACTATTACGCCAATCTTCAAATGTTATGATTCGAAGGGAATACATCTACATCGTATGGCAATCTAACTCATGTTTTTCTGTTCCACTGGAACAGAAAATTGAAAATTTCGCATTACCACAGTAGGGATACATTATGAGGTTGTGCATTAGGATCTCTATGCCTCTGGTAGGTATTGCTAAATGGTAATGTCCACCATTTAGAGCCTTGTGCGCTAATACTGGATGCCAAAAGTAGGAAATAAGAACAATTATTTTTATCAATATTCAAATCGCTCACTTTGAAATGGGGTAGAGTAGAAGAGCTTTACATTTGTCATTTCTACCCTATACAACCAAAAATGAGACAGCGTTCCTCCAAGTCTGAGGTTGTTACATGGACAGCACAGACTACACAATTGTAGACAGCATACAGTGCATAACAAGTGCAAAACATGCAGGTTCCAGTGTAATAGAAGAATGATTATTCATAGACATTTTTCAAGCAGCAATTCGAAGTCGTGCAAAGATTTTCAGATATGAAAGAGTCCAATCATACTGTGTTAAGGAGCCTGATGGCTTGGGGGAAGAAACTGTTGCAGAGTCTGGACATGAGAGACCGAATGCCCTGGTATCTTCTGCCAGATGACAGGAGGGAGAAGAGTTTGAGTGAGGGGTGTGTGGGGTCTTCCACAATGCTCTTCGCCTTGCGGATGCAGCGTGTGTGTAAATGTCTGTAATAGAGGGAAGAGAGACCTTGATGATCTTCTCAGCTGTCCTCACTATCCACTTTAGAGTCTTATGATCCGAAATGGTGCAATTTCTGAACCAGATAGTGATGAAACAAAAAGAGACAGTGCTGTAGCAATAATATCATGACACCAGCAATCCAAAGGCCAAGGTTGATGCGAGGGATGGGGGGGTCTCATTGGTTAAATCCTACAATGGTAGCTGGTAGAATTTAAATTGAATTAATAAAATCTGCAATTGAAATCTAGTCTCAGTAATAGTAACATGAAACTATCATTGATTGGCATAAAATCCTATCAAGTTCACTAATGTACTTCAGGGAAGAAAATCTGTTGTGCTTTCCTGGTCTGACCTAGACTCACAACAAACGTGATTGATTCTTAACTGCTTCCTGAACTGGCCTAGTAAGCCACTCACATTGTCACAAGTCTTGCCAATGACGGCTGTATTCCATGAAGGAAAAATAATAAAATGAGAATGTAAAGTAATGCTGATATACGTTTGATTTTGTTATATCATGTGCAACAATGAAGCTTCAACAGTGTTTGCTAATTGTTCTTCTCATAGTTTTTCAGCTCTCTGGAACCAAAGAAAGAGAAATCATCGCAGGGAGTAAAGGTAAAGGAGCACTGTAGTACTAGCATGTGAACAGAATAGATAATCGAGCAGCATTAGCACGTGGAATCATAAACTCTTTTCAGTGTGGAAGCAGGCAATTCAGCCCATCAAATCCACACCGACCCTCTGAAGACCATCCCACCCAGACCCACCTCCTACCTGTATCTGTAACCCTGCATTCCCATGGGTAATACACCTAGCCTTTACATCCCTGGACACTATGGACAATGTAGCATGGCTAATCCACTTAATCTGCACACCTTCAGAAATTTCATTCAGTTGAACCACGTCGTCATAAATAAGCTTTCCTTGAGATAGCTCCATTAATCTTACAGTATTACATAATCTGAATTCTATTTCTCAGTGAGTATACTGGCCATTCACTAGATCTGCCAGCTGATAATACTTTACGGGTTGAAAAGCATGGACCTCTATCATTCTCACTTGGGTGGTAAGCTCAGGAAGGGAAAAATGGTGATGGGGGTGATTGCACACCCATTATAGAACCAGCTGGATATTCTAGTTATTTACTTCAGTGGCAGTAAATATGACAACTTCTCTCAAGGATACATCACCAGATTTTCATTTCAGCATTGTGTTCAATCATTGCACAGACAACTAAGATGGAAATCAACATAATTATTTTCTAGAAAGGTTTATTTCCTATTTTCATAGTGTTTGACATGTTGAAAGTTAATATATTTTGAAGGTTATGAATGAACATTTTAATTTTTCGACTGGTCAATTTTACAACTAGTAATAAGAATTTCATTCAGCTCTATCCATGAATTTTCAAGTTTTTCATTAGCAGTGCAGTAATTTTTATGGACAATTCATTTCATGCTCTAGATTGTATTAGTGTGAAGATAGCTAATATCCACATTCCTATGCATTGTTGCTACTTTAAGAATTGCAGTAAAATAAATTACTGGCAATGAAAATGCCGCCTGGAAATTCCCAAAAACCTACACCACACTTAAGGCGGACACATGGCAAATACCAGTGTTCAAGCACAGAAATTCTAAGAAATTACCATTTATACCAGATTTTATACTCTGCAAAAATTCCTGAGTCATCAGAATGATGCTTTGCATAAAGGAAACTTGTGAGATGCTTGGGAGATAAAGGTGTGATGATTTACATTCCTAAAACGTTTATCACCGGATTAATGCCCAGTAATGTGAATATAAATATCATATATACTCAAGTTATAGTCAACCCCCTATTTTTCGCCAAATAATCTGGAATTTTCCATATATCTCGTGTAAAGGTCGACCCTCGTTATTCACAGATAACAGATCAACATTTCTGTGTCAGTGTGCCGGCCATCACGTCCTGCTCCAGCTGTCCAGTCTGTCAGTTGATCTGCTCTGCTCCCAGTCTTCCAGTCCACTGGCTGTTGTGTTCCACTCTGGATTTATAGAATTACCATAATTTATTGCTTATTTTTATTTGTTTAGAGATCAATTGGGCTTCTGCTAATGATATGGTCTGAATTTTGATGGGTATGAATTTCAACCCCTCAAAAGTATTGTCTGTGTAATAGTCGACCCCAAAATTTAACCTTAAAAAGTAGTCAAAAAGTTTTGACTATTACTCAAGTATATGTGGTAGAACTATAAAGTCATAGAGGTATACAACATGGAAACAGGTCTTTTGGAGTTACTTGTTCATGCTAACCAGATTTCCTAAACTGAACTAGTCCCATTTGCCTGCGTGTGGCCCATATCTCTCTAAACCTTTTCTATCCATGTACCAGGCCAAATGTTGTAAATGTATCCACCTCCACCACCTCTTCTGGCAGCTCATTCCATATAGGCACCATCCTTCTTGTGAAAAGGTTGCTCCTTTGGTCCCTTCTCAATCTTGCTCCTCTTACCTTATACCTATGCCCTCTAATTTTCCCCTATGCAGGGGAAAAGACCTTGACCTCCCACCTTATCTATGCCCCTCATGATTTCATAAACCTCTAGATCACCCCTCAGCTTCCTATGCTCCAGGGAAAAAAGTTCCAGCCTACCTAACCTCTCCTTATAACTCAAACCTTCCAGTCTCTGTAACATCCCTATGAATATTTTTGCACCCTTTCCAGTTTAATAATAACTTTCCAATATCAGGGAAAAGAGAATTGTATGCACTACTCCAAATGTGGCCTCATAAATGTATTGTACAGCTGTGACATGATGATCCAACTCCTATCTCAATGCTCTGACCAATGAAGGCAAGATTACTAAATGCCTTCTTCAACACCCTGTCTACCTGTGATACCACTTTCAAAGAACTATGTACCTGCACCTCTAGGTCTCTCTGCTCGACAACACTCTCCAGGGCTCTACTATTAACTGTATAAGTTCTGCCCTGGTTTATTTTACCAAAATACAACATCTCGCATTTATCGGAATTAAACTCCACCCGCCATTCCTTGGCCCACTGGCCTAGCTCATCCCTTTGTGCTCCTAGATAACCTTCTTCTCTGTCCACTATACCAACAATTTTGGTGTCAACCGTAAACTTACTAACGGTGCCTCCTATATTCTCATCTAAACCACTCATGTAAATGATAAACAATAGTGGACCACACACCAATCCTTGCGGCACAGCATTGGTCACAGACCTCCAGACTGAAAAGCAATCACTACCCTCTTTGTCTGACCATCAAACCAATTTTACATTAAATTAGTTATTCTCCATCGATCACATTTGATCTAACTTTACTAACTAGTCAACCATTGCAGTACCTTATCAAAAACCTTGCTAAACCCCATGTAAACAACATCTACTGCGCTGTCTTCATCTGTCTTCTTGGTCACATCTTCAAAAAACTCAATCAAATTTGTGAACTATGAATTTCCAAGCACAAAGCCATGCTGACTATCCATAATCAGTCCTTTTCTTTCCAAATTCATACCGAGCCTCTCTCTCAAAATCCCCTCCAACAATGTAAACATCACTGACATTAGGCTCACTGGTCTGTAGTCTCTGGCTTTTCCTTGCAGCCATTCTCAAATAACGGCACAACATTAGCCTCCCTCCAGTCTTCCACACCTCACTTGTGCCTGTCGATGATACAAATATCTCCGCGATGGGCCCCACAGTTTCTTCTCCATCTTCCCACAAATTCCTGGAATACACTTGATCAGAGTCCTGGGGATTTATCTAGCTTTATGATGTTTAAGACCTCCAGTACCTCCTCTTCTGTAACATGAACTTTTCAAGACATCACTATTTACTTCCCCAAGTTTCTTAACTTCCATATTTTTCTTGATGAGAAATGTTTGTTTAGGATCTCATCCATCTCTTGTGGCTCCACACATAGACAACATCATTGAACTTTAAAGGGTCCTATTCTCTCCTTACTTGCTCTTTTTCCCTTAATATACTTGGAGAATATCTTTGGATTTTCCTTTACCATATCTGCCAAGGCTATCTCATGTCCCCTTTTTTTCCCCCGATTTCCCTCTTAAGTGTATTCCTACACTCCTGATACTTCTCAAGGAATTTTCCAGAACTATTTTAATTTCAATATAATTATGGTCACTCGTCCCAAAGGCCTCCCTCACTAACAACCTCAGTCACTTGCCGTTCATTATTTCCCAAGAGGAGGTTGAGTTTTGCCCCTTCTCTAGTCGACCACCTACATATTGATTGAGAATTCTTTTCCTGAACAGACTTTGCGAGTTCATCCCCATCCAAGTGCTTAACACTATGCTAGCCCCAGTCATAGAGTCATACAGAAACAGACCCTTTTGTCCAATCAGTCCATGCCGAACATAATGCAGAAAGTGAGGACTGCAGATGCTGGAGAGTCAGAGTCAAGGAGTGTGGTGCTGGAAAAGCACAGCAGGTCAGGCAGCATCCGAGGAGCAGGAGAGTCAATATTTGGGGCATAAGCCGTTCATCCACTCCAGGACTTCCCAGATGTCTTTAGAATGAAGGACTTATGCCCAAAACGTCAACTCTCCTGCACCTTGAATGCTGTCTGACCCACTGAGCTTTTCCAGCACCACACTTTTTGACTCATGCCGAACATTATCCCAAACTAAACTAGTCTCACCTGCCCATATCCCTCCAACCATTTCTATGCACATACTTATCCAAATGTCTTTTAAATGTTGTAATTGTACCCACATCCACCACTTCCTCACACAAACCACCCTCTGTGTAAAAGATTTGCCCCTTATGTCTTTTTTAAACCTCTCTTCTCACCTTAAAAATGTGTACCCAGTCTTGAAATCCCCCATCCGAGGAAAAACATAATTACCATTATCTCTATCTATAACTCTCATTATTTTATAAACTTCTATCAAGTCGCCTCTCAACCTCTTATGCTCCTGTTTAAAAAGTCCCAGCCTATCCATCTTTTCTTTTTAACTCAAACCTTCTATACTCAGTAACATCCTGGTAAATCTCTTCTGAACCTTCTCCAGCTTAACAATATCTTTTCTAGAACTGGGTGACCAGAACTAGACACAATATTCCAGAAGAGGTCTCACCACTGTCCTCTACAACCCCAACATGACTTCCCAACTCCTATACTCAAAGGACTCAGCAATGAAGGCAAGTGTGCCAAACGCTTTTTTAATAACCGTTTATATGTGAAGCAAATTTCAAAGAATTATGCATTTGCACCCCTAGGTCCCTCTGTTCTACAACACTACTCAAGGCCATACCATTAATTGTTTAAGCCCAACCCTTGTTTGTTTCCCAAAATGCAGCAAAATGTACTCCATCTGCCATTTTTCAGCTCATTAACTCATTTGATCAAAATTCCTTTATAATCTTAGAAAATCTTCTTCACTGTCTATTGTGCCACCAATTTTGGTGTCATCTGCAAACTTACCTACTATACCTTCCATATTCTCTATGCTTAGGAAGTTAAATGGGTGGCACGGTGGCACAGTGGTTAGCACTGCTACCTCACAGCGCCAGAGACCCGGGTTCAATTCCCGCTTCAGGTGTCTGCGTGGGTTTCCTCTGGGTGCTCCGGTTTCCTCCCACAGTCCAAAAATGTGCAGGTTAGGTGAATTGGCCATGCTAAATTGCCCATAGTGTTAGGGGCAGGGGTAAATGTAGGGGAATGGGTCTGGATGGGTTGCGCTTCGGCAGGTCGGTGTGGACTTGTTGGGCTGAAGGGCCTGTTTCCACACTGTAAGTAATCTAATATAAGTAAAATCCTCTACTCTTATAACTCTTACAGCTATCTGTGATATCCTTATATAGTTGCTCCTCAATTTCCTACTGGCTATTGAGTGGCCTAACATAAAATCCCATCAAAGTGATCACGCCCTTTTTATTTCTCAGTTCTACCCACTCGGCTTCACTGGACAATTCCTCAGGAATATCCTCTCTGAGTACTGCTGCAATGTTTCCAGAATCAAAAACATGACTCCCCCTCCTCTTTTGCCTCCTCTTCTATCCTTCCTATAACATCTATAGCCCAGAACATCGAACTGCCAGTTCTGTCCCTCCTTCAACTATATTTTTGAATAGCTATGATATCCCAGTCCCATGTACTCATCCATGCCTTGAGTTTATCTGCCTTACCTGTCAGGCCTCTTGCATTGAAATACATGCAGTTTAATTCATCAGTCTTCCTTCATTTCCTGCTGTGCTCTTGCCTACCTTGTCTATTTAACTTGTTCTGTTTAACTGTTGCATTAGCCCCTGCCTTCCTTTTTGTCTCATTAATATTTAGAGCCCTGTCCCCCCACCAGACTAGTTTAAACCCTCCCAAGTAGCTGTCGCAAATATTCCTGCCAAGACCTTGGTTCCCTCTTCAGTTCACGTGCAACCTGTCTCTAACAAGTCAACGTAAAAAAAATTTCAGGATACTATTTTGAAGAAGTACACGACAATATCCCTTGTGAACAATGTTTATCGAAGCTCTGCTCCAATGTTCAGCACATCCCAATCAGTGTGCTGAATGCAGATCATAGCACTGACTTCCAGTTCTGGAAATGGCTGCCATGTGCAGGCCTTGGAGGCCTACAAAGAAGGAAAAAAGCTAGAGGATTGCTGCTTGAGACATTTTCAATATTGATCTTTCAGTCAACATCACACTGATTTTCTAGTCACTATCACATTGCTGGTCATTGGAGTTTGCTGTTCACAATTAGCCCTCTTGTTTTCTATGCAAGAGTGACTTCATGTCAAAAGTTAATTTGCTTTAAAACTTTAAATGCTACTGAGCAGATTTTTATTAACATCAATCTGCAATAGTGTTCCCATTTAAGTAAAAACAAAAGGGCAACATTGGCTTTATTAACACTCTTCTGTCCTTTCATATATATCGTTTGCTATTTCTAAGGAAATAAATTCATATATTTTATGTAGCAAAAACATGATAAGGGGGAGTTTATAAAAAGAAACTGGGTGCAGAGGAAATACTTCAACTACATGTTTATTTTTGGACACTCAAGTAACTATAAAACCTTACTTCCTATTGAGCCATTTTTGACATAACATTGTGCCAAGCTTTTCATTTTGATATCCAATTTTATAATGAAAACTGCCTCTGCAAAATGCATCACATTCTTTTGATTTCTTCCAGCCAAGAAAGCACTACATCAGATCAGTTTTTACAGGTGACAGATACTCAGGCTGTGCACCAATAGGGTGGGCTCAGTGGCTCAGTGTTTGGCATTGCTGCCTCGCAGTGCCAGGAACCCAAGCTTGATTCTATGCTCCGGTTACTGTATGGAGTTTGCACCTTCTCCTCGTGTCTGTGCGGGTTTCCTCTGGGAGCACCTGTTTCCTCCCATAGTCTAGGTGAATTGGCCATGCTAAATTTCCCATTGTGTCCAGGGATGTGCAGGCTGGGTGGATTAGCCATGGGAAATGCAAAGGATAGAGTTGTGAGGTGGGTCTAGGTGGGATGCCTGTCAGGGCTGGTGTGGTCTTGACACGTCAAATGGCCTGCTTCCACACTGTAGGGATTCTATGACTCTATTTGTTTCATAAATCGTTGAGAGTTCTTACGTTTAAAGAAAGGATTGTCATGTACGTTGCGATCATATTGTACTTCTCATCCTCCCCAAAGCACTTCACAGTAAGAAAATGCTAGCTTGTCTTGAATGCTCAGTGGGTTTGGTAATATATAAAGCTGAATATTAATGAGGTGAGCTGCTTTGTTAATAAGTGTTTCACGAGCTCCCTTAACTGGCAACTTGCCACTGCCTTGTGAGAAACTCGCATTGCCATTTGGCAAAAGTATTATAAGTAGAGCGAAAAGTTCCCAATGTCATGACAGGCCTCACTGGACTTCTTGTATGGCTCTGGGGAGGAGGGGGGTTGGTGATGGGGGGGATTCATTGGGATGGTTTGAATTTTGTCAGGAACTGAGCACAGAAGCTTGTGTGGGGTCCTGACCCTACATGGCAGGCCATACCCCCCCATGCAATCTTGAAGGCTCAGCAAATCAAAGGCCAGGGGATGGGGCACACAATCTAAACAGGGACAAAGGATGGGTTTCTGAAGCTACAAAGAAAATCTCATCAGCCTAAGTAGGAGCTACCAATGTTAGCATGTAGACAGGCATGAACAAAAGCAGGTCAGGTCAAATGTATATTAATTTTTAAAATGTCACAACCTCCGAACATGGACTGGACTTCACTGCCGAGGAGGAGGTTACAGGTAGGGAGATTCTTCACATGAATAACAGTGTCCCCACTTCCACCCCCTCCATCACTCCACCATCCAACCACCAACCCCACACCACTGTCCCCCTACCCCTGCCCCATTCTACAATCCCCTTTCTGCCCTGAGCCCAATGCATGGAATGCAAGGCTGACAAATCATCAACTAGTGTAGTCATGGTCGAGGGGGTAGTAGGAGGAGGTGCCCGTGAGTTGGCGCCTGGCTTCAGCAGTGTAGAGGTCGGTGTGCCAAACTACCACTGCGCTCCAACCCCATTGTCTGCTAGTTTGATGGTGAGGTTGGGGTTGGAATGGAGGGAATGTTGCCCATTGTGAGGGTAAGAGGTTGGAGTGGGTGAGGGGGGTGGACAGGGTTGAGGAGGTCAATGTCCCGGCGGCAGTTGGAAATAAAGAGATCGAGGGCAGGAAACAGGCCAGCACAGGGTGTCCAGGTGGATGGGGTGTGTTGGAGGCGGAAGTAGGGGTCCTCAGAGGGTGTGCGGGAGTCTTGTTGGATAAAGAAAGCCTGAAGTCTCACCTTCCTCCCTCTCCGCTCTCAGATGAACGAATTCAACATGTGTTGTGACATCAAACACTTCTTTTGCCACCTCTGCCTACAGGCTTACGTTTTCCAACAACACTCCTGCCCCCAAGGACCCCTTCTCCCACTTCCAAAATACCCCATCTACTTGGATACCCCATGCTGCCCTCTTACCTCACCATCAAACCAGCAGACAAGGGGGGGTGCAGTGGTAGTTTGGCACACCGACCTCTACACCGCTGAAGCTAAGCGCCAACTCGCGGACACCTCATCCTACCGTCCCCTTGACCATGACCTCACCTCTCAATACCAATCATCATCTCCCAGTCCATACACAACTTCATCACCTCAGGGGATCTCCCACCCACAGTTTTCAACCTCATGGTCCGGGAAGCCCGCACTGCCTGGTTCTATCTCCTACTTAAAATTCATAAACCTGATTGATCTGGCCGACCTATCGTCTCGGCCTGCTCCTACCCCACCGAACTCATCTCCACATACCTTGACATTGTCTTTTCCCCCCTGGTCCAGGAACACCCCACCTACGTTCGGGACACAAACCACGCCTTCCGTCTCCATGACTTTCATTTCCCCAGCCCCCAACGCCTCATCTTCACCATGGACATCCAGTCCCTATACACATCCACCCGCCATGACAAAGGCCTCCAAGCCATCCATTTCATCCTCTCCCATCGTCCCCAGCAGTACCCTTCCATTGACACTCTCATTCATTTGGCTGAACTGGTCCTCACCCTCAATAATTTCTCCTTTGAATCATCCCACTTCCCCCAGACTAAAGGGGTAGCCATGGGCATCCGCATGGGCTCCAGCTATGGAACAGTCCATCCTCCGCAGCTACACTGGAACCATTCTCCACCTTGTTCTCCGCTACACTGATGACTGTTTCAGCACCACCTTGAGCTCCCTCAAGGAGGTTGAACAGTTCATCAACTTCACTAATACGTTCCACCCCGACCTTAAGTTCACTTGGACTATCTTGGTCACCTCCTTCCCCTTCCTGAACCTCTCCATCTCAATCAAAGATGACCGACTCAACACGGACATCTTCTACAAACCTACCGACTCCTACAGCTACCTGGACTACACCTCCTCCCACCCTGCCTCCTGTAAAAACGCTATCCACTATTCCCAATTCCTCCGCCTCTGCCGCACCTGCTCCCAGGAGGACCAATTCCAACACAGAACACAATAGATGGCTTCTTTCTTCAAAGACTGCTATTTCCCCTCCCACGTGGTTGATGATGCCCTCCAGCGCATCTCATCCATTTCCCGTACCTCCGCCCTCGAACTCCACTCCTCCAACTGCAACAAGGACAGAACCCCCCGGTCCTCAACTTCCATTCCACAAACCTCTATACATCATAACATCCTCCAGCATTTCCTCCACCTACAAACAGACCCCACCACAGTGATATATTTCCCTCTCCACCTCATCTTCATTCCCTTAAAGACCATTTCCTCCGCGGCTCTCATGTCAGGTCCACAAACCGCACCCCCCCTCCAACCCCACCTGCCCCCCACCTCCCCTTCCCCTCCTGCCACCTTCCCCTGTCAATGCAAGAATTGCAAAACTTGCGCCCACACCTCTCCCCTCAGTCGTGTCCAAGGCCCCAAAGGAGCCTTCCACATCCATCAGAGATTTACCTGCATTTCCACACATATCATTTACTGTATCTGTTGTTCACAATGAGGTCTCCTCTACACTGGGGAGGCAGGAAGTCTACTTGCAGAACATCTCCGGGACACACGCACGAAGCAACCCCACCGCCCCGTGGCCGAACACCTTAATTCCCCCTCCCACTTCCCCCAAGGACCTGGGCCTTCTCCACCACCAAACCCTTAACACCCGCTGCCTGGGGGAAGAACGCCTCATCTTCCACCTTGGGACCCTCCAACCACATGGGATCAATGTGGATTTTACCAGTTTCTTCAATTTCCGCTCCCCCCCATTCCAGATCCAACCTTCTAACTCAGTACTGTCCCCTTGACTGTCCATCCTCCTTCCCACCTATCCACTCTACCCTCTTCTCTGACCTATCACCTTCACCTACCTATCACACTCTCAGCTACCTTCCCCCCAGCCCCACATCCCTTCCATTTATCTCTCAGTCCCCTTGACCCACAAGCTTCAGTCTAAAACGGTTTCCCTCTTATTCTGAGACTATGCCACCTATTTTTAGAATTTCCAGCCAGGGAAATAGTTGATTCTCCTGCTCCTCGAATGCTGCCTGACCGGCTGTGCTTTTCAAGCACCACACTCTCAACTCTGATCGCCAGTATTTGCAGTCCTCACTTTCTCCCAAAGAAGTGTTTAACATGAATGATACAAATACTGGATGCTGGAGAATTGGAAAGAAGGAATCTTATTCAATGTTGTGAAACTTGGCATTGCACCTCATTTTAATAGGTCTAAAATGCCATTGAGGCATCTGCAAACCTATAGCACATCCTGACATAGTTGAGTCAGACAATGTCGCAAGTAGTGAATTCTGTGTGCAAGACTGTGTACCTAATTTCATGTTTCATTCCCACCTTTAGTTAGACATCATGCTAGCAGTGAAGCCTCAGAAAGTCACTATTTATAATAAAAGAAACTCAGTATTTTGAACAAGCAGACCTTGTCATGTGCAAGGAAATATTTTCTTGGGATGAATTATGTTGTTCCATAAAGAGAGATTGAGTAAGAGGGGCCTTTATTCTCTTGAGTTTGGAAGAATTATCAGTGTTCCCACTGAAACACATAAAATTCTCAGGGTATCAGGCAAAGTCAATATTAAAGACTATTTCCCCGGCTGGAAATTCTAAAAGTAGGTGGCATAGTGTCAGAATAAGGGGGAAACCATTTTAGACTGAGGTGAGAAATTTCTTCATTCAAAGGGTTGTGAATCTTTGAAATTTTCCATCCTAGATTTCATTGGATATATTGAAAGCTAGGTGTAATAACTGCACAGAGGCGCGTATCCCGTTACCAACCCACCCTTTATTTATTTGTCATAAGAGCACCGCCAATCAGGCAGCGTCCAAGGAGCAGGAAAATAGATGTTTTGAGCATGACCCCCTTCATCGGAGGCGGGGCGGGGGGGGGGGGGGGGTGAGGGGGCTTAAAGATAAATGGGAGGGGACTAGGGAAATGGCAGCAAGGAAGGCAATAGGTAGATGATTGTGGGATGTAATGGTGATAGGTTGGAGCAGAGGGCGGAGTGGATAAATGGGAAGGAAGATGGACAGTTAGGACAGTTCAAGAGGGCGCTGCCAAGTTGGTGGGTTGGATATATGATAAGCTGGGGGAGAGGAGATGAGGAAACTGGTGAAATCAACTTTGATTCCACGTGGTTGGAGGGTCTCTTGGCAGAAGATGAGGTATTCTTCGTCCAGTCGTCGGACGGCTAGGATTTGGCAGTGGAGGAGGCCCAGGACTTGCATGTCCTTGGCAGAGTGGGAAGGGGAGTTGAAGTGGTCAACCAAAGGGCGGTGGGGTTATTTAGTGCATGTATCTTGCGCACAGTACACCGGCTAGCTCAGAATCAGTCTGTTGAACTGAGGAGATTCTAAATATCCTGGTTATACTGGTCAGCCAGTGTTTTCCTGATTGCCCCAGGTTAAAAACCCGAATCAGGTTCTCCTGGTCAACAAGATGCAGCTGGCTTCAATCACTACACTGAGGTTGATTGATTTGTGCCTTCTAAAGAAATAAAAGGATGTTGGGAGCAGTTGAGAACTCTGTATTGTGCTTGAAGGTGACACAGAACCTTGTAAATTGGTGGCAAAGGCTCAAGGGGCCATTAAGACCTAATCCTTCTCTCATACTCTCATCACAAAAGTCAGAGATTGGGATATTGATTTCAGCTGCATTTTAACATTGCAAAAATCCATTCTGCTCCAGCCCCAGTGATCTGAAAATGTACCAATGAACACTGCATTTATTGATATTCCCAAATCTTGCTCAACGTCATCCATTGCAAGTGCAATTTTGCTCATTAGTTTAATTTTTAAAAACTATCATTCATATCTCTATTATGAAATTCTGAATTAAAAGTGCACTGTAAATAAAATTAGTTAAAAGTTAACAATAAAACAATGTATAAAGTGTGCCAATTTCTGCCAACAAGTAGAACAATTTATTAGATGAGGCTCTGCAGTGTTGTGGAGGACATTTTGAAAACAATAGGCACCCTGACCACCATTTTCCAATATATGCAAGACCAGGTATGGGAAACACAGACTCCCAAAATTTATCATTCAAAATAATGTTTGATAATTAGCCCTATCAACAATATTAGCCCAACAATCCTCTGATATTGCTTTGTTTTATGAGTTGAGTTTATTGCTTCATTAAACTACAAATTAGAGGATTTTTCTGCTTTTTTTTATATTATCAAATGGCCTGGAATTACCACTAAATGCACAATCAGCAACTGGCATCCAGAATGTGCCCAACACTTTGTTAGCCTTTAGGGGGATTATGGCCAAATGTATTTCCATGAACCATATCTAAAATTATAAATGAATCAGTGCAACTAAACAGGGTAACCAATTCAAGAAAGGAACAGGGCTAATGGGATGGAATAGCATTTCAGCCTTCTGGTATTTTCAATTGATTTTTATGGCAAATGATTTTTTTTTGGCGTGGTGAGGGATGTTAATGCTAAGGAATATTTACCACTTTGGTTATCCAGTTTCACCATCAAGCAGTTCCATTGTTCTATGCAGATCAAACTCTTGATAACAGCATCTCAACTCTCTATTGCACCTATTTAGCATGTTCAATCTTGCCACTCTAGCTGCTATGATAAATTTGATTGAAAGTGCTCAAATTACTTTCATATAGAAGGTGATATTTCTCCCATTGACTTTGGATGGTACAAATTCCAAGTTCTGGACATTTAAAGCCAATATGTAGCCTGCCATGTTACTGAGCCACCAACTTAAAAATACCGTCTACTAAATATTATCTTAAAATATATGTCTTGCTGATTGTCCAGAGACCCCACTCTTAACTTTACAACAACCATTTACTGAATTATTCAATACAGGAATAACTTAATTTAGAAATTGTAATATTTCTATCCAAAACACAGACTGCTAGAATATTGGACACTAATGTGCATCCTGGCACAGACATGAGATAGATCCTGTAGATCTGTATTCTGCCTGAGGAAAAAGGTGTCCAAATGGCAGACAGAATAAAGGTTCAAATTAAATTTATTTAATCAAGAAATGGTGTGGACCCTCAGGCTCCAATTAAACCCATCTGATAGGACAAGGTTTATATCCTTTCTGCTGATTAGTGTCATTGCGTGACATTCAACACAAACAAAATCAATAAGTGCATCTGAACCTTTCAATACTTGCTTTTCTGGATTATATACCATACTTTGGGAGAATCAGAAAGCACTGTTTTCCTTTTGCATCTATTAAGATCTAATGCCAGGGGCAAGTGATTGCACTATAGAAGATACTAGGAAGTTATTACCTTCTCAAAACGTTTGGCAAAAAAGGGAACATTTTCAGAGTCAGTAAAGCCATGATTTTGAGAGTCTGCTATTGTTCAGAGGGGCTGTGTGACGTCAGATTTTGCAAAGAAAGTTCCACCCCATTATCTCAAAAAGCCCTGATTGTTCACAGTGTTGTATACTTGGCTGGGAAGCATAAAATCTGATGAGGCAGCAACTCCTGCAAGGTTAAAGCTTGTCACTTATAGTTGTGGCATCAAGGACCATCGAACCCTATTGTTTACTCTAAATCTGAGGAATTGAAGGTACTGCTGCTGTAGATGCCCAAAGAGAAATGGTATGATTTGAGCCTAAAAGCAGCCCACCTAGTCGAAACATAGGTCAAAGCTCAATGCTGGAGAGCATTTAACTGAGTAAAGACTACGAAACAAGACCTGACACACAACGAGAAATATGTTTTCAGGCATAAGGACTAGGTGCACTTCTTTAGTCTTGCAGAGTTTCAGTGTGGCTGGTCGTGCTTCACCTATGTAAGTATGGGGACACACATGCCATCTAGCAGATACCATTTCAGACCCCAAGGTGTACTTTTGTTGTTAGTCATTTTGCATGGTCACTATAGAGAATATAGTTTTTTCAGAGTACCGCTTAGTATTACTTTTGCTTCCAAATATTATAGCATCAACAAAATTTGACTGATGGTGGAATTTTCAAGACTCTGAAAATGTAGAAACAGTTGCGAAAATATAGTGAGAATGGAAAAATGGGATTGTTTTCATCAATAAAAAAGTTGGATGAGAATCTAGCTAGTGAGTGGTGACAGAGCTATTTGCATGCATGATAAAACTCATTCTTAATCTTGCCTCATTTTTATTCAATTGGCTGTTCCCAGCAGTGGAGAGAAACTAGACTGCAACAATTCCCTAAGTGAAAATGTTTGTGGGTCCATGAGCTTTGGTGGCAGCTGTCTGAAATAGCAGCAGAGTGTGAGGCCATAGTGAAAGATGATGATAGTTATCCTTGTGCACAGGTTGTTAAATCTTTCACGTGCACTGTTGGAGGTTCCTTCAGGCCTGCACTGACCTAAAAGGTAACTTCAGATCAGGTAGGAAGTTCTGTTTGCATGTCCCCTCTGGTGGTCCTGAGGAAAGATGACCTCTCCTGATGTCCTCTAACTGAGGAGCTCAGGTGGAGACCCTCCTCTCCACTACCCTATCCACCAGGATCTCCAGGTCCCTGTCAGCAAACTTGTTTCTGTTTGTCACCAGGGGGTAAATTCTTGAAACTGTAATTTTAAAATGCAATTCCTGGCTTGCAGCATTGAACTGGCGCACTGCTGGACTTTAAATGTGCCTTGGATAGGTGAATAATTCCGGTAGCAGCATTTCCACCCCCAATTAGCTTAAGCTAGCGTAAGAGCAGTGCTTTGGAGCATACTGCATTGTTAATGATGGGGGCAGCATAAAATCGCATGGGAAAACTCACTAGAGGTTGCAGATGCTTCATAAAACTTTCAAAAATTGACATGCTATTAGGAAAATTCTGCTCTAATGTTTCCCCCTTGGATAATACTCATTCACGTTCATAATTTTTTTTTGCCCAGATATCATTGATGCAATAAAACAACCATATCTACCTGAATTTTGGCATGTTAAAAAAAACAAGGTGGATTGGATCAAAGCAACTATTAATGTTCTAAAAATCTGAAAAACAACTCCAATGTTTCCACTTCCAATGAAGATGAGTTAGTAAAATAAATATTTTAACAGAGCTGGGGACTCGGACTTATCCTTCTTTACAGGTTGTACAGCGATCAGGTTTCCAAGGCCTCTGGAAAGCCAGCAGCTGAAGAGAAGCAAGGACATTTCCAGTTAGAAGATAACATTGCTTGTGGATCAGGAGAAGTGCTGCTCCCTACCTGGTCCCAGGTTCCAACACTATGAATCAGACCCTCCCCACCTGTGTACAAAACATTCTGCAGTTATGGCTTAGACCTCCACCCCTGTGATGGAAATTCCCACTCTATATTTTGTTGCAAAAGTCAAACCTACTTGTTCTGGCAGGCTGCTCCAGAGTTGTCCCTACACAATCAGAAATCAAGCCTATGAATAATACTGATTTCCAGATGGGAAATTTGATAAATTACAAAGATGGAGTTAGAGCTCCATGAATGTTGGGAAATCTGGACTTGCAGGTTTCCTGAGTGAAACTGCTCAATCTTAAGCAATGTTATTTTTAGGCCAGATGGTTGACGTTGAGTCTTTGATGGCTTTGTGGATTCTTTGCAATCTTGTATAATCCTGTAAGAGATTAAAAGCCATGTTTCCTTCCTCAACAGTGTGTGATTTTCACATGAAAAAAAGCTTTCTCCTGCAAATGTGACATTGGTTCCTTACTTCAAACAGCACAAACACCAGGCTGGCTTATGTGGCAAATATATTTATTACTGACCTGGAAGGATCCTGCTACAGGTCCTATTGTAACATCAATCCACAAGGCCATCCATAAACTAGGCTACGGTTCGATCTTATATAAGTTGATTGGTGGCTTTTTCAATTACTTTATTGAATCATAATTGCTAGTTTTTTTCACAGCTTCTTCAACATAATCAAGGGGTAAAGACTCCATGAACCAACCAATAACTGTCACTGGAAAGTTGTATCTATGACTATCTGAGACATCACAGGCAATTCATGGGCAAGAGTCTCTGTCTGTTAAATCAAGTACAGAGTTACAATTATTTTGTTAAAACAAGTTAAAGTAACAGATTCTACCCAAGGAACAAGTGGATAGGATTTTGTTGCAGAATAATCTCCGTGCAAAAAGGAAGATGGTCCATTCAGGCTCAAATTTTCTGGCATGAAGGGGATGTAACACCCTCTAATCAACATTCAAAACTGTGCTGTAACATTTTAGCAGAGTTTTAATCTTATGCCACACATAAGATTATTCCTCAAGTATACGTTACAAGTAAAATCAAACTAAGCTTTCTTATCAAAATGGATATTGCAATGAGAGACAATACAAACCAGAAACATCATCCCTTTGCACAGCCATGATAAAATCTGATCAGTTTTTTGCAATAGAAATAAATTTAACTGGTAGTAATTACACTAAAGTGCACATTAACTCTAAAGGAAGCACTCTGGATAACATTACGGCATCAAAACAAATTGAATGAACTTTAGCAGACACAGGTTTGCATCATTTTCAAATAGCATATTGATATAGAAAACTAAATAACTAATATATTTTGACTATTTTATGAGATACTTATCTCTGAATTTATTGTTAAATTTATTAGCTTGGAAAGAACATCTTGCTGAAGTACCAACACGACAGCTGAAATGCAGTAAGTTTTAACATCTCTTAAATGCATGAAAATCTTAATATATTTCAGATGCTCACAAACCAAAAAAAAACTTTTACCAATAAATTGTTTGATCTGATAGAATGAAGTTAATTTCCTTGTGAGGCATTCCAGATCCATGAGTAAGATTTGCAAGCAAAATTTAAATATTTACCAAAAATCCAACAACAATTTCCTTGTTTACACCAGTCAAATCTGCACAGATACATTTAACTTCTGTTACATACCACTCAGAAACACAAACATTTATGTTTGAAAGCTCAAGTTTGAGCTGTTTATTTTGTACTGAAAATGTCAGTGTCATGTAGTTTCCACACTGGAAAGAATCAGCCTTTGCCTTTAAATGAATGCTACACTTTTGGATTTTTGTATTATTTTCATGGTTTCAGTGTTAACAAGGACTCCAGATCTTGTCCTTTACGCACTCTAGTCTTCATTAATCTGAAGATGTGAACATGCAAATTAATAGCAGGAATAAGCCATTTGGCCCCTGAAGCTACTCTTCCATTTGATTTAGCCATGCCTGATTTGCTTGTGGCCTAACTTGCCTATCCCTGGATACCCTCTGAGTTTACCCTTGTTAGTTAACAGCCTATTTACCTGTGCCTAAAAAATATTCAATGACCCTGCCTCTATCGCTCTCTGGGGAAGAAAATTCCACAAACTTATGACTCACTGAGATAAAAAAAATCTCCAACTTAAATGGAAATCCCTTATATATATAAGATGTAAGAAAAAAGGTACAGTTGCTCGAGTCCCAGAGGACCTTTTGGGCTTTCTCATTAGAGAGATAACTGGTAGTGAGTTTAACCTGAGGGTCACCATGCCTCAGGCTAGGGCCAAGGTTGAGAAGGCAGGATCTACATAGTTAGTTCAGTTATCTAGACAGCTGGTAAGTAATGCAGAGTTATGCTAACAACATGGGTATGATTCCCATACTAGCTGAGGTTACCACGAAGGACTCTCCTTCTGAACCACTCCCCTCATCTGAGGCATTGTGACCTTCAGCTTAAACCACCACCAGTCATCTCTTTCTTTTGAGCTAGCAGCGCTATGGTCCTCTAGGTCTCTGGCAACTTTATCTTTACCTCCACATTAACATTTTATTATTCATATACTGGGACACTTAGATTCTTCTGTACCTTAGAGTTCTACAATCTCTTTGTATTTAAATAATATACTGCTTTTCAATTCTTTTTGCCAAAATGGAAAAGTTCATTTTTTTTACCCACGTTATATTCCATCTGACAATATTTTGCCCTCACAGTTAACCTATCTATATTCTTTTCTCTATCCTTAACACATCTGTACAACTTACTTTCCTAGCAATTTTTCTGCCATCAGCAAAATTAACAAACTTATATTTGGCCCCTGCATCCAAGTCATTAACATTGATTGTAAATAATTAAGGCCCCAAATACTGATCTCTGTGGTTCACCGCTCACTACATCTTGCTAAACTGAAAATAGCAGCTGGACTACAACAGTTCAAGAAGGCAGCTCACCACCGCCTTCTCAAAGGCAACTAGGGACAGGCAATAAACACTGGCCAACCAGTGACTCCCACATCCCACAAAATGAATACATTTTTAAAAATAACTTATGCCTACTCTCTGTTTTCTCATTACTAACCAATTTTCTACTTATCCTGATTTTCTACTCCCTACACCCAACACAAGCCTATATTTTGTTCAGTCACTTTTGATGTGGTCCTTTGTCAAATGCATCTACTATCTCAGTAGCTGTTTCTTTTAAGACCTTGAACAAAGTTAATCAGGAACTGGTACTTGTCAGCTTTTACTTCTAATACTTTTCTTACTAATCTTCACATGAATTGTAGTTGTTTTATGTACTTCCTTTCATGTCTTGACTTACAACTATTGCTTGGATGTTATTTGTATTAAGAAAGGGAAAACAAATACGTGAGTAAGCTTGCAGGGAAATAAAAAATGACCGTAAAAGTTTCTAAACATAGGTGAACAGAAAAAGGTTAGTGAAGTCAAATGTATATCCCTTACAGTCAGAAACAGGGAAGCAGCAAAGAAATAACTGACCAAATAAATACATACTTTGGTTCTGTGTTCACAAAGGAGGACACAAATAACACCAGAAATATTGGGAACATGGGATTTAGTGAGAGGGCGGAACTGAAGATAATTAATATTAGTAGAGAAATGGTGAGGAGGAAATTGATGGGATTGAAGGCTGATTAACCTGCAGGACCTGATAATCTACATCTCAATGTACCCAAAGAAGTGTCCCTAGAAATAGTGAATGGTCACTTGCAAGATTCTATAAGCTCTGGAACAGTTCCTACTGATTGGACAGCAGCTAATGTAACCCCTCTAATTAAAATGGGAATTAGAAGGAAATTTGGCAGTTACAGACCAGTCAACCAGTGGGGAAAAAATACTGGAGTCTGTTATAAAAGACTTAACAGCACAGTATAGCACTTGTAAAACAGTGTTGGAATTGGACAAGGTCAGCACGTATTTATGAAAAGTGAATGCTTAATGCTTATGAATGCTAAACAAATTTATTTCAATTTTTGAGGATGTAACTGGTAGAGACGAAGGGAAGCCAGTGGTCATGGTTTATTTGGACATTCAGAGGGCTTTGATCCAGGGATCACAGTTTAAAAGTACAGGGTAAACCATTTGGATCTGAGATGTGGAGAAATTTATTTATCCAGAGAGGTGAGTCTGTGGAATTTGCTACAACAGAATGCAATTGAGGTCAAAACTGTATATGACTTCAAGGAAGAGTTGGATGTAGCATTTAGGACTACAGGAATCATAGGATATCAGGGAAAGTGAGAACAGACTATTGAGTTGGATGATCATAATGAATGGCAGATCGGGTTTGAAGGGCCAAATGGCCTACTCCCACTACTATTTTCTATGTGCATGTTTCCATGTTTCTCTAAAATGAAAACAGACAAAGACATTCTTTAATTCTTCTGCTATTTCCTTATTTTTCAACATGATTTCTCCAGATTCACTCATTCCTAAATACCTGTAAAAACTTTTACTGTCTGTTTTTATATTTCTTTCATCTCCTTAATTGGTTGTATGATGTCTCTACTGACCTATTGTTAAACTTTTTGTTTCCCTGTTCACTTTAGCCAGTTTCATACCTTCTAAAGTGCCCTTATTTAAGTTTAAAACATTAGCCTTAGCCATAGCCTTCTCACCCTCAATCTTAAAGTGAAATCCATTGCTATTATGTTATGGTATATAGGGGTGTCTTTCGTACAAGGTCATTAATTAATCCTGTCCTGTTGCATATTACTAGATCTAGAATAACCTATTCACAGGGTGGCTCTGGAATAGAGCTTGCTGCTCTAAGAAACATGTCCCAAAACATTCGAGGAACTCACCTTCTCCTCTACCCATGCCAATCTTATTTGGCAAATCTATATGAAGATTATTACTGTACCTTTCTCACAAGCCCCCAATATTTCTTCCAATATACCTTGCCCTATAGTTTAGTTACTATTAGGAGACATATAAACTACTTTCACAAATAACTTCTTGCCCTTATTATTCCCTACCTCTACTGATTCTACATCTATATAGGATGAAAACAGGACAATCTTTCAAAGTGTGTACCCACATGGATTAAGATAAGATCTCACTGAAACATTGACTTGATGCTGACAAGTCCGTTGTGTATTTCCAGAAAGTTTGATTATTGTGTGTATGTGATACAACATCACTTAATAATCATTGCTGCCAATAGGCTGTTGGGTTAGTGATCCATGTTGACGATAACTTTATAAAATAATATAAATATTTTAAAAAGCAAAAAAAAAGTAAGGTCTTCCCACTCTATTGTGCCAATGTCATCCTTATTTAAACCCCAGCTACCCTGATACCTTTACCTAAATTTCCAAAAATATCTTTCTGAAATGTTATGTACCCTTGAATATTTGGGTTTCAACCTTTGTCATGTTGCAGCCATGTTTCTGTTACGGCCATCAGATCGTCCATATTTATTTCTACCTAAGCTGTCAAATTCATCTGCTTTGTTATGAATGTTATGCATACTCAGATACAAAGCCATTGGTTCTGTAATTTTACTGTTAAACTGAAGTTCTATTGTCGACAGTTTCTAAATTTCATTGAATAATTTTGAAATTAAAAATTCTAATAATAAGTTTGATCATAGATAGCTTTTATTGGAAAAATATATATTTTGAAAAACTACATGATTGTTCTAAAAAGGAAAAATACAGAGAGCCTTAGAGATATGAAGGAATTTATCCACTTTCAGGTACAAGTAACAAGATGAAATATTAGAAGATGGAGGTACTAATTCGGGGCTCCCAGCTACCAGGTTTGTAACTTATGATAGAAAAACGAAATGTCATGGAAAGCTGAAGTGCAGAAGACAATGCTCAATGCCTTTGTTCATTACAGCAAAGAGTGTTGAAAATACAGCTTGTAGCCAAATCCCTATTAAGAGGGCAGCTTATCTCAGTTGAGAAAGGTAAGTGTGTGCCAGATAAATAGCAAGGAAGGGAAGCTCAGAAGCATATTGTCAGAATATCCACAAAATTCTCCACATCAAGTTGGAAAACAGCAGACTTTCTATCAAAATTTAAGATGTTTAAACAGCATTCAGAGCTTTATTTTCTAGATTTAGGTGTGCCTAATGCAGGAAATCAATTCATTAAGATTTACTTAATAACTTTAAATGACAATCTGTACAGGCTGAATACATCAGGATTAACAGTAAAAGAGCTAAAAGATCCCCAAAAGATATGGATCCCATTATAAGCTGAGCTCTGAGAGAGATTGAACCTCCATATTCATCAATTAGAAATTATTTAATTTAGACAGAATCCTACAGAATCTATAGGCTACTTTGTGAGCAGATGCAGAGGAAAGGCTCCTTATGTGATATTTCAAATGGACGGCTAGAATTGTTAAGTTTGTGATTGCATCCGCCTCCATGGAAGTTTTCCAGAAAGGCTTGCAAGGCAAATCAAAAACATATAGTTTTGGCTGGCTACTTAAGGATGGATATAAATATAAAGCAATCCTGACAAGTCAATGAAACTCAGAGGTCCTAAGTACAAACTCATTGTGGTGGTTTTTGTTTACAAAATAATCTCAGGAGCCTCAGGAACAGATCAATGATAGTTTACTGAGCCAATGTTGGGAGAGTCTACCCCAGAAAAGATTCTAACTCAATGAGGATTTATCAGATATTGATACATTGTAAGTCACATGGACAGTACATTACTCAAATTCCAAAACGGTGTGTTTTAGGCAAATACCTTGTTGTTTCACATATCCCGAAAGTGGCAAGATGCCTGTTACCTCTGGTCCCACTACTCTCTATCTTCCCTGGTAAAATCTTATCTCCTCTTTGAAACCCGTGCTTCATTCTCAAACTTGAACAAACCCCATTACTTTGTCTTTCTCAGCATGGACAAGATCATCCTCACATTCCATTTCCAAATAAAGCCTCAGGGTTAATGTTGTTCCAGCCATGTTGAATTTTCATAGAAATTGTCTGCTGCAACAGCATCTGAGTGGGTTTATGTGGTTTAAATCATTTTCTTTTAACCCAACTACTTTCTTGAATAAAAATAAATCTTCAATGATTTATAAGTTTATTGCTTATGACGTTAACTAATTTTTTCTACCTCACTCTAATCCCAGCTGCAACTTCACGTAGATTTATTGGTTAACTCATTCATACCCAGATTGTCCCCTAACAAAACAGTCACCAGAAAGTCCAAATGCAGAAACGTGGAAGATGTGATCTTTTGCATGGACTAAGGAAATGCTCAGCTTTCAATCAATTTTCCAAGGCATGTGACAAAACGGCCATTAGTGCAGTCGGTGCACTAGGGCAAAGGCTGACACAGCTACAAAATGCCACACAATGGCCCAGGCATACTATGCATGAGGAGTCCAATAAAGGCCATCTCAGTTCTCACTAAAATCTTATACTTGTCATAAACCAGAATCTGACAGTGTACACAATGAGTTAAATATTGGTGAACACTTTTTACACTGTCAATCTCGTGGAACATGTCAATGTTGTCACTTTGTCTGAAGAGTTTACAAAATCACAAATTACCTGTCCTCAGAAACTGATGAATATTTGATATTGGCAAATATTAACATGCACCAATGTAGTACCTTTGTGAGTTTTTGTTTTAAATAGTCATAGATAAAGGAAGAATGGCTACACATATGAATGTAGAACTGTTAGTATACAACTGTTCACCAATTAGAGGTGCAGGATTAACAGTGCTGCAAATGTTCTACATTGTAGACATGATTGGACCATCAAGCGCAGGCATACTAGCAGGCCATGATTTCACATCAATCCAATCCAGAATCAGACCACCAGTGGAATCAGTCCAACATTAGAGACACAAACAGAAATTGCAGCAGAGTGTTTAAGAAACACATGTAGAATTGAACATGAAAGAAGAACAGAATGATTCACTGGTTTCTGTGGTAGTGGAGCTAAAGTTTCAGCTCTCTGCTATGGACAGGAACATGAAAGTTGAAGAGGTAAAGGCTGAACAACAACCTCAGGGTATTAATACATTTGGGAGTACCATTTCTGAGATGATAAAGTCTTTAGGATTAATTCTGCTCAGTTCACAAAGATGAACGAAGTGCTGAAAGATAAAGAAGAGAAGCAGCACACATAAAACAGATGAAAGTCCACAGGAGCAGCGACAAAAACTTTGGCTTGAGCTCAAAGCAATGTTGGAACAAATAACATTCCTGCAAAAAAAAATTACACACTAGGACGGCAAATCACTTGTGAGATACCCCTTCAGCAATTAATTTCAGCAATCACAGTCTAGTGAAAGAACTCAAGCTGGACATATACTAAATCAAAAGGTGAAAGGAATCCAAATTCCAAAGCAAACAAAAAGAAAAATAAAGGTGAAAAGGCTACATAGTTAACAGAGCAGAAGTCAAAGGAAACAACCAACTGGACTAAACTTTGCTGGGAACATTTAGAAAAATTCAGAGTGTAAAACCAGCAACTGCTGGAAGCTATTAAGGAACAAAATAGTAAATGCCAATAAGATTTAAACCACTCAAGGCAATTTGAGGAAAGATCTCAGTCAGTTGTTAATCTGGTGCAAAATATGGCTGTAGTGCATCAGAGAAAGCAAATTCTGGAACAGACTGCTCAACTACCAATGCCAACGCTATCAGCACCATCTACTGTAATCATAGAATCCCTACAGTGTGTAATGACTGCAACATTTTGTAATGTACTTTTCAAGAATGACTCATAAACTGATTTGTACTTTTTAAAAAACTTTTATCTTTCTTTGGTCTCACTTTTTAATCCTAAACTGCATATTATATATATTGCATTAATACTTGTTCATGGAATGACTAACTGGTAAAATCACTCTTTTGTAAACTCAAGAAAACCTGGTTACATCAGTTCTCTTCAAAAACTAAATAAATTTGGTTTGGGGAAAAATGTCCACAAGGATCCATTTCAAATTAACTATGTTGCAACAATTGAGGGGTTGGGTGGTTAAGAAGTGGATCAAATGTATCTCTACTTGCCCAAGAGTTTAAAGATTTGGGGGAATCAGTCTTGTGAAAATGTAAACTTCAGAACTTTAAGAACTTCATAAAGTCATACAGATGGAAAGAGAGCCTTCCGTCCACTCATGCATGCCAAACAGTTATCCCAAACTGATCTAGTCCCACTTACCTGCGTTTGCTGCATATCTTGAAACCTTTTCTGTTCATGTACCTGTCCAAATGTCATTTAAGTGTTGTAGCCACTTCCTCTGGCAGCTCATCCCATACACACACTTCCTTCTCTGTGAAAAAGTTGGCTCTTAGGTCCCTTTTAAATCTTTTCCCTCTGACCTTAAATCTACGCCCTCTAGTTTTGGACTCTCCTACACTTGGAAAGACTTTGGCTATTCGTAGAGTCAGAGAAATGTACAGCATGGTAACAGACCCTTCAGTCCAATTCGTCCAGACAACCAAAATTAATCCAGTAACATTTGCCAGCATTTGGCCCATATCCCTCTAAACCCTTCCTGTTCATGCACCACTCCAGATGCCTTTTAAATATTGTATGTGAACCAGCCTCCACCATCTCTACTGGCAGCTTATTCCATACACACACCACCCTCTGCGTGAAAAGTCCCTTAGGACCCTTTGCCTTATCATGCCCTTCCTGATTTTATACACCTCGATAAACTCACCGCTCAGCCTCTAATGCTTCAGGGAAAGAAGTCCCAGCCTATCCAGCCTCTCCTTATAACTCAAACCCTCCAGTTCTGGCAACATTTTTGTAATTTTTTTCTGAACCCTTTCCAGTTTAACAACATCCTTTTTATATATCATACATTAAGAGAATTGGCAATAACTCTTTCTGGAATAAATTGTTTCCCAAGATTAAAGGGACCAGGAGAATTTTTTATAAAGGAAATAAAAGCAACATGCTAATTAACCATCCTTGGGAAGAACAAGTCAAAGCAACATGAACAAGCTGTTTCCTGGGAGAGAGGAGGTACCACTACTTGATAAGCTGCTGCTTCATGACAAATGGGCAATGAAGGCAGCCTGCAAAAGGAATGTCCTGAAGTAAAGGGGTTGTTTTAAACACCTTACACTGAATGTGACAAGGAACAGGGAGCTACTTCTGCCTAGTAGGTAAACTGCAGACTTGAGGTCTCCAGAAGTGTTATCAATGTTAGGAATGAAAGAATCTATAGGATCATCAATAGTGTCACACCACAACTTGAATGAGAAAAAATTGTATAAGAATTCAACACCAGAGCTCTCCCTTAAAGAACAACACTGCAAAAGAATCGAACCCTTTACATTTCCATATGCAGACACTGTTGTTTGGATTCATAGCTAAATTCCATCACTAATCTGGTAATAACCAAATTGAGTTGCAATGCTTAACTTCCTTGCTTGAGGGGTCTTATTTTGGTTGCTACATGCAATGAAGTTGAATCATTGCTTCAGTACTTCATTGTTTGTGAGATTTCTTAATAAGTAACTGAAGAAAAGATAACTGGTGGTGATTTACACACAACAAATTGGAGAACCTTGCTCAGAGACTAATTATTTTATTATGCAGCAAGACCTGGACAACATTCAGGCTTAAGCTGATAAGTAATTGCATCATACAGGTACCACGCAATCACCATTCCCAATAAAAGATTCACTTGCCTGAATTATTACAACCCAACAGCAGTCAAGAATCATAGAATCATGGAATCCTTACAAAGCGAATACAGGCCATTTGGCCCATTGAGTCTGCACCGGTCCTCCGAAGAGCATCCCACCAATCCCAAATCCACACTTTATCCCCTTAACAGTGGTACCATGGCTCTGTAATTAGCACTGCTGCCACACAATGCCAGGGACTCAAGTTCGATTTCGGCTTTGGGCAACTGTCTGTGTGGATTTTGCACATTCTCCCTATGTCTGTGTGGGTTTTCTCCGGGTGCTCCAGTTTCGTCCCACAGTCCAGGTTAGGTGGATTGGCCATGCTAAATTGCTCCATTGTGTCCAGGGATATGGAGGCTAGATGGGTTATCCATGAGAAATGCAGGGTTACAGGGATAGGTTAGGGGGATAGGTCTGGGTGCGATGCTGAAAGGGTTCAGAGAAGATTTACAAGGATGTTGCCAGGGTTGGAGGATCTGAGCTACAGGGAGAGGCTGAACAGGCTGGGGCTGTTTTCCCTGGAGCGTTGGAGGCTGAGGGGTGACCTTATAGAGGTTTACAAAATTATGAGGGGCATGGATAGGATAAATAGGCAAAGTCTTTTCCCTAGGGTTGGGGAGTCCAGAACTAGAGGGCATAGGTTTAGGGTGAGAGGGGAAAGATATAAAAGAGACCTAAGGGGCAACTTTTTCACACAGAGGGTGGTACTTATATGAAATGAGCTGCCAGAGGATGTGGTGGAGGCTGATACAATTGCAACATTTGCAAGGCATTTGGATGGGTATATGAATAGGAAGGGTTTGGAGGGATAAGGGCTGGGTGCTGGCAGGTGTAACTTGATTGGGTTGGGATATCAAAACTTAATGGACATGGACCTATCTGCCTGAGCCAATCGCAAATACCTTCCACACAGGTCTCAAGTTCACCTGGACCATCTTGGGCACCTCCTTCCCCTTGCTGGACCTCTCCATCTCCATTTACAGTGACCAACTCAACACGGACATCTACTTCAAACCCACCAACTCTCACAGCTGCCTGGACTACAGCTCATCCCAACTCCTGTTCTTTAAAAATGCTCCTTCTCATTCACAATTCCTCTATTTCCGCTGTATCTGCTCCCAGGAGGACCAATGCCACTCCAGAACACCCCACGTAAGGACCACAATTTCCCCTCCCATATAATCAACCATTCCCTCCAACACATCTCCTCCACTTCCCGCACATCTGCCCTGGAACCCAACCCTCCAATCACAATGAGGACAGAACCCATTGCCCCCCACCGCGGTCTACACCGCGCCAACCTCTGGATACAATGCATCATCGTCCGCCATTTCCCCCACCTACATACAGACTCTACCACCAGAGATATGTTTTCCTCCCCACTCCCATCTGTGTTCCGCAGAGACAATTCCCTCCTGACTCCCTTGTTAGGTCCATACCCCCCACCAACCCATCATTACCAGCACCTTCCCATGCCACCGCAAGAGGTATAAATCCTGTGCCCACACCTCTCCCATCACCTCCATCCAAGGCCCCAAAAGATTCCTGCACATCAGACTGAGATTTTCCTGCACCTCCACACATGTCATCTACTGTGTCCATTGCTCTCGATGTGGTCTCATCTACATTGGGGAGGCAGGACGCCAACTTGTACAACATTTCAGAGAACATATCTGGGACACACACAGTAATCTCACTGCCCTGTGGCTGAACATTTCAACTTCCCATCTCACTCCGCCAAGGACATGCAAATCCTGGGCCCCCTCCACCACTAAATTCTATCCACTCGACATCTGAAGGAAGAACACCTCATCTTCCGCCTTGGGACCCTCCAACTACATGGGATCAATGTTGATTTCACTAGTTTCCTCCCCTCCCCTCCCCTCCCCCCACCTTTCCCAGATCCACCCTCCAACTCGGCAGCACCCTCTTGAACTGTCCTACTTGTCCATTTGCCTTCCCACCTATCCACTCCACCCTCTGCACCGACCTATCTCCATCACCCCTTTCATCTATGTGTCACATTCTCGGCTACCTTCCCCCAGCCCCATCCCCGTCCCATTTATCTCTCAGATCCCTTGCACCCCCACACATTCCTGATGAAGAGCTTATGCTCGAAGCATTGACTCTTCTGCTCCTGGGACGCTCCCAGACCGGCTGTGCTTTTCCAGAACCAAACCTTTTGACTCTGGTCTCCAGCATCTGCAGTCCTCTCTTTCTCCCAATCGAAAATACTGCCCTTTGGATACATCAAGAGCAGCATTGGCACTGTCCTGCCAGTAGGTTGCCTGCTCGCTCTTTCAATTGGATAACAGAAATGTGAAATCACCTGAAGCCTTCAGAAACAAAAATCTTAAGCCACAAAAGTAAATGTGTGATTTTTATTTAACAATGAGTATTAGATGACATTTATTTTCTTCCCCTTTGTACATGTGAACAAATTGAGTATTATTCTCAATTTCTTCAAACTTATGAAATATATCCCCTAATAAATTGCAAAAGTCAGATGTCAAGCAACACCAGATTATAGTCCAAAAGGTTTATTTGAAATCACAAGCTTTCGGAGCACAGCCCCTTTGTCAGGTGATGTCACCTGTTGGGTGTCATATGACTTCTGACTTTGTCTACCCCAGTCCAACACTGGCATTCCACATCTAAAAACTAAACTTTGCAAGGATGCAAACCTGAAGCAAATCCTGGTTGAAAGGAATATGAATTGGAGATGCAAATCAAACCAAATTTTCCAGTGGTTTAATCCAAGCTAAAATAGTAGCCTTATTAAAACACAGCTTTCAACTTGTCGGTAGGGTAACCACAATAGAAATCACTTTTGTTTATCTCATAATGAAACTTGGAAAGAATTAAATTATTCTTATCTATGAACATTTTTAAAAATCTACATTATTGGGCATAATTTAGATTAGATTAGATTAGATTAGATTACTTACAGTGTGGAAACAGGCCCTTCGGCCCAACAAGTCCACACCGCCCCGCCGAAGCGTAACCCACCCATACCCCTACATCTACATCTACATCTACCCCTTACCTAACACTGCGGGCAATTTAGCATGGCCAATTCACCTGACCTGCACATCTTTGGACTGTGGGAGGAAACCGGAGCACCCGGAGGAAACCCACGCAGACACGGGGAGAATTTAGGTTCTGGTCACAAAAAAGTACTAACTAATGTACTGTACAGAGTAATGATTCAGCCAGCCGTCAGCCTTTGAATTTGATATGGCTTTCAAAAAGTTAAAGAGCCTTCTCAAAACTGGAGTGATGTGGATGTGAGCCTTTACTTTTTAATTATTTGACCCACTCTCATTTTGGTCTCAAAAGAAAAACTCTTTCTGCACATGTTGGATATCTGAAATAAAAACAAAAGATGCTGGAATTACTTAGCAGTTCTGTCAGTTTTTTTGGAGAGAAATAGTGCTAATATTTCAATTCTGATGTTCTGGTGAAACATCACAGTTCTGAAATATTAACTCAATTCATTTTTCCACATATGCAGCCAGACATGAAGTTTATTTCCAGCATTTTAAGTTTTTACTTTCCACATTGGTGTCTATGATGTTAGCCTCCTGCAATGCTATAATGAAGGTGAAACTAAGTTCAAACAATAATGTAACAACCAATGACCCAGAAAAGGCATGTTAAGAAAGGTTTGCAATTTGTTTAAAATGTTTAATAAAAATTTAAAAATAAGTTTGAAGAACACTTTTAAGTGTTTGCATCAAATATAAAAGGGTCCATATGACATGATATTTCTTAATCTTGAAGATGTATAAAAAGGAAGAAAGATAAGAAACTAAAAGCTGTGTTGCCAGACCACAATTGAGAGCTGCAACAGGGGGAGAACAGAAAACGTACACGTACAAGGAGCTGTGCATGTACAATGCAGTTAAACTGGACAGGAAAGCAGATCGGGTTAGACCGGGGATTATAAACTGAAAAATTGTATGGCTTTTGTTTTACTGTTGCTAGAACCAACAAGATTATTTCACACTGGTTATTAAAAGCATCAGATAAAGGAGTCCTGAGAGAACCTGTGCCTTGAAGATTGTTGGAAACTATCAGCACCTCGAGGGGACTCCCAAAGGAGATTCAGCAGAATTGTGCATTTAAGATGATGACCATCTTCAAGAACTTGGGTTGAATACAACTATCGGTAAACACAACTCAGGATCTGAACTAATTGAGTGGGGAAGTGAAAGATCTGACATGCCAAATATAAGTTGGAAAACTTTGGACCTTTCGATGGTGTCACCTATGTTTCAGGTACTAGTGGTCCTGTACGATATATAATGGTTGTATTGACCATTTAATATGAAATTTGCCTTTTTATTTAAAGTAATATTTGTCTATTTATAGAGTCATAGAATCTCAACAATGTGTAAGCAGGCCATTTGGCCCATCAAGTCCACACAGAGCCTCTGAACAGCCTATCCCTGCAACCCTGCATTACCCATGGCCAATTCACCTAACCAGTCTTTGGAAAGTGGGAGGAAACCAGAGCACCTGGAAGAAACCCACGGAGCCACGGGAAGAATGTACAAAAGTCTCACAAACAGTCGCCCAAGGCTGAAATCAAACTCAGGTCCCTGGCGCTTTGAGGCAGTAGTGCTAACCACTGAGCTACTGTGTCACCACAGTCAATTTACATTTAATGTAATTTGGAATCATTGTAAATTAAAGTAACTGTTTTAAAAAGTTATACCTTGTTGTGATTTCTTCATTTTGTAAGTAAGTTTGTAATGTTTACCCTCAGGAATTATAACAATAGCACTTTCCTTTCAATTAGGCACGTTACAGTCCTCCAATCTCATCACTAAATTCATAAATTTAATGTCCTCAGTATTGCACCATTGTTTTTGGACAGCAGCTGTTGGTAATGTTGTTTACATCTCCTCTAGACACACCTCTTCTTTACCAGTCCCATTAACATCTCCTTTTGCCTTACATCATTACTCTTTTTCATGTCAAAAAGCGTGGTGCCAGAAAAGCACAGCAGGTTAGGCAGCATCCAAGGAGCAGAAGAGTCGACATTTGAGGCAAAACCCCTCATCAGGAATTTGGGGGGGAGAGAAGGGGGCTGGGAGGTGATAGGTGAATGCAGTTGGGGGGGTGACAGTGATACGTTGTTGGGAGGGTGGAGTGGATAGGTGGGAAGGAAGATAAACAGGTAGGACAGGTGAAGAGGGCTGTGCTGATTTGGAGGGTTGAAGCTGGGATGAGATGGGGGAGGGGAAATTTGGAAACTAGTGAAGTCGATGCTGATGCCATGTGGTTGAAAGGTCCTATTGCTGAAGATGAGGCGTTCTTCCTCCAGTCATCAGGTGGCTTGGTTTTAGTGGTGGAGGCAGTCCAGGGCATGCATGTCCTTGGTAGAGTGGGAGGGGGAGTTCAAGTGGTCAGCCACAGGCTGGTGGGGCTATTTGGTGCATGTGTCCCAGAAACATTCCGCGAGTTGGCATCCCGTCTCCCTAATGTCGAGATCGAGAGCACAGTAGATAAGGTGCTTGGATGTCCAGGAAAATCTCTGGTGGATGTAAAAAGATCCTTTAGGGCCTTGGATGGAGGTGGGGGGGGGGGGGGAGGGGGCGGAGATGTGGGCTCAGGTTTTACACCTCTTGCAGTGGCAAGGGAAGGTGCTGGGTGTGGACGGTGGGTTGGTGGAGTACGTGGAACCAATGAGGGAGTCATGGAGGGAATGGTCTTTGCAGAACATAGATAGGGATGGGGAGGAAATTTATATCTCTGGTGGTGGCTTCTGATTGTAGGTAGTGGAAATGGCGGAGGATAGTGAGCTGTATCTGGAGATTAGTGGTGTTTAAGGTCAGGACTGGGGGCACGGGTTCTATCCTCGTTGCGGTTGGACGGGTAGGGTTCAAATGCTCTGGAGTGCATCTCCTTTTGTCAGTTAATCATTCTGTCCTCTATATTATTTTCTACCTCCACATTTTACATTTGTTCTTTCTGCACCTCCCACTTGGTAGTTATTTATGATCTGCTTCATCCCTGACTTCCCAATTTCAACGACGCTATTGACTTGAAGTGTTAACTCGGTTTTATCTCCACAGATGCTGCCAAACTTGCTGAGAATGTCAAACATTTTCTATTTTTATTTAACCTACTGTACTTTGTTATTTGTGATGTGGTTCCTCTACCTTCAAACTGTGTGCACCTTCTAAATGGATGGAGGAGGTGAATAAAGAATTAAGTGGATTTCAAGCATTTTGGGATGTACTTAGATGATGAATAGCACAATATAATTGCAAATTCTTCTTTATTATTAACAGATAAGTGACAGTTTACCAATCATTAATCATGCTATAATTATGAATTTGCTTTAGGATTTTTGACATATTACTTTTGAGAGGTGTGCTAGAAGAAATATTTTAATTAAATGAATATTATTAACTTGAATTAAAACATCCTTTGTTTAAATACACATACCCAAACTCTCAGGAGATAGAAATGTAAGCATGTAGAAAGAAGACTGCATGCCAAAGAAATTAATCTGAGTCAAAAACAGAAATTGCTGGAAAAGCTCAGCAGTTCTGGCAGCATCCGTGGAGAGAAATCAAACTTAATGTTTCGGGTTGAGTGACTCTTCGTCAGAACTGATGGTAGCTAGGAAAATGTCAGTTTATATGCAGAAGATAGGGTGGGGAAAGGGAGTAAGGCGTGAATGATAGGTGGGGATAGAGCCCAAAGAGTGAGAAGAACAGTTTGACAGGCAAAGGAGTGGATAACGGCACGATGGTACAGGGGTTAGCACTGCTGCCTCACAGCACCAGGGTCCCAGGTTCGATTCCAGCCTTTAGTGACTGTCTGTGTGGAGAATGCACATTCTCCCCATGTCTGCATGGGTTTCTTCCGGGTACTCCGGTTTCCTCCCACAGTCCAAAGATGTGCATGCCAGGTGAAATTGGCCATGCTTAAAAAAAAATTGCCCACAGTATTAGGTGCATTAGTCAGACGGAAATGGAACTGGGTGGGTTACTCTTCAGAGGGTCGGTGTAGACTTGTTGGACCGAAGGGCCTGTTTCCACACTGCAGGGAATCTAATCTAATTAAATAACAATCTGGCTAGGAGGGTGGGCAGCTATTAATGGAGATTGTTAGTGGCTAACAATGTGTGATAGCAGACTATGTGACCCTGAGCCTCCAGCTGCCTGCCACTTCAACATAATTTGTTCCCTGGCCAACATCTGCCTCAGTAAAAATCAAAAGAACTGCAAATGCTGTAAATCAGAAACAAAACTAGAAATTGCTGGAACTGCTCTGCAGGTCTGAGGAAGGGTCACTCAACCAGAAATGTTAACTCCGATTTCTCTACTCAGGTGCTGCCAGACCTGCCAGCTTTTCCAGCAATTTCTAGTTTTGTTTTTGATTTGAGTTGAGGTCTCCCTATTGAAGTCCAGGTCTGAGGCATTCAGGTCAAGTGGGCCTGACCTGTACAGGAAATCTCAGTATGATGTTCGCAAAGCTATCAAGGGTGCCAAGAGACAATACCAGGCTAAGTTGGAGTCCCAGACTAACTACACAACCACAGTTTGAAAGTGGCAAGGCTTACATGGTATAACGGGCTGTGAAACAAGTCAAGTACAATTGCTGACAACAATGCATCTCTCCCTAATGAGTTCAATGCATTCTATGGTTGTTTTGAACAGAACATCAAGGAAATGATGTCACCTGCCCCAACAGCTCAGGTGCACGTGTACCCATAGCCACAGCTGCAGACGTCAGATCAGCTTTCTTGAGAGTGAACGCATGAAAGCAACTGGCTGTATGGAGTCCCTAGCCATGCACTCAGATCCTGCGCGGACCAGCTGGCAGGAGTATTCACAGATATCTTTAACTTCTTATTCTGAATTGATGTTCTCACTTGCTTCAAGAAGACCGCTATCAAGCTGGTGCCAAAGAAAACTCAGGCAAAGTGCCTCAATGACCACTGCCTGGTGGCTCTGACATCCATCATTATGAAGTGCTTTGAGTGGTTGGTAATGGTACAGATCTACTTCAACTCCCAGACTAGTTTGATTGCCTACTGTCATAATAAGGCCACGGTAGATGCCATCTCCCTGGCCCGAAACGTAACCCTGAAATATCTGGATAACAAGAAGACTTTAGCTCCACCTTCAACACCATAATGCCAATCAAATTCACCTCCAAACTCTGAGACCTAGGACTCTGGACCCCCCCCCCGCAACTGGATCCTCAACTTCCTGACCCGCAGACCGTAATCTGTAAGGATAGGCAACAGCATGTCCTCCATGATAATCCTCAACACCGGTGCTCCTCAAGGCTGTGTACTCAGCCCTTTACTATATTCCTTATACACTCATGAATGTGCAGCCAAATTCAACTCCAATTCCATTCATATATTTGTTGATGACACCACCATAGTGGGTTGAATCTCAAACAACAACGAGACAGAGCACAGGAAAAAGGTAGAGAGGCAAGGTGTAATGACAACAATCTCTTCCTCAATGTCAGCAAAACAAAAGAAGAGCTGGTTGTTGACTTCAAGTGGCAGAATGGAGGACACTGTCTGTGTCAATGGTGCAAAGGTGGAGGTAGTGAAGAGCTTCAAGTTCCTAGGAGTAAAAACCACCAACAACTTGTCCCGGTTCATCCACATCAATGCTACAGTCAAAAAAGTACACTAACACCTCTACTTTCTCAGAAGGCAAGGAAATTTGGCATGTCCACAATAATATTTACCAAATTTTGTAGATGTACCACAGAACGCATCCTATCCAGATATATCACAGCTTGGTATGGCAAATGCACTGCCCAAGAAAGTAAGAAATTACACCGAGTTCCGAATGCAGCCCAGTCCATCACAAAAACCGGCCTTCCTTCCATTGACTCCGTACACTTCTCGCTGCCTTGAGAAAGCAGCCAACATAATCAAAGAGATTATACTCTTTCCACCCTCTTTCATCAGGCAGAAAGTACAAAAGTTTGAAAACATATACCAACTGATTCAAGAAAAGCTTCTTCCCTGTTGTTATAAAGTCATACAGTCACTCACCACAGAACAGACACTCTGGTCCAACCAGTCCATGCTGACCATAAATACAAAACTAAACCAGTCCTGCCTGACTGCACTTGGCCCATATTCCTCCAAATCTTTCCTGTTCATGAACTTATCTGAATGTCTTTTAAATGTAACTGTACCTGCATCCACCACTTTCTCTGGCACACACAAACCACATTCTGTGTAAAAACGTTGCTCCTCGTGTCTTTTTTAAATCTTTCTCCTCTCATCTTAAAATATGGTCCTTAGTCTCAAAATCCCCCACACTAGGGAAAAGACACCTGCCATTCACCTTATCTATACCCCTCAAGATTTTATAAACGTCTATAAGGTCACTCCTCAATCTCCTATACTCCAGCCTATCCAACTTCACCTTGTAACTCAAACCCTCCATTCCTAGCAACATCCCAATACATTTATCTTGAATCCTCTCTAGCTTAATTATATGCTTCCTATAACAGGGCGACCAAAACCAGGGATAGTTCATGACTGTATGGCCAAATTCCATCTCAACTCCATTTACAAGTGATGATACCACTATTGGCGGTCGGATCTCAAACAAAGACAGAATACAGGAAAGAGATTGAGTGGTTAGAGGCATGGTGTAAAGATAACAATCTTTCCCTCAAAGTCAGCAGAATGAAGGAGCTCGTCATTGACCTAATGAAGCAAAGTGGAGGGCACACACTTGTCTGCATCAAGGGTATGGAGGTGGAGATGATTGACAGCATCAAGTTTATGGGAGTGATGATCACCAAAAATCTGTCCTGGTCCACCTACATCGACCAAACAGCCAAGAAAGTACAACGATGTCTCTATTTCCTCAGGAGGCTAAGTAAACTTGGCACATCCATGAGGATTCTTACCAACTTTTATAGATGCACCTGTCTGGATTGTATCATATTGTGGTTTGGCAACTACTCTTCTTAAGACTGCAGGAAACTACAGAGAGTTGTGAGCACAACCCAGTCAATCACGCAAACCAGCCTTCCATCCATACAATCCATCTACACTTCCCACTGCCTTGAGAAAGCAACCAACATAATCGAAGACTCCTTCCACCTCGGTTATATTCTCTTCCACCCTCTTCGACTGGGCAGAAGATATGAAAGTTTGAATACAGGTGTAATGGATTCAAGAACAGTTGGTTATCAGGCTTTTGAATGGATGTCTCAAATATTAATTCTGATCTGTCTCTCTCTCTCTCTGTGGCTGTAACACTGTATTCTGCACTCTGTTCTGCTACTCTGATGCACTTTGCATAATACAATCTGTCTGTATAGCACACAAAACAACACTTTTTACTGTATCTTGGTACATTTGACAACAATAAATCAATCAATCAGTACTTGAGAAGAGGCCTTACCAGTGTCCTGTATAACCTCAATATGACGTCTCAACTCCTATACTCAAAAGTCTGAGCAATGAAGATATGCATGCTAAACATCTTCTTAAGCTATCAGATTGATGAACGGACTTCTACATATCAGAGTTGATCTTTCTCTATACCTTCTCTATAGCTGTAATGCTATATTCTGCATTCTTTTCTATGACTCTGATGTACTTACGTAAGGTACAATTTGTTTGGATAGCACACAACATAATACTTTTCACTGTATCTCAGTTCATGTGACAATAAGGTATCAAATCATCAGATATATTAAAACCAAACAAGATAGTCTGTAACTTCTCATAGCTGCTGGTGAGAGGATCAACTGAATCTTATTCATTCTAATTACTTATTCTGATCTGACATTTAAGAATATTTACAATCTTCGTGTAGTCCAATCAAAGAACCAAATATGCTTAAAACAATATTTATCTCTAGAAAACTGAAATATGATTCTTCCAAATAAATACCAACTGAGCATGTTATGTATTCATGATGGTGTCCTTTTGACTCATGTGAATAATCTTATCCTTGCTATTAATAACCGTTACATGATGCTTGACAATTCTGCTAACAGGGCTCTTTCTAGCTTCCACATAATTTCAGTCTCAGCTCTTGGTTGTGCAATCTTCATGTCATCTTTCTAAAATTATTAATCCATCCCTTGGAAATCAACATTATGCACTTCAAGTATACAATCTCACAGTCAGCATTTTACATTATACATTCAAGTTATTAAAAAAACATCAGGGCAAAGATTATAGTGTACAGTATGTGATGTTATACAGAAATATTTAGTAGAATGAACGCCATCCGATGTCTTCCTGTCATTGTGATTCTAGATCTCCAGGCTGTTAATGAATGTGTTACAGGCTCAGTTCCTTAAAGCCTCCTTACAGTAAAATAATACTTCTCAGGCTTTCATTTAAAAAAGTTAGATTTGAGGAACTTAAGATAGATTGTCACTTGCTCTTACCTCTGTAAATTACATCATACCAGTGAAAATTCAGGATTTAGTTTAATTGTTGATTAGTTGGGATGAACAGGTTATTTCAGACTTAGTTATTTGGAGTTTTTCAGCCTAGGAGCTTAGCTAAAATGACTAATGAAAAGAATGTACGGTATAGAAACAGGACATTCAACTCATCAGCTCTATTCCAATATTTTAATTCCACACCAGCTTCCTCCCACCTCTTATGATCTGACCCTATCAAAATATTTTTCTCTGAAACTTTGGATGCACCAGCATAACCAGGGCTTCCAAGAATAGCACAAGTTGTTTTTGAGTTTGTTCTATAGGAATCACTGCCTAGTTGGTGAGAGATATATATGTGTTATGTGATATGATGTTTCGCCCATAATTACATATGGTCTCAAAAGTCTGTGTTACATAATGAGCAACTATCCTGTTGACCTTGCTTCTGAGCTGCATAGTTTTCTTTGATACTCTTTATGTGGGCCATTCTAATTAGTTCACCATACCAGTTTTGACTGTAACAGATAGCATCCCTTATGATATAAAATAAACATTTTACAAACATAAATGGAAGGAGGACATCACAGTAAGGACTTAAAGATGCACACTGGATTATCTTAATTGGTAAGGTTTTAAGGAGAGAAGAACCTTGAAACCAAACTTATTTTTTGTTATACACAAGGTACTTGAGCTCATCATCAAGGGCATTAGTTTTCAAATGGTTCCCTTCAGGTGTCCTGGAGCACACAATTCTGCCCTATCGAGTTTATAAGCAAGGAAACACAACTTCCCAGTGTCCACTCTCACATGGTGCCAAGATCAAAGTCACTCAAAGATCAAGCTGCCAATCACTTTATAACAACTCCTGCTCTCAATTCAAATTTCCCATTGTTCAGTTGATGTGATTGAAATGATGGGTAACTTTAGGTTGATGTACCTTTCTTATTTGAATATTCTTATCTGTGAACCTACTGAAATCTTATAATTTACTTGATAATAGAGAACATTATAAGTCGGCTCGTTTCTGACCTCGTGGTTTTCTGTGTAGGCTACTGATAGTGACCACGAACAGAAAATCTAGGTCATTAGTCTCCACCTTCCACTAGTTGCTGGGATCAGTCTGAGAACCCAAAAGTTGCCTCAGCTGATCTCTGATTGTCCCAACAACAAAATCAAACATGAAATCACACAAGCAGTATTCTACCAAATTGACATCCATGGTTTCATTTTAAACTTTGTGGATGATATGACACTTGAAAATAAAGTTGACTGAAGAGGAGATATATGATAGGAAAATGTCTGGAAAGAATTCTGAGGGACAGAATTGATCTCCACTTGAAAATGCAAAGATTAATACAGGGTAGTCAGCATGGATTTGCAAAAGGGAGATCGAGTCAAACGAATTTGATTGAATTTTTCAAGGCGATGACTAAATGTGTAGATGAGAATGGTGCAGGTGATGTAGTCTACATTAACTTCAGTAAGGCTTTTGACAAGATCTTGCATGGCAACAGGTTATCAAGATCAAGACCCATGGGATCTAGGGCAATTTGGCAAATTGGATCCAAAATTGACTGAGTGCCAAAAGAAGGAGCCGATGGTCAATGGGGATTTGTGCTTGAAAGCCTGTATCCAGGTGGAGTACCACATGGTTCATTTTCAGGTTCCTTGCTGTTTATTGTGTACGTTAATGATCTATACATAAATGTAGGAAGTTTGATCAGTATCTTTGCAGTTGAAATGAAAATTGATGGTGTGCTAAATAGCGAGAAGGCAAGTGTTATACTACAGGACACTATAGATGGGCTGAACAGTGGCAAATAGCATTTAATCCTGAAAAATGTGAAGCGGTGCATTTTGGAAGAACTAATAGGGCAGGGGAGTTGAATGGTAGGATCCTGGGAGAGGGTCCTTGGTATGCATGTCCATCGTTCCTTGAAGCCAGCAACATATGCGGTAGATAAGGTGGTTAAAAAGAGAAATGGAATACTTGCCTTCATTAGTCGTCAATGAATACAATGGCAAGAAGGTTATGATGGAACTGTATATAGTTAGGCCACAGCTGGAGTACTGTGTGCAGTTGTAATCACCACACTATGTGGTAGATGTGATGAGCGTAGAGAAGGGGCAGGAGAAGTTAATCAGAATGTTGCCTGGGCTGAAGGAATTCATGTACAAATAGACTCTAGATAGGTTGGGTTGATTTTCATAGAACAGGAAAGCCCAAGGGGAAACTGATTGAGGGGTACAAATTACTCAGGGGTACAAATTTCTGAGGGCCATCGATAGGACAAATAGGGAAACATGTTTCCCCTTAATAAAAATGTCAATAACCAGGGAGCACAATTTTAAGGTAAGGGACAGGAGGTTTAAAGGGATTTGAGGAAAATCTTTTTCACCCAAAGGAACAAGGATATCTGGAACTCAATGCCTAAAAGGGCAGTCAAAGATGGGAAACCGCGAGACAATTAAGGACTACTTCGATGCACACTCAAACACCATAGCAATCAAATACTGGATTAGTGGTGCTGGAAGAGCACAGCAGTTCAGGCAGCATCCAACGAGCAGCGAAATCAACGTTTCGGACAAAAGCCCTTCATCAGGAATAAAGGCAGTGAGCCTGCAGCATGGAGAGATAAGCTAGAGGAGGGTGGGGGTGGGGAGAGAGTAGCATAGAGTACAATGGGTGAGTGGGGGAGGAGATGAAGGTGATAGGTCAAGGAGGAGAGGGTGGAGTGGATAGGTGGAAAAGAAGATAGGCAGGTCGGACAAGTCAAGGAGACAGTAAGTGTTTTTACCATAGCAATCAAGCCTAGACAGGAGCACTGGAACATAGGATTAGAATAAATGATTCTTGATGACGGCATCGATACAATGGGTCAAAGGGCTTCTTTCCATGTTGTGAAAGTTCTATGATTTTGAATGACAGATGCAATCTAAGGCAGAGACCTGAGGGTCTCTGCATACAAATTTTTTTCAGGTGGCAAGTTGAGAAAACTGCAAAAAAAGTTCAGCCTTTATAAATTTACAAATAGAGACACAAGCCAATCTCTGTTCACTAAAAGCTGGGGCAGGCAATATCAGGGGTGATCAAATCTTCTCCCTGACCAGTTCCATCAAGCACTAGTTAGGTACTTGAGTGCCGTATGGTAAGCTTCACATCCAATTATTTTTTATATTCATTCATAGATCAGAATCTTATGGTCCATCCTTAGTTGCCCTTGAGAAGGTAGTGAAGAGCTGCCTTCTTGAACTGCTGCAGTCCATTTGCTGTTGGGGAGGGAATTCCAGGAATTTAACTCATCAATACTGAAGTAACAGTGATGTATTCCCAAAATGCCGAGTGGCTTGGAAAGGAGCTCTTCAAGTGGTGTTTTATTATATCTGCTGTCTTTGTCCTTCTAGTTGGCAGTGATTGTGAAAGATGTCATGTAAGGAGGCTTAGTGAACTTCTGCAGTGAATCTGGTAGGTGGTATAAATTACTATGACTACATGTCAGTGGTGGAATGACTGAATATTTGTGGATGTGGTGTCAATTAAATGGGTTGCTTTGACTTTGATGGTATCAACCTTCTTGTGTGTTGTTAGAACTGCACTCTGCCAAGCAAATGGAGAGTATACCAGTCACACTCTAGACTTGTCCCTTGTAAATTGTGGACTGGCTTACTTGCTGCAGGTTTCATCGCCTCTAATCAGTCCTTGTAGTTGCAAGGACAGAAAAGAGAAACTAACATTGTTCTGCTTAAAACAGAGAAGGAGTTATGATTTCTATGGAGGTGGCTAACTTTTTAAAAAATCATAAATTTCCCAGCAATAAATGCAAGAGTCATACAAATCTTAAGATGTTTATTGTAATAATCTAACTAAAAATCAACATTGACTAACAATACATAGTAGGTACCAAAAGCACAAAAAAAGCGATCCCCAATAATTTTCTAACACAATTAAAACTGCTGGATGGTTGTTGGGGGGGGGAAGAGGAGGTGGGGTTGATCTGTCATGAACAGACAGCAGCACTTAGATAAGTTGGTCTTTAATAGTGGTTTTGCATATTCAAATTGGCTGCCTTCCTTCTTGATGCAGAACACCTATATGAACCTCTTTTTGCTTTTGGTAAGATTTACCGATGGCAAGTTGTGGTCAGGGAGCCAATCTACCACAGCTCCCGACCATTAAGGCGGCTGATAAAATTCTCCCAATTGTGTTTGTACAGAACCAACTGGCAACTGTGTGTATTGCTGGAAGTTAGTGATAACCATTCTCCTAATCAGGAAAAGGACAGCAGTGGTCATATGACAGGTTTCCAACTCCACGGACTGTAAATATGTTTTTTTTTAATAGATTAAAAGCAGTCAAATGAACAACTGAACTTTAGCCAGCAGAGTATTTTTATGGGATCAGCTGCATGCAAATTTTCCAACCAGCTAGCACAAAGTACAGATTGTACTGAAGATATAAACAGGTGCTTCCTGTCCATTGCAAATTTGAGAAATGGAGATCTCAATTATAAGTTTTTCTTGCAAGGTATTTTTTCTTACGATTTTTGCATTGGAAAGTGCTCCATTAAACGTAATTTATTTATCAGTAAAACACAGTAAACATAAATCACCGTGTTGAAACCATGAGAAGTATTATCACAGACACAAACAAGATGCTGTGGAATCCTTTGGTGAATTCTCAGAAGTTGTGTTTATGTTATACAGTATCCTGAATATGTATATGCCAATACAGTTTATTGTTCTAATCACTGTTACATAATGGGGCCATCAAACAAGTTTAGTAGAGCAGGGAGGAGCAGGAATTTTGTTCATGGAGAAAGCAGAAGCAAAGCAAAGATGAACTGTAATGAGCTGAATGGCTTTCCTCATCCAGAACTTCCTTGTTATTGTGTATAAGGTTGAGCTTGGATTTTAGAGCAAAGAGCTATCAGGATCAGCTAGATAAGATACAAACACTCTAGAATGATGAGCACGAAAAGGCTAGATGGTTTATCAAACCTAATCCATACTATGATGGCTGGATCACTATGGTTAAACACACCTTGTCACTATTAATACCCTATTTCTGACTTACTACAGCTCATAATCTCCTGAGAGAGACCAAAGAAACAAAAATGCCAAGAACAATCAACTGAAACCAGTTCAGATTGCTTCAGATTAAATATTAAAGATTTTTGATGTGATATGTTCTCTGTTGCAATCAGTAGCAAGTCAGCTCTCTATTGAAGGTATCCAGAAAGTCAACATATCCCAAGCCAACAACATTCTGCCGAGGCTCATGACTCCCTACAAGAAGAAATAGGGGAGGTGATGGCAGAGTAGTATTGTACTGGCTGAGGTAATCTAGAGACCAAGGTAATATTCTAGGAACCTGGGACCTTATCCCAATTGGAGATGGTAGAATTTAAGTGATTAAAAAATCTAGAATTAAAAGACCACTGATAACTATGATTGTTATAGAACTGCATCTGGTTCACTGATGCCCTTTATGTCAGGAAATCTGCCATCCTGACCTACGTGTGATTCCAGATCCATGACAATAAGGTTGACTATTTAACTGGCCTCTGAAATTGCCAACAAGCCAATCAGTTGTACTAATTGCAAAAAATCTCTAAAAAATATTTTGATAGCCGACCTGGCATCAACCTACACACTGGAAACAGCTTAGGCAAACTCAGCCCAGTCGATTCTGCAAGATCCTCCATATTAACACCTAGAAACTAATGTGTGATACAGCTCTCTCACTCATCAAGCAACAAACTGACATTCTAATTTGGGATTTTGAGAGTATGACTGTTCTAGACACACTATCACCATCCTTGGATATGTCCTGTTTTACTAGTAGCCAGAACAAGCACAGATGGTGGCACAGCGTTATACATTTGGGTGTCAATTGTCCTGGAAGCCTCAACATTGACTCTAGACCCTATGGAATCTCATGGCATCAGGTCAAACAATAGCAAGGAAACCTCCTGCTGATTATCATCTACCACATCTCCCTTCGGCTGATGAATCAGTATTTCTCCATGGAGGAAGCACCAAGGATGGGAAGGTGCACTGAATGTACTCTGGTTGGAGGACTTCAATATCCACCACCAACAGTGACTTGGATGCACCAGTATTGACAGAGCTAGTTTAGTTCTAAACAGCATTACTGCTAGACTGGTTCTGCAGCAGGTGGTGAGGGAATCAACAAAAGGAAAAACATATTTGAGCCCATGCTCACCATTCTGTCTATTCAGATGGATCGGTACTTGAAAGGATCACAAGGAGTGATAACCACACAGTCCTTGTGGAGATGAAGGCCCATCTTCATACTGAGAATACCATCCTTTGTGTTGTGTGGCACTATCACATACTAAATGCAATACAGTTTGAACACATCAAGTAACTGAAGACTGGGCGCCAATGAGGTGCTGCAGGTCACCAACAGCAGTGGAATTATACTCCAACCCAATCTGCAACCACATGGCCCAGCATATTCCTCACTTCACCAGAAAGCCGGGGATTTCAATCCTGGTTCAATGATGAGTGCAAAGGGGCATGTCAGGAGTAGCACCAAGCAAATGTAAAACTTTAGGTCAACCTGGTGAAGCTACAAGATTGAACTATTTGCATGCCAAACAGCATAAGCAGTGAGTACGGTAAGCAATTCTTACCTTGAAACTACTTGAAACAGATCTAAGCTCTGCAACCTTTCTACATCTGCTTGTGAATTATGATGAACAATCAAAAAACTCACTGGAGGAGAAAGCCCACAAATATCCCTAAATATGTTGGGGGAGAGGGACAGCACACGGTGTAAAAGATGAGGCAGAGAGATTTAAAACTTCAGCCAGAGTATATGATCTATCTCTGCCTCTTTGGAGGACCTCAGCATCACTGATGCCTGTCTTCATTCAGTTTGACTCACTCTGCAGTTTCTCAGGTGTATCTCAGCTTCAGGATATTTCTGCACAAGCAGTGACCCAGGCCCAGCCTGCTTCAGCTGCTTCATCAATAACCTTCTCTCCATCTTAAGGAATTCACCGATTGTCGTGAATTGCTCCCAAGATACTGAAGCAGTTCATGTCTAAATAGAACAAGACTTGGACGATATCCAGGCTCGGGTGAACAAATGTCAAACGGCATTCATGCTACATCAATGCCAGGCAATGACCATACCTAACAAGAGCGAATCTAATCATTCAATTCCACTGTCACCATTAGATCCTCCACTGTCGACATCCTGGACTTACAACTGAACCAAAACTGAAATGTATTAACTATATAAACACTGTTGTTACAAGAGCAGATCAGAGGTTGGACCTAACTCCAAAAATCCTGTGCACCATTTACAAGGCATAAGTCAGGAGTGTGATGGAGTACTGCCCACTTGTACGTATGAGTGCAGCTCTGTTCAACCCTCAAAAAGCTTGACACCATCCAGGACAAAGCAACCTGCTTAACTGGCACTACATCCACAAGCGAGTTGAGCATTATATGGCCACTGGTGGGCACTTAGTGTATAATTACAATGCTTCAGGCAACCTAAACATGAAGGGCAGGCATTGATTAGAAGGCCTTTACTTGTGTATCATTTTCATATGTTCATAGCTAAAGGAAATAAATATTAATCAACACAAGAAAAGAACAGGCAAATATGATTCAAAACAATCATTCTCATATGAAGAGATAGCATTAGCATAGGTATAATGGAACAATTTATGTCTTTGTGTGTTGAACCTTTTGATTCCAAATAAGGGGCTAAAGAGTATTCTTTATCCAGAAGAGTCTTTTAGGTCAATTCTAGGGAAGGAGGCACATGTATGGGGAAATCTGTGATTACTTGGTCTTTTATAGTGTTTCATTTTTGATCACCAGGAAAAAACTTGACTGGAAGAAATGCTGGCAGCTTAACATTTAGAGAATTTCGTCATCTAAGTTCAAAGAAAGAAATAGTTGAATACTGTAAATCGCTTTTTAAAGAAGAGTGATGAAAAAAACAAGATAACAACCTGATAAATGGATCAAGTTTGATTGGTTGAATAATGTTTTTATAGTGTTGTTATTAACACGAATCTGTATGTACTATTAAGGAGGAACACAGAAGTAAATTGATAGGCCTAAATTAGTAGTGTGCACAAAAGCTAGCTATGTAATAGGTCACCAAGAAAGTGAATGAGGAAGCAAGAACAGAAGAAAGGAAAGCAAGAAATTTATAGGAAGAACTGTTTAAAAGTTTAATTTGAACTATGTTTAAAGAATGAGACATCACACTAAAATTAATAATATTTAACATTTTTCAGCCTCTGCATTTAAACAATACAGCAAAAAGTTTGCGAATTGTGACAACACAATTTCTAGTCCAAGTTTCTTTTGAGTTATGGAATCAAATACAGTAGTAGAGAGTTTAAACGCTGCAAGTGTAACTCCACCAATGTGCCTTGTTAATAGCGTGCCAAGAGGAATCTTTTCCATGTAGGTGCACCATCTAACCACAGCACAAGAAAAACAGATCTGTTTGTAGGTAAGATCAGGACTGGAACATAAAGTGATACATTACACTGCTCTGTTCGATAATTGCTACTTAGTGATAACTTTACATAATTTTTTGTTACAGTCTGAAACAACTTAATATAGTGATCAATCAATGTCCTTGGCTGCATCTAAATGAACAATACAGTTCTATAAACAACAAAATGATATTTTGTAACATGAAAACATGAAGTGGCAAATACCATTTTGACATTGTAGTTTACCAAATGTAAAATACAGGAAATTTTATAACACTAAACTACAACTGAAGATATCTGACTGTTATAGGTCATCCTAATTTCTCTCAATTTTCTTCCTCCTAGGTAGTCGTCAACAGCAAGACGCCACTGTAGAAGATCCCAAAGGAGAACTATCTTCCTCAGGAAGGGCTGTAAAATACTTCATCCTGCATAGAAATCAAATTATACATTTGCACTCTTAGCATAGTAGACAGAGAACCAGTGGGGTTTTGCATGTGGTAAAATACCCAGTATAAGTGGCTAACAGCAGGGAATGGTGGCATAAACAGCACAGGAGAATGCTTACCAGAAGAAAAGGATCTCTCTCCATTTGCTACAGAGGACAGAAATAAGGACTTGATGGCCCCAACCATGACAAGAACACTGAGGTCTACATTGAAGCACTGGAACCCTTACCAAGGAATTTCACCATTATGATTGACAATGTGGAAGAATGCGTTTGGACATCTCCAGAATTGCTGCTGCATTGTCTTGCTGTCTTGGTGGAAGATCAAAGTTCTGCCATTAGAGGCTATGAGCCTCAAAAACAAAGGGAGACTGGTCGATTAACTGGAGAGGGGCTTAGAGAAAGTTCATCCATCTTATGCACTCTGCTTCATAATAGTTTCAAAAGACCATTGAGAAAATCATCAAGTCTGAAAAATATGCCTATCTTTATTTTCTTATTATCTAACCTTTTGTTTTCTTTCTCAAAACTTATATTCAATCTCTTCAGTTTCTCCAATTAATTATTTTTAGTTCTCTTCATTTCTCAATGCTCATCCTCCATTGCAAAGATTATTGCAATGTAATTATTGAGCAAATTTTCTATTTCTTGATCTTCAGTGACAATACCTGCATCTACTTTTAGATCATTGCATCAACCTCTTCCTATTATTATACTTACACTGCTATCTATCCAGAAATTTTATTTTTCCGTAAGACACTTTAGCTATAAATTATGTGTCTTATCATCTTATACTCTACAACCACCTGATGAAGGAGCAGCACTCCGAAAGCTCTCTATCCAGAAATATAGAAAATTTCCTCCTAAATTGGAAGGAGACTAATATACTGGCAGGGAAATTTGCTACAGCTGTTCAGGAGGATTTAAACAAGTAAGATGTGGGGTGGGACCCAGGGAGATAGTGAGGAAAGAGGTCAATCTAACACTGATACAGTTGAGAACAGGAGCGAGTCAAACAGTCAGGGCAGGCAGGGACAAGGTGGGACTAATAAATTAAACTGCATTTATTTCAATGCAAGGGGCCTAACAGGGAAGGCAGGTGAACTCAGGGCATGGTTAGGAACATTGGACTGGGATATCATAGCAATTACAGAAACATGGCTCAGGGATGGGCAGGACTGGCAGCTTAATGTTCCAGGATACAAATGCCACATGAAGGATAGAAAGGGAGGCAAGAGAGGAGGGGAAGTGGCATTTTTGATAAGGGATAGCATTACAGCTGTACTGAGAGAAGATATTCCTGGAAATACAACCAGGGAAGTTATTTGGATGGAACTGAGAAATAAGAAAGGGATGATCACCTTATTGGGATTGTATTATAGACCCCCTAACAGTCAGAGGGAAATTGAGAAACAAACTTGTAAGGAGATTTCAGCTATCTGTAAGAATAATAGGGTAGTTATGGTAGGGGATTTTAACTTTCCAAACATCGACTGGGACTGCCACAGTGTTAAAGGTTTAGATGGAGAGGAATTTGTTAAGTGCGTACAAGACAATTTTCTGATTCAGTATGTGGATGTACCTACTAGAGGAGGCGCAAAACTTGACCTACTCTTGGGAAATAAGGCAGGGCAGGTGACTTGAGGTGTCAGTGGGGGAGCACTTTGGGGCCAGCAACCATAATTCTATTCGTTTTAAAAGAGTGATGGAAAAGGATAGACCAGATCTAAAAGTTGAAGTTCTAAATTGGAGAAAGGCCAATTTTGATGACATTAGGCAAGAACTTTCGAAAGCTGATTGGGGGCAGATGTTCGCAGGTAAAGGGACGGCTGGAAAATGGGAAGCCTTCAGAAATGAGATCACGAGAATCCAGAGAAAGTATATTCCTGTCAGGGTGAAAGAAAAGGCTGATAGGTATAGGGAATGCTGGATGACTAAACAAATTGAGGGTTTGGTTAAGAAAAAGAAGGAAGCATATGGAAGGTATAGACAGGATAGCTCGAGTGAATCCTTAGAAGAGTATAAAGGAAATAGGAGTATACTAAAGAAGGAAATCAGGAGGGCAAAAAGGGGACATGAGATAGCTTTGGCAAATAGAATTAAGGAGAATCCAAAGGACTTTTTACAAATATATAAAGGACAAAAGGATAACTAGGAAGAGAATAGGGCCCCTTAAAGATCTGAAAGGAGGCCTTTGTGTGGAGCCGCAGAAAATGGGGGAGATACTAAATGACTATTTTGCATCAGTATTTACTGTGGAAAAGGATATGGAAGATATAGATTGTAGGGAAATAGATGGTGACATCTTGCAAAATGTCCAGATTACAGAGGAAGAAGTTCTAGATGTCTTGAAATGGGTAAAGGTGGGTAAATCCCCAGGTCCTGATCAGGTGTCTCCAGGAACTCTGTGGAAAGCTGGAGAAGTGATTGCTGGATCTCTTGTTGAGATATTTGTATCATCAATAATCACAGGTGAGGTGCCGGAAGACTGGAGGTTGGCAAACGTGGTACCACTGTTTAAGAAAGGTGGTAAGGACAAGCCAGGGAACTATAGACCAGTGAACCTGACCTCGGTGGTGGGCAAGTTGTTGGAGGGAATAATGAGGGACAGGATGTACATGTATTTGGAAAGGCAAGGACTGATTAGGGATACTCAACATGGCTTTGTGCATGGGAAATCATGTCTCACAATTGAGTTTTTTGAAGAAGTAACAAAGAAGATTGATGACAGGCAGAGCAGTAGATGTGATCTATATGGACTTCAGTAAGGCGTTCGACAAGGTTCCCCATGGGACACTGATTAGCAAGGTTAGATCTCATGGAATACAGGAAGAACTAGCCATTTGGATACAGAATTGGCTTAAAGATAGAAGACAGAGGGTGGTGGTGGAGGGTTGTTTTTCAGACTGGAGGCCTGTGACCAGTGGAGTGCCACAAAGATTGGTGCTGGGTCCTCTACTTTTTGTCATTTACATAAATGATTTGGATGCGAGCATAAGAGGTACAGTTAGTAAGTTTGCAGATGACACCAAAACTGGAGGTGTAGTGGATAGCGAAGAGGGTTATCTCAGATTACAACAGCATCTTGACCAGATGGGCCAATGGGCTGAGAAGTGGCAGATGGAGTTCAATTTAGATAAATGCAAGGTGCTGCGTTTTGGAAAAGCAAATTTAAGTAGCACTTATACACTTAATGGTGAGGTCCTAGGGAATGTTGCTGAACAAAGAAACCTTGGAAAGCAGGTTCATAGCTCCTTGAAAGTGGAGTTGCAGGTAGATAGGATAGTGAAGAAGGCATTTGGAATGCTTTCCTTTATTGGTCAGAGCACTGAGTACAGGAGTTTGAAGTCATGTTGTGGCTGTACAGGACATTGGTTAGGCCACTGTTGGAATATTGTGTGCAATTCTGGTCTCCTTCCTATTGGAAAGATGTTGTGAAACTTGAAAGGGTTCAGAAAAGATTTACAAGGATGTTGCCAGGGTTGGAGGATTTGAGCTACAGGGAGAGGCTGAACAGGCTGGGGCTGTTTTCCCTGAAGCGTCAGAGGCTGAGGGGTGACCTTATAGAGGTTTACAAAATTATGAGGGACATGGATTGGGTAAATAGGCAAAGTCTTTTCCCTGGGGTCAGGGAGTCCAAAACTAGAGAGCATAGGTTTAGGGAGAAGGGAAAGATGTAAAAGAGACCTATGGGGCAACTTTTTCACACAGAGGGTGGTGCAGGTATGGAATGAGCTGCCAGAGGAAGTGGTGGAGGCTGGTACAATCGCAACATTTAAGAGGCATTTGGATGGGTATATAAATGGGAAGTTTGGAGGGATATGGGCCGGGTGCTAGCAGGTGGGACTAGATTGGATTGGGATACTTGATCGGCATGGACAGGTTGGACCGAAGGGTCTGTTTCCATGTTGTACATCTCTATGACTCTATGTCCTGTCCACAAAAAAAAGGGTAAACCAAATCCAGCCAATTGTAGCCTTATCAGTCTACTATTAATCAACGGTATTATCAAATGGGATTTGCTTGGTAATAATCAGCTCATTGATGCTCATGGCCTCACTTAAAAGTCTTGATTCAAACATTAACAAATGAATTGAACTCCAGAGACATGGTGACTGTGACTGCCCTTGACATCAAAGAAGCATTTCACAGAGTATGGCATCAAGCAGCCCTCGCAAGACAGTTATCAAAGGAAACTCTCCATTGGTTTGAGTCATTTAGAGCACAAAGGAAGATGGTTCGGGTTACTAAAGATCAATCATCTCAGCCCCTGGACATCACTGCAGAAATTCTTCAGAGTAGTGTCCTAGGCCAACTATGTTTAGTTACTTCCTTAATAACCTTCCCTTCTTCATAAGGCTATATAGCACTACATCCACAAGCATCCATTCCCTCCATCACCGATGCTCAGTAGCAGTAGTGTGTGCTATTGACAAGATGCATGGCAGAAATTTACCAAAGATCCTCAAACTGCACCTTCCAAACCGATGACCACTTCCATCTAGAGGGACAAGGGCAGCAGATATATGGGAACACCACCACCTTCAAATTCCTCTCCAAGCCATTCACGATCCTGACTTGGAAATATATCACCATTCCTTCACTGACGCTGGTTCAAAATCCAGGACTTCTCTCCCTAATGGCATTGTGGATCAACAACAGCAGGTGGACTGCAGTGGTTTAAGACGGCAGCTCACCACCACCTTCTCAAGGGCAACTAACGATAGACAATAAATGCTGGCCAGCCAGCAATGCCCATATCCTAGAAATGAATAGAAAAACGTGGGGAGGCTTGTTGAACAATGTTTAACGCCACTCGCAACTTCTAAGATATTGAAACTTGGATACTATCTGTATGCAACAGGTCCTGAACAATGTTCAAATTTGGGCTAATAAGCAGCAAGTAATATTCACGTCACCTAAGTGCCAGACATCTCAAAGACCATCTCAAACACAAGTGAATCAAATCATCCCTCCGACTGTTCAATGCAATTCCAAATGCTGAATCTCCCACTATTCTGAGGGTTACCATTGGCCAGGAACCGAGTTGGGCTCGCCATATGAAACTGCGGCTACAAATGTAGGTCAGAAACTAGGAATTCTACAGTACATAATGCCCTGATTATCTCCCCAATGACATCTACCAGCTGCGAGGCATCAATTATGAGTGTGACAGTATACTTTCTATTGCCTGGATAGGTGCATCTCTGGCAAACCTCAAGCCGCATAACACCACCAACCCAACCCATTTCAGTAGCACCACATCCATCACTTTCAATATACAATCTCTTCACTATTGATGCATAATTACAGCAATGTATACCATCAACAAAATGGTACAAGCTACATCACTAAGGCTTCTTCCAACTCATGATCTCTATCAGTTAGTGGGACAAGTTAACAAGCATCAGCTGCTTATCACTGCATGCACTTCCTCTCGGAGTCACCATCCTAATTTGGAACGATATTTGGCATTCCTAACTGATGCTGTATTAAAACTTTCCCCTTAAATGCACTGTGCTGTGAGTATGGTCGGGAGTGTGGTGCTAGAAAAGCACAGCAAGCAGGCTGCATCTGAGAAGCAAGAGAATCAATGTTTTGGGCAAGAGCCCTTCATCATGTTGAAAGTGATGGATGCGGTGCTACTGAAATGGGTTGACTTATATTGTGCGGTGTCGTGCGGCTTGAGTTTTGCCAGAGTTGCATCCATCCAGGCAAATAGAAGGTGCCATCACACTCGTAATTGGTGCCTTGCAGATGGTAGATATCATTGGGGAAATAATTGAGGTATTATGCACTGTAGAATTCCTAGCTTCTGACCTACACTTGTAGCCACAGTTTTATATGGCTAGCCCGACTCGGTTCCTCATGACATCAAAGAAGCATTTGACAGAGTGTGGCATCAAGGAGCCCTTGCAAGACAATTATCAGGGGAAAGCTCGATTGTCCTGCTCCTCGGATGCTGCCTAACCTGCTGTGCTTTTCCAGCACCACACTCTCGACTCTGATCTCGAGCATCTGCAGTCCTCACTTTCTCCCTGCACTGTGAGTATAACTACACCCAAAGGACTGCAGGAGTTCAAGGAGGCAGCTCACCAACAGATTCTCAAGGTAATTAGGAAATGGCAATTAATGCTGCCTTGGCCAGAGATGCTCAAATCCAACAAATAAACAAAAAAAAACCTTTAATGCTGAGAATGATATCCCTTCCCATGTTTTTCTCTTTTTCCTTTTTGCAGTTTGTTAGTTTATTTGTAGCCTATTGCTGCTGTTTTCATCTCTCATTTTCCACAGGTTTCTAATGAATAGATAACATCATCTAGCATTCATGAGGAAAACTATGAACAATATAACTTAGTCTCCTCCAGAATTGATTAGTGGAGAGAAAACTCCTGGAAAAAATTAAGAAACAATTAGATGCTGCAATGGCTCATTTTGAAAGGCTGAATGACCTTTATCATTGCAAATTATGTTATGCCTCATCTATGTTTTGGACCAGGCCAGACCCTAACTTTTTCTTATTTTAAAGATAGATGTGAAGTAGATATTCCAGGTGTAATGCACGCTGGTCAACCCACTCGGCTTTGAGCAAAATAGCATTTATTTAAACACTACAGTTGAAACACAAACAAAAGAAAACAGACTTAGAATAACTTAACGATTTAAAAACCCAACCAACTCGATACCGCAACTTAACTAAGGAGCTGTTCTAATTCCCATAACATCCCATAAACACATCCCTTGGCAAAAGGTAAATTCAAACACAGGTTCTTATAGGCAGGAGAGATTTCAAAGGGAGAAGTCAGTCAAGAGTCATCTGCTGAAGCTTGAAACCTTTCTCTGGACTGCAGCAGCTTCTCACTGTTACAACTAAATGAAACTAAAAAAACACTTGATCTGGGAGAACTGGCCACTCCCCTGCCACTGTTAAACTAGACTCTTTCCCAGATATTTCAGCATCTCTGCCTTAACTTGCAGTTAAAAAAAACTCAAGGACAAAATAACCTTGCTGAAAGGGCAGCATCATCACATATGTAACGGTGTCATATTCTCCCACAGCCTTATAAATCTAAGGGTCAAATGTTTTGTGTTCATTTTGTTTTTCACATGTTAATTCTTTGAAGTGGGAAAAAGTCTTTTAACTTTATTGAAATATTTCCTAGAATCTCAATGCTTTACAACAAATATTTATTTGATACATCCATGATATTGGTCATGAGCTATCTTTATATTTAATCTAGAATTACCAGAATGCAATTTTTACTCTTTGCTATAATTTATGCAATTTATGATATTGATGAAAACATTTATTAAAATCTGTTACATACCTGTATTTATGATGGGCGTCGCTGAGGCAGAAGTGATACCAATAGAATCTGAATGTTTGCTGGCAATATCTTCATCAGACATCAGCTGGTCACCTACATTTGGTAAACTGTAAGTAGTTGGCAGTTCCAGTACACTATGTGACTCTGATAGATTGCTTGATAAACCTTCATTTGTAGACATAATCCTGTTACAGAAAAATGAGAAGCTAATTTATAAACTATACACACTTTTTGTTACACAGCAGAAGGCATACTTATAAACACTAGCAATTCTGCTTTAATGAACATATACTTTTATAAGGTGTGATCAGTTGTGAATCAGAAAGTTGTGGGTACAAGTCCCAATCAAGACTTGAGTATAAGATCTGGGCTGACACTGCAGTACTGAGGGAGAACTACTCTATCAGAGGTGCCATCTTTCAAATGAAGGCTTTAAATTGAGACCCTATCTGCTCTCTCAACTGAATGAAAAAGATTCTATGGCACTATTTTGAAAACAGCAGAGGAGGTCTCCCCAGTTTCCTGGCTAATATTTATATCTCAAGAAAGATTGCCAAACAGAATATCTGTCATAAATTTAATGATTTTAATGAAAACTTGTTGTAAACAAATTGGTTGTCACCTCTCCTACTTAAAACAGTGTCCACACTTCAAAAGTACTTTATTGGCTGTGTAGCCCTTAATAAGTGCAAGTCTTTTTTTGTAATTTAAAATGATTTGGAATATCTTGAATTCATGAAAAGTACTATATATATGCAAGCTCTCCTTTCATTTACTTCACCAGTTTATTTTTCCCCTCAGCCCAGGGTTTATATTGCTGACTTCCATTAGAAATGAGGATATTGAAATTTGTAATGGCAAAATGTCATGACTAACGTGATGAAAAAAATTGCAATAGAAAGCAAGTTTTAAGGGCAGAAAATTGATATAGATTAAAGTTTTCTTTTTAATAAGCTAAAATAATTAACAATAATCATCATTTCAAGGATAAAGTGTGAGCAGTAAAGCAACAGACTTTCTGTGAAAGTAGTAGATGAGATAAGACACAAAACTGAAATGTTATGAAACCTATCACTGCTCAGACAGTATAATTGCAGCAAACAGGTTCTCACATGAACAATTTCTGTTATAAATGTTGACAAAGGCCCAGAATTTTCAAGAGGGAGTTTGTTGTTGCTGAACTATAAACTGCAGCTGCGTGTTGGGACTATGTAGAGGTCCCAATGCTGCTAATTCCAAGGAAATTGCCCAGAAAGCTGGTCAATTATCCAGGGTCAAGAAATCTCTGAAAAAGTTTCTAGCTCTTGATTTAGAGTCAAAGACTTTGGAAGGTTCCAACCTTAATAATTAGACAGGAAATGTAGAGGGATTAAGACATGTTGTAACTCTGTCTTAGCATCTCTCATCTGTAGGTGTTCAAGGCTCGTGTAAAGATATGTAGCTCAGGTACCGTTTGCAGTTGTTGTGAGTATGTTCGCGGAGCTGGGAATTTGGTTTGCAACAATCCTGTGGCTGTTCTCTGTTTGAGGACAGTCACAGAATTCCTAGAAGCTTGGCACTCATCCAAGGACTCCATCAAATATACACATTGACCTAGATCCAATACACCGATAACTGCAACGAACAACTGGAACCGGCAACTGAAAGCAGTGGGAACAAAACCAAATAAATTCCAGTCGACACAGTACAGCAGCGCTTTACAGGAGGCTCAACAGCACTGAGGATGTTACCGAGGAAGGGGTCAAAACTTCCACAAACCAAATTTCCATCTCAGGCAACGTACTCGCAACAAATGCTGTAACTCTTTTGCCATCTTCTAAAAATTCTACAGACTCTGGAGCAGTTTCTACAGACCCAAGGGTGGCAAATGTAACCCATTATTTAAATAGAGAGGGAGGAAAAACACATAATAACAGATCTATTAGCTCAATATCAGTAGATGAGAAAATGCTGGGAGCCGATTATAAAACTCTTTATATCAGAACATTTGAAAAGCATTAACAGGATTGGACAAAGGCATCATGGATTTATGAAAGACAAATCACATTTAACAAATCAACTGGAGTTTTTTTTGAGTGTATGATTAGTAGAATAGATAAGAAAGAAACAATGAATGTGATGTATTTGGATTTTCTAAAGGTTTTTGATAAGGTTTCTTGTAAGAGGTTAGTGGGCAAAGGTGAAGCACACTGATGGGGGTGGGAGGGGTAATATAGTAGCATGGATTGAGAATTTATTAATAGACAGGATAGAGTGAGAGGGATTAATGTTTCTTTTCCTTAGTGTCAGGCAGTAACTAGTAGGGTTCCACAAGGATCACTGCTTCAACCCCATATATTCATGATATATGTATCATGAATTACCTGGCTCAGGGAACCAAATACAAGTTTACCAATGATTGAAAATTAGTTGGGATTACGAGTTGTGAGAAGGCAAGGAGGCTTCAGGTGATTTAGACAAATTGAGTGAGTGGGCAAAAACATGGCAGATACATTACAGTGTGGCTAATTGTGAAGTTAGACACTTTGGTGCAAAAAGTAGATAGTGAGTTTATTGTTTAAACGGTGGTATATTAAGAAGTGTGGCTGTTCAAAGGGCTTTGTGAATTCCTGTGCATCAGTTAATACAAGTATATAAGTAGGTGCAACAAACAAAGAAGAAGGCAAATGGTAAATTGGCCTTCTTTGAAAGAGGATTTGATTTCAGAATTGGAGATATCTGACTAAAGTTCTCCAGTGCAGTGGAAAGATGGCACCTGGTGTACTGTGTGCAGCTTTCTGGGATTTACATATTAACAAACTAGTAAAACCATTCGAAAAGATGAACGACTTAATCTAAGTTTTTTAATATATTTCAGCTGCATGACACTGTAACCTTATTGTTATAAATTCTGTGTCTTCTGGTCCTGGCCCACAACCACCTGATGAAGAAGCAGTGCTTCAAAAGCTAGTTCTTCCAAATAAACATGTTGGACTATAACCTGTAGTTTTGTGATTTTTAACTTTGTACACAAGGAGTAGTTTCAGCACCATTCCAATCCACTGTTAATTATGAGCATTGATGATTAACAAATTGCCTGCAAAGTCTCTGTACTGGCTTGAAATTGAAGTATTTGTTTTTTCCTTGAAAAATTAAATTACCGTAAGCAGAAATGTCATAGAATCCTGAGGAAAACATTTGTTGAATTCCTCCCCAAGTCCCCACCAGCCAGTATCTCCTGCTCTGCAATTCTTTTGTTGGTGTGGCCATTTGGCCTGTGTTTTCTTTTTCAGTTTATCACAAAGTTATCTGATTGGAACTTGTTCAGAGTAAAGGGTCAACAGAAAGTTCAGAAACCTCTTCCTCGAAGCAAAACGCAGAGTTGCCGCCGCTAAACTCATTAAGGTAGCAGTCACATTTCTTGAAATATGAAAACTCAAGTAATCATGCAGCTAGCATTAAAATTTAGCAACTATTCTGGTGCTCCCATGGGTTCCTCCAACAAATTCTACATCACACCTATGATGTACCTTTAGGAAAGGCAAAGATTTTACAATTTCAGAGCACCAACTCAGGCTAGCAGCACAGAATTAATTTCTTCATAAAGAAGGAATAAAAACAGCCACTCACATCAAAAATAATTTGATTAAATTATAGATTAATTTATCCTCTAACTCGTCGTCCTGAGTAACCATTATTTATCTAAGATTATGACTGTTTCTTAGATTATATCTCAATATCAGCTAAATATACAATAATGCACTGTGGCACTTTTATGACGCATTAACACTCCACCACTGAGATAGTCTCTTAAAACATATGAGCAAAACAATCATCAGGAAATTAGCATTGTGCAATGTCCCATAAATAGCATGCGTGATCTACGATCAGTGAATCTGTTTTCATTGTGCTGTGAAAGATAAATACTAGACAGGATATTAGAAGAACACCCTTTCGTAAAGTTTGAGATTGTGCAATACAATGACAGTGAATCAGCACATCCTTTTACATCTCTACTGATCTTTATGTTCCTTGCTTTCAAAGATAAAGTTTCATTCCCTGGCTTTTTTGCAATAGAGCCATGCAAAATGTAGACGTTTGTAAGGAACATTTTGTTTATATGTGGAAACATGCTTTTCAAACCTATAAGAAATTATCAGAGGTCACAGTTAGATGTTCCCTCTTCTGCAGCTAAAATATTTTTTTAAAATTCAAATTCAGCAGAAAGCTCATGTTTACCATTGCTGGTTTCTTCTTAGACACATTTTAAAAAGGAAGAAATTGGACCCCTTCACACAATTTCTTTCAATGTGAAAAAGAAGAGAAGTTAAATATCTTGTAAGCTAATCAGCAATTTAAATCAATGGAGATGTGGAAAGATTAGATTCCCTACAGTGTGGAAACAGGCCTTTGGCCCAACCAGTCCACACCAACACTGAAGAATAACCCACCCAGACCCATTTTCCTCAGACTAATGCACCTAACACTATGTGCAATATAGCATGGCCAATTCACCTGATCTGCACATCTTTGGATTGTGGGGGGAAACCGGAGCACTTGGAGGAAACCCACGCAGACACGGGGAGAATGTGTAAACCTGGGACCCTGGTGCTGTGAGGCAACAGTACTAACCACTGAGCCACCGTGGAAATATATAAATATAAAATTGTTTAACTGATAATCTTCAATGTGTAGAATGACTTAGACGGAGTTGAAGAATTAGAATCAAGTCCTCATTATGGCATAAAAAAATCAAAATGACTGTGGATGCTGGAAATTTGAAACAAAAATAGAAATTTCTGGAAAATCTCAGCAGGTATGGTAGCACCTGTGAAGAGTAATTACAGTTAACACTTCAGGTTGAGTGACTCTTTTTCAGAATAGCCTGTAACAGAAGGATGTGGCAACTCTGGTTGGCTTGATTGCCCTTCTCCAATTCCTTGTTTTCTTATAATTCTACAGAGTGAGCACAACAGCAATCATTTTAGTCTGAGAAACACCTTAGACTATCCAAAGACACCTCACAGGTTCATTATCAAACAAAATTTGCTTCCAAGCTACATAATAAAATATTTGGACAATGACTAAAAATTAGGCAAAAAGATTAGTTTTAAGAGTGTCTTAAAGGAAGAAAGAGAAGCAAAGAGGCTTGATGAGAATTTCAAAACTTATGGTCCTGCTACAACGTGGATGATTAAAATCAGGATGCTCAACGGGCCATAATTAGATGAATGGAGATATTTCATTGGATCATTGAAATAGAGGTTACAGAGATAGGAAGGTGAAGGTCATGAAGGATTTAAAGACAAGGATACGCATTCTATAACTAATGAGTTGCTTAACTCACAGCCAATGTAGTCAGCAATACAGGGTAATTAGTGAATGGGGCAAGTTAGGAATGGGGATTAGAGTTTTGGACAAAGTCAGGTTTATTGAGGGTTAAATATGGGAGGCTGGACAGGAATGTCTTGGAATGGTCAAGTCTTGAGGTAACAAATGCTAGATTGAGAGTTTCAGCAGATGAAGAAATATCAAAAGTGTGGGGTTATACAAAATTATGGAGGTGGAAATGGGCAGTCTCAATGGCATTTGCACTTCAAAGATTATCTCTGCACTAAATACGCACTAAAATTACAATCAATTTAGTTAATTCTCAAGCAGTTGCCAGTGGGAGGAAAGGTGTCAGTGGCTAGGGAACAGACACTGATGTTAGGACTGAAGCCAATGGCTTTAGTCTTCCCAACATTTATTTGGAATAACGGATGCTAGTTAGCATTCTAACAACATAGCAAGCACAAGAGAAAAATACTTGGGAGGAAGTGATGGAAGTCAGAGAACACAAGAAAATGGCACTGTTTTCAGAAGACATTGTCATGAGGCAGCTTGTAGATGAAAAACAAGGAGTCAAGGATGGATCCTTGGGGGACCCAAAGGTAACTATATGGAAGAGGGAGCAATGCTATTGCAGATAATTCTTTGACTATGCCTGGATAAATAAGAAAGGAACTAGTTAAATTAAATTAAATCCCAATCAGCGAGATGATGGCAGTGAGGAAATGCATTGTCCTAAAGACTGCAGACAGATTGAGAAGGACAGGGACTCACACCATGGACCGGTGATCAATTCCAGCCTTGGGTGACTGTCTGTGTGGAATTTGCACATTCTCCCTGTGTCCGCATAGGTTTCCTACCACAGTTCAAAGATGTGCAAGTTCGGTGGAATAGCCATGCCAAATTGCCCATAGTGTCTCGGGATGTGCAAGCTAGGTGGATTAGCCACGGAAAACGCGGGGTTAGAGGAATAGGGTAGGTGGGTGGATCTGAGTGGGATGCTTTTCAGTGTCAGTGTGGACTCAAATGGCTTGTTTCCACACTGTTGGGATTCTATTCTATCTTAACCAAGTTTGCAACATGTATAACAAATATCTAGTTTTCCTCCTAGCATGATTTCTTGCAATCCACATTAAACTAAATTTCATCCACTGCCTCAATGGTAATGACGGCGTGGAATATATTCTGGACCATGAGATTACAGATTGTGATGGTCAACAACACTTTCTCACTGTCTCCTTGACTTGTCCGGACTTGTCCGACCTGCCTATCTCCTTTTCCACCTATCCACTCCACCCTCTCCTCCTTGACCTATCATCTTCATCTCCTCCCCCACTCACCCATTGTACTCTATGCTACTCTCTCCCCACCCCCACCCTCCTCTAGCTTATCTCTCCACGCTTCAGGCTCACTGCCTTTATTCCTGATGAAGGGCTTTTGCCCGAAATGTCGATTTCGCTGCTCGTTGGATGCTGCCTGAACTGCTGTGCTCTTCCAGCACCATTAATCCAACACTTTCTCAATGCCCAGTTTAGAAACTGCTAGAATCTATCCCATTCATCATATTCACAGAATTTCAACACAATTGGTTGAGTAAAAAAGGACAACAAGGCCTGTGGGGTGGTCACTCCTATCAATATTATCATGCACAGGTACACCCAAAATGGACAGATTTGGTGTGTGGTCACATAAGTCCTTCCTTATGGATAGTTCTCTCACCAACTGCTTCAGGTCTGTCTGGCAGATTGGTCTTTCAGGATGTAGTCAGTTCAGTCAGTACTGGTGCTACTGAGCTGTTGTCGTTGATAACATGAAAGTGCACCCTTATTATCCTCAGTGAATCTACAAAGTAGTGTTCAACATGGAGGAGTACTGACTGATTGGCAGTATAAGATAATCTGCAAGAGGTTTCCTTGCCCTTTTTTGGTTTAATGCCATTATGCTTCATGGTATCTGGAGTCAATGTTTCGGGATATTCCTTCCCAACTGTTTTCTTCTGCTGATGAAGGAATGTAGGACATTGACTATAATATCTGGTTGGTGGGTTTGACTATGCTGGGCAGTTGCTTGATTAGTTTGTGGAACAGCTGTCCCATTTTGTGCATATCTTCAAACATTAGTGAACGTTAGTGAGCAGCACTTTGCAGATTGAGTATGGTGCAATTTGTTCCTTGGTTCAAGCCAGATAACATTCTCATGATGGATTTTTTTGACTTTTCTACTGTGGTTTTATATGAGAGTAGCTTGCTAGGTCTTTCTGAGGCAAGTTAAGAGATTACTGTGGGTCTGGAATCCCATGTAGGAGAGACTGTTAAGGATGACATGTTTCTTTCCCAAGGAGCGTTAGTGAATTAGATGTGCATTTAAAGATGATCCAGTAGTTTTATGGCTACTTATTGAATTTAAATTCCACCAACTGCCATGGTGGGATTTGAAGTTGTGTCTTTGGAGCATTTGTCTGGGCTGCTGGATGAAGAGTCCAGTATTATTACTGCTATGCTATTGTTGTCTCGCAGTTAACTTGTGGTTAGGGATAAAATGTACCCAGTATTCGAACCAGGGAAACCTAATCTGTGGAAGAGTGAAGATTGGAGGCTAAACGACAAAGGGTAGCAACAAATGGTAAAAACTACAGGTGTTTGATCAGAAATTTTCTAGGAAGTTGATCACCCAAGAGCTATTTTGAAAAAGTAATTGTATGAATTAAACAAATAAAAACACAGCAACTACTGGAAAAAAAAACAGGACACATTAGCTCAGTCGATGCTTTAGACAGTTCTGATGAAAACTGTTCAAAATGTTAACCTTTCTCTCTACAAATGCTGCTTGAAGACTGTGTTTCCAGCAACTACTTTATTTTCCCAAATAATGAGATTGATAATCAATGTTTTGAATAAAATCAATGATTACCTTATCAATCTCTGTTGAAAAAGTTGCTAAGTTGCGTGGTTCACATTTTGAAAATATTTTAATGCTAATGGCATGTAATAATGTGGGGTGGAGAAATCCCTGTGAAACATTTGTAATGGCAGCTCTAAATGTTATAGCTTTTACATTAGTAAAACAAACTTAAATCTATGCTCTCTTTCACAAACCACTCAATCTCTGAGCTTTCCTGAAAACAGGAGGCAATAGCCACATCTCCATTGCTGATGACAGTCTGATAACTGATACCATCTTCTGAATTCCAAAGGTCAGCAAAACATCCATAGCTTTGTACAAACATTTAAAGAAGTTATGTAGTTACATAATAATGTAACATAGTACATCTCAACATCACCACAAGACAAATACTGTAATATTTACTAAGTGCCATGTGAAACATTTAAGAAAGTTAAGTTATTCATCAAAATTAAGCAATTGATCATGATTTTGGTTGTCTGCGTAATATCCTCATATATAGCTCAAGGTCATGTTCCTTTCAACGCCACGCAATGTTTTACATTGTTAAAGGCAATGTCGTTGATTGCTAAGCAATTCTGAATGTTGTAAAGGGGAGGATCCGCACATTTACACTGGGGTCTCTCAGTTCTCACTCTGTGCTTTCACTGTTCACAGACTGTATAAGAACATATCTTACTTGGAGTTGAACACTGTCCACTTAACAAGCACTTTTGACAGGGTGGTGTTAAAGGGCAATAAGGGTGGTTACTGCTGCATCTCCAATCTGCTCTTATCAGCCAACATTTTGACCAAGCTTTTTTCACAAATTGGTTCTATGCAATTAAAACATTTTTTGTAGAAATGACATCTTAACTAAAAATTACACAGTTCCAGATGTATAAGATAACTTTGAAATTCATGTTTCCCCCATAATACCATTTTGATCTTGTTTCTTTTTTTAAAAAATTGTTACTGTTACACTGACAGTCTATTGCTGCCTCATTCAATGCTTGGATAAACAGAAATACCAACATTTTCTCTAATTATGAAGATGTGGGTGTACTTTAAGCGAGTCAAAAGCAGCAGAACTACCGGACAGAGCATCAAGTGATCTCAATAAGGTAACAATGTAACACTTGGTCCAACAACTCAATTAGGTCGTTGCCTGGAGACAAAAACAAATTTGAATTCCGCCAATCAGTTTAACTTATACCCCGAAAAATACCAAACTCCAATCCAGTTTGACTTTAGTATACTGACAACCTTAAAAGTCAACCTTAAAAACACAATCCAATGATTTGGGGGTATAAGACCGGGGAAAATTGAACTGTTGAGAGGAGAACTGCCAAGCCCCAACATGTAGAAGACTGCCTGCAAAATAGCTCTCTTAAAAGTACCTTTTGTGATCAGTAACCGCTGATGCAGAAATTTCTAAGAAAAGAAGACACAGGAAGATCCAAACAGAAGAACCGAATACTGCCTGATTTTGAGATAAGAAGTGTTATTTTGTAAATCCTAATTGGGAATTTTATGGGACTATTATAGAAGGGAAAGTAAAAGATAGGTTTGAGTAAGGACTTGTACAGAGTTATTAGTTAATTATTCTCTGATTTTATAGATTACTGCATAAGATAAATCTTTTGTGTTGCTGGTTTTTAAATTAAGCAATACCCTGTGGTCTAACACAATGCTTGGATACACAGAAATACTGACATTTTCTCTTCTGGACACTTTTTTACTGATGCAATTTTGAATCCCTCTTCATTTATCTTTTGGTCTTTATATGAACTTTTCTCATGTGATCTTTGGTATATTTTGAGTAGAATAAAAATTAAAGATGAGAACAGAAGTTGCTGGAAAAACTAAGCAGGTCTGGCAACATTTGTGCAGAGAAAGCCAAGTTAATGTTTTGGATCCTGTAAATCAAATTGTACCTATTATTAGGTTAAATTCAAGTTGGAACTATTATTCAGTGCCGACTAAAAGAAATATGTTGATGGTGTCATGTGATTTGAATAAAAGAGCAGCATTCTAGTTCAACAAGAACCACTAATGATTGGAGGAAAGGAATGCATCTATTTTAGGGTGTAAGAAGAAACCATGACTAATGAGGGTGGAGCAGTAAACATTGGATTTTTGATAAGGTTCCGCATTGTAGACTAATTAGTAAAATTAGATCACATGGGAATGGAGACTTGGATACAAAATTGACTTAACAGGAGGGGACAGTGTGATCAGTGGTGTGCCACAGAGACCAATGATGGGTAAACCTTTGTTTGTTATTTATATAAATTACTTAGATAGAAGGTATGGTGAATAAGTTTGCAGATGACACCAAAATTGGTAATGTAGTGGACAGTGCAGAAGATTATAAAGAGATCTTGATATGAGCCAATGGGCTGAGAAATGGCAGATGGAGTTTAATTTGGATAAATGTGAGGTAAAACATTTTGATAAAACAGTAAAGGGTGGGACTTTTACAATTAAATCTAAGGCCTTCAGCAGTGTTGTAAAACAGCCAGCCTAGGAGTTCGCCAACAGAATTCTTTGAAGTTTGTAGACAGGATTGTTATGCACACTTCTCTTCATTGCTCAGACAGGAGTTGGGAATGCATGTTGGTGAGGCCTCTTCTGGAGTACCATTTCCAGTTTTGGTCACCCTACCATAGGAAGGACATTGTTAAACTGGAGATAATTCAGAAAATACTTACAAGGATGTTGCCAGGAATGGAGGGGTTAAAGTATAAAAATGGACTGGAAACGTCAGAATCTGTTTTGCTGGAGGTGGGAGGTTGAGGGGGTGACTTCATAGAGGTTTATGAAATCATGAAGGGTATAGATAAAGGTGAATGGCAGGTCTCCTTTCCCTAGGGTGGGGGAATTTCAGGACCAGGGGACATATTTTTAAAGCGAGAGGAGAAAAATTTAAAAAGGACATAAGGCAACCTTTTTTGGGGGGGGAATAGTTCGCGTTTGGAATGACGGTCAGAGGAAGTGGTGGATGCGGGTACGGTTCCACTTTTTTTTAAAAGACATTTGGATAGGAACATGAATAGCACAAGTTTTGAGGGACAGACAGGCAGGTGGGACGAGTGTAGTTTGGGAATAGGGACTGTTTCCGTGCTGGAAAACACTCATCTCGTGCATTTAAAAAAAATATAACCGGCACCTTCGTTTACCCATTCGCGATGAGCTAAAAATAGATTTTATAGAAGACGTACGCAAATGTACTGAGGAGAGGAAATAGACTCTGCACTTTCGGCCTTCACCACGACGAACGAGAATATTCGGTGACCAGCAACGACACCTCACCCTTCGGGAAGATAGGGGGGGGGAGGGGAATGATGGACAGGAGGGACCCGCCAATCGGGCAGAGGATGGGCGGACGGCGGCACCAATGGGGTGCAGCAAAAGGGCGGTGGGCGGGTCTTGCGAGCGGCGGCGGCGGATGATTGCCATTGGAGCGCCCGCGAGCTCGGTCTGTTGGGTTTCCTCTGGCCGTAAACCGGGCTCCTTCATCTGCCATCCCGCCCGCCCTCAACTCTCGCTCACCTTTCCAATATCTTTGTTTAAAACGTCCGTCGTGGTCGAAGAAGAAGTCGGATTGATGATTTGCTTTAGGTAGGTTTCAGACGGTGCCCTGCTGCCAATAAAGACCGGGGTGGGGAGGGGGGAGACACGACACGGCGGTTACAAGATGCTGCCGCCGCCGCGTGAACAGGCTCCGGGTGGATCGGGCTTTTCTGGTGGAGCGGGCGGGCGGGCGAGAGAGAGACAGGATCCTTCACACCGCCTCCCCCGAAACACACTGTTTCATTCTCTTCACCCCATCCCCCAACATCACTGTTCTTTCCCCCTTCTCCTCCCCCCCCCCCCCCCAAACACTACCCCACTGCAATGCCTAACCCCCCCCCCACAAACACTACTGTCTCTTCCCCACCTCACTCCCTCACCCCCCCCCCACAAACACTACTGTGTCTTCCCCACTTCACCCCAAACACTACTGTGTCTTCCCCACTTCACTGCCTCACCCCCCCCCCCCCCCCAACACTACTGTGTCTTCCCCACTTCACCCCAAACACTACTGTGTCTTCCCCACTTCACCCCAAACACTACTGTGTCTTCCCCACTTCACTGCCTCACCCCTCTTCCCCCCCCCCCCCCCCAAAAAAACTACAGTTTGGGGTGGCACGGTGGCTCAGTGGTTAGCACTGCTGCCTCACAGCATTAGGGTCCCAGGTTCAATTCCAGCCTCTGGCGACTGTCTGTGTGGAGTTTGTATATTCTCCCTGTGTCTGCGTGGATTTCTTCTGGGTGCTCTGGTTTTCTCCCGTAGTCCAAAGATGTGCAGGTCAGGTGAATTGGCCATGCGAAATTGTGTTAGGTGCATTAGTCAGAGGGGAAATGGGTCTGGGTGGGTTACTCTTCAGAGGGTCGGTGTGGACTGGTTGGGCCGAAGGGCCTGTTTCCAACTGTAGGTAATTAATCTAATCAAGTATCTTCCCCATTTAACTGCCCCACCCTCAAAGACTACCTTATCTTCCCCTCTTCACCACCCCAGGAGTCATGTTCTTCTGCCCCTGACCTTCCTCTGTCCTCTTTTCTCACACTTAAGGCTTCTCCTCTCTTCCCCTCCTCCTCCCCCCCCCCCCCCCGGCTTAGCACAATTCCCCCTCTTTTCTCCCATCTTCTTTCCTCCTTTTCTCACTTGCCACCGTCATCAGAAAAAACTTGGCATTCCCCTTGCCTCTCCCAATCAATGAGGGATTGCATATCCCACCCTCTTGTCATCCTCCCACTCCTCCTCAACCTCAATCGCAAACAAAAATACATTAAGAAACCTAGTTGTCACTGTTGTGGAATGTCTTACTTCAATCAACAATCAGAGAGGCGTGCTTGCCAAATCAAATCCTTAAAAGGTCTGATCTACAAATTTTTAAAGTGAGAATTTTGTCAAGGGTTGTTACTGTGCTGCACCCATTGCTATATCAATTCCTTCCCTTTTTGTGTAGGTGATATGTGATTTTTTTTTTGTTTGATGTATTTTTATCTCTCTCCAATTTGCATCCATTTACACAAAGCAAGTGGGGACTACTTCCTGTTTATTGCAGGAGCAATGTTTTGGACTTTCTTTCTTCTGTATTTTCCCTTTTTAAAGGAAAAGGAATCCAAGCCTGTTCTTTTTGAGGAGATAGTTGTCAAGAAATCAGAAGAAAATTTGGGCTGTACAATTTGCATTGTTGTAATGCCATTAACCACCAAAGAATAAAATATGTACTCTAGTAAGGTTCCCCATGGTAGGCAATTGTACAAAATATGGAGGCATGGGATTGAGGGTGATTTAACAGTTTGGATCAGAAATTGGCTATCTGAAAGAAGACAGGATGGTGGTTGATGGGAAATGTTTATCCTGGAGTTTAGTTACTAGTGATGTACCTCAAGGATCTGTTTTGGGGCCACGGCTGTTCGTCATTATTATAAATGACCCAGATGAGGGTGAAGAAGGATGGGTTAGTAAATTTGCGGATGACACCAAGGTCGGTGGAGCTGAAGGATGTTGCAGGTTACAGAGGGACGTAGCTAAGCTTCAGAGCTGGGCTGAGCGGTGGCAAATAGAGTTTAATGCTGAACAATGTGAGGTGATTCACTTTGGAAGGAGCAGCAAGAATAAAGAGTACTGGAACAATGGTAAGATTCTTGGTGGTGTAGGTGAGCAGTACTTGGTGTGTCCAGGTATGTAGATCCCTGAAAGTTGCCACCCAGGTTGATAGGGTTGTTAAGAAGACATATGATGTATTAGCTTTTATTGGTAGAGAGATTGAGTTTCGGAGCCACAAGGTCATGCTGCAGCTGTACAAAACTCTAGTGCAGCTGCACTTGGAGTATTGTGTACAGTTCTGGCCACTGCATTATACAAAGGACATGGAAGCTTTGGAAAGGGTTCAGTGGAGATTTGCTAGGATGTTGCCTGGTATGCAGGGAAGGTCTTATGAGGAAAGGCTGAGGGACTTGAGGCTGTTTTTGTTAGAGAGAAGAAGGATGAGACCTGACTGAATTGAGACATATAATCAGAGGGTTATGTAGGGTGGATAGTGAGAGCCTTTTTCCTCTGCTGCACAAGGGTTGATAAATAGCTTTAAAATGAGGGGTGATAAATACAGGACAGATGTCAAAAGTAGTTTCTGTACTCAGTAGTAGGGGGTGTGGAACGCACAGCCTGCAATAGTACTCGACTTGCCAATTTTAAGGGCATTTAAGTGGTCATTGGATAAACATATGGATGAAAATGAAATAGTGTAGGATAGATGGGCTTCAGATTGGTTCTCCAGGTCGGTGCAACATAGAGGACTGAAGGTACTGCGCTGTTCTGTTGTAAAAGTCGATCGCATAAAAATCAAATTTCTTTTTTTTGGGCAAAACATTGAGTTTTCCATATATCTTGTAAAAGTCAACCCTAGTTCTTCGCAGAAAACATACTAACATTTGTGAGTCAAGGTATTATCCTGTACATAACTGTTACGATGAGGAGATGAACTTTTTTTTTGTGCTGCAGGTACATTTATATGAAATTCTGAAATCTGAAACCTTTTTTATGGAGTGTGGAGCATAGTTTTAGTGGACCCAACTCCACACCCACTCGAACCATGTTACTCGGATGTGACTTGGTGGCGTAGCCCATCACTGACAGGCATCTATGGTGTCTCAGTGCTCATACTATTCACATATGCGTTTTAGGTTTTTTTTAAATTTCATTTTGTGAAAATGTCATTTTATTCTGAAATCTGAAAATTTCCGAATTCCAGAAAATCAACTGGCCCCAAGGATTTCGGGTAAAGGATTGTGTACCTATATTATGTAATTTGATTTACAATTCACACCAACTCGGTGCTAAAGAGCTGAGTGACAACCAACCTCATGGAATGCAGTCATGTACTTGAGGTTTCAAAGTTTCTTTTTTTTTGTGTGTGTGAAAAGTCCCTACAGAGAAACAAACAATTTACAGTAGTGTTTAAACTGAAGGTTATTGAAGTTACAGAGAAGACAAAACTGTGTAGCAGCTAGAGTTTTGTGTTTCGGAGAAACTTGTGAGACTAGAAAAAGATATTGAACCAACTTCAGACACTGCTAAAAGGAAAGTGTGCCAACAGTGGTAAACTTAGTAGATAGCTGCACTTGGAGAGAAAAGTTGCTTTGTGGGTTCTTGAAAATCGTCAAAATGAAAAATGTTCATCATGAAGCCATCTAAATCCATGCACGAATCAAATCAAAGAAGGGTAGCATTTTGAATTTTAAGGCAAGTGTTGGATGGTGCATAAGGTTCGTGAGAAGGCATGACTTATTACTTCAGCAGAGAACTAAGATTGCACAAAAGCTGTCCGCTGAACTAGCAGATAAGTTATTACAGTTTTACCAGTTCATAATCAAAAATTGGCAGAAGGGAGGCTACAAGTGATCGTACATTGGAAACATGGATGCAATGCTTATTATTCATGACATACTGGAGAATCGAACTGTGAATCAAAAAGGAGAAAAAAAAGTATTGGTGAAAATCACTGGCCATGGGAAAAGTAGGTTTACTTTTAGTTTCACCTTGTGTGACTGGTGGCACTAAGTTAAAACTGATGGCTGTTTTTAAGAGGGAAAAAATTTGCCAAAGGAGAAATTTCCAAAAGAAATTGTCGTTCAAATGGATAAAGGAAATTTGGAATTTATAACTTGGTGCACTACCCAAGGAAAAGAGTTTACTCGTCTGGGACCAGTTAAGATCACTTCTAGTTGCTCAGTGGTTAGCACTGCTGCATCAGCGCCAGGGTTCAATTCCAGCGTCTGGCAACTGTCTGTGTGGAGTTTGCACATTCTACCCCATGTCTGTGTGGGTTTCCTCTGGGTGCTCCAGTTTTCTCCCATAATCCAGGTGTACAGATGTACAAATTAGGTGAATTGCTGTGCTAAATTGCCCAAAAGATACACAAAAGAGGGCAGTGTGCAGGCTCCATCTCTGCCCCTGATCCATGAGTGGATCGTTGATTCATGGAACTATTTCCAAATCATTCACGAAATGTGGAATTTCGAATGCATTGGATGGTACAGAGGAAAGTTAGATATGGGATGATTTAGATGAAGAAGCGAATGCTGTGCAACCACTAATTATGGACAGCAAAGAGGATCCATATGCTGATGTCATTCATCCTGATAATAGTGAAGCTTTCTTAGTTTTGAAGATGTTGAACCGTGTGATTTTTTTTTAAAAGGATTTTAATGAACTTTTGTATTTGACATGTTTAATATGTATCATGTAATTGTGATTTAAAACAGTATTGTAGTTCTACTTAACATTTTGTATGTATAAATCTTATTATTTCATTTTTGTTTTGATTGTCTTGTCTTTATTTGGTAATTTCCGTAGCTTGTTGTTTTTCAGACTAATTTGTCTTCTGCTAAACAAATAATGTGGTATTTTGGACTTTAGCATGAATTTTAGTCCTGAAAAGTAGTATTCATGTAATAGACAACCCCATAAATGTAACCTTAAAAAGTAATCCAAAAATTTCAACTTTTACATACGATAATTGCATCAGGAGAGAGCACAGCAATGTTGTACTTGCCACTGACAGGTCAATGTAGTCTTGTGAAAATATCTTGGACTGAATTTTGGAAAATGTCTTCGGGCAATAATCAGGGTTACAGTACGAGATGTGAGAGGAATAGAGAGCACAAACAAACATAATAGTGCATTATGGTTTTAAAAAGAGTGAAAGGCTTTATATCTGAAAGTATGCAACATTTCTAAATGTTATAGCTGTTTCACAGATACAGTGACAAAGTGACCATGGTATTAATTGTCCATTTAATCCGGAAAGGGTGTTCATTTAATATAGCATATATAGAGAGACCGCAAATAAAGGAAACAATAGTTGGGGTGCAGGATTATGAGTTCTGCGCATGTAATTTTATTCTGTTCTTGAATCTAAGTGGAGCAAAGCTTGATTTCTGGTTTTCTTCTTCCAGGGGTTAGCACTGCTACCTTGCAGCACTAGGGTCCCAGGTTCAATTCTAGTCTCGGGCGACTGTCTGTGTGGAGTTTGCACATTCTTCCCGTGTCTCCATAGGTTTCCTCCAGGTGCTCAGGATTCCTCCCACAGTCCAAAGATGTGCAGATTAGGTCAACTGACCATGCTAAATTGCCAGTAGTGTTAGGTGCATTTGTCAGATGGAAAATGGGTCTGGTTGGGTTACTCTTCGGAGGGCGTGTGTGGACTTGGTGGGCTGAAGGGCCTGTTTCCATACTGTAAGGAATCTAGTCTAAAATGTGGCTTAGAAGTTTTAATGGACGGGGTTACATAAGAAGCTCCTAGGCTATTTGAAATTTCAGAAGAAAGGTAAAGGAGGTGAGGCAGCATTGTTAGTAAAGGGTGAGTCAGTACTGTCGTGAGAATGGCCCAAGAAGTCCACACCGACTGTCCGAAGAGCATCCACCTGAACTCTTCTCCACCCCTGCACTATAACCCTGCATTTCACATGGCTAATCTGCTTAACTTGCACATCCCTGGACATTATGGGTGATTTATCATATCCAATCCACCTAACCTGCCCATCTTTGGACTATGGGAGGAAACCAGACCACGCGGAAGAAACCCATGCTGATAAAGGGAGAATGTGCAAACTCCACACATATAGTCGCCCGAGAGGCTGGAATTGAACCCTGCTGCCTGGTGCTGTAAGGCAGCAGTGTTCACCACTGAGCTGCCGTGCCATCCCAGGGAACTGGCTTTAATTTGCAGAATTGAGAAACGGATGTAATTTGTGTGGAAGTAAGAAAAGCAAGAATTCACTGGAAAGTAGTCTTTGGGCCATCTTGCCATTTGACAGTGTAGCTACTGTATAATTCAAGAAATAATGACTTTTACGAAAGGTACTGCAACACTTGGAAAAATTGTAATTTTTATGTAGATTTTGGGCAATTGAAATGGGTTAGGTAGCCTGGTAATTTGAATAGTTTCTTAAAACAATACAATTTGGAGCTAAACATAGAACTAGGTGTTTTAGACCTAATAATGTACAATAGGGCAAGATTAATTCATTACCTAATAACAAAGATTCTTGTTGGTCAGAATGATCATAGCATGTCAGGATATTTATTTTGAGACAGGTATGTATCTGAAACTTGTCTTAAAAGCGATTTATAAGATTATGAACGCAAAAGTTGTCAATTGGAATGGGAAGAATAATTTTCAAAAGAAACAATGTAGAGGCGTGGTAAGTATTTTAGGAAACAATTCATAACTCTAAACAAAGGTGTATTCCATTCAGGAAGAGAGACTGCACTATCCAATGATTTTTAATTTTATTGGAAACTTACTGAGGAAGTTATAGATGATATTGTGTTGGTAGAAATCAGACACAATACTGAAAAAGATTAATGGCGGGACTGAAGTTTGAGGAAAAAGCTTAAGAACCAACAAAGAATAACTAATAGAGAAATTGGATTATGAGAGAACTTTTAAGAAATAAAACTTCTAACAAGTGTATAAAAACAAAGAGCAGAAATGGGTGTTGGATTTTTGAGTTTGTTCCACCACTCACTGAAATTTGTGGTTGTGGTCTTAAGTCTAGTTTTCTTTGATTTTGGGTTTGGCGGTGGAGGAAACAATCTATCATGGATACAACCAATGATCAAAAGCATCCCAAGAATAGTGGAAAAGTAGGATCTGGAGAAAAGAAAAATCTTAAGTTAATCACAGTCTCCAGAGAAAAAATACAAGGAAAACTAATGGGACTAAAGACTGACAAGTAGAGTCTTTAAAAGAGGATGTGAGATTATAGGTGTATGAGTTGTGATATTCCAAAAATCCTCTGTTCTAGAAACATTCCATTGGATGGAATAGCTTGGATGTAACACTAGTATTCAGGAAAGAAAGGACACTAGGGCAGGAAACTATGAGAGTTGACCTAACGTCTGACATTGAATAAAATTCTAGAATTCTGGAAATCATATTTGATGTTTTTAAGGTTCTTTCAGGATGAATAAAGGGTTACCTACAGTAATAATTTGTGTTTATATTTCCAAAAAAAACATTTGGCTAGGTACCACATAATAGATTAATGCTGCAGAGGTCGTGGTTTTGAAGGTGACGTATTAGTGTGGATAGAAGATTGGCTAATGGACGATTCAGAATTCAGTGGATCATTTTCAAGTTGGCAAACCTAACTAGTGAAACATCTCAGAAGTCAGTGCTCAAATTGTTTGTCTGTATTACATTGGACAAAAGACCAGATTGCATTGTAGCCACATTTTTACATTAGATTAGATTACTTACAGTGTGGAAACAGGCCCTTCGGCCCAACAAGTCCACACCGTCCCGCCAAAGCGCAACCCACCCATACCCTTACATTTACCCCTTACCTAACACTACGGGCAATTTAGCATGGTCAATTCACCTGAACTGCACATCTTTGGACTGTGGGAGGAAACCGTAGCACCCGGAGGAAACCCACGCAGACACGGGGAGGACGTGCAAACTCCACACAGTTAGTCGCCTGAGGCGGGAATTGAACCCGTGTCTCTGGCGCTGTGAGGCAGCAGTGCTAACCACTGTGCCACCGTGCCGCCCAAATTTGTTGAATATTTGAAGATAGGTAAGAAAGCATGTTACGAGCAGGGCACAGATTCAGTGAAGGGATATAGATAGGTTGGGTGACTTGGCAGAGATTTTGAGATGGACTATGATGTGAGAAAATATGAGGTGTTCACTTTAAGGAATAATCAAAGCATAGTATTATTTAAATAGAGACTATATTGCTATGGAACAGAAGGAGCTGGGTGTTCTTGTACATGTATCACAAGTAGGTTGCCATGCAGGTATGGTAAGTAATTAAGGATGTAAATTGAAAATTTACCTTTCTTGCAGAGCAGATGATATATAAGAAGAGGGAGCAGTTGCTACAAAAAAGCAACACATTGCTCATTGCATGAAGGCCTTATCAAGGATTTCATTTTTGGAATTCACTTCCATCTTAAGCAGTTGAGACTGGACCATTAAGAATATTCAAGACCAGATTAGAAAGAGTTTTAATCTGCCAGAATTGAGGCTTGCAGCATAGGTAGGAAAGTGGAGTTTAGACCACAACTGGATCACCCATGACCCCACTGGTTGAGCAAGCTCAATTGGACTGGCTCCTATTTCATATCCTTATAAAAGCTTTAAAGTAGTCCACTTCATTGTTTTTGGTATACAGGTAAGGATTTCAGCAGGTGAGCCAACGGTGGGACTAGATGATATTGATGTGATGGAAAGGATATGACTCAGCTTGAAGACTAACAGGATGCCTACATTGTAAACAAATCTGGAGTTTGCAACAAGACCCTGATGTAATGAAGCTGGTGATTAGCAAGAGCAAATTGGGTGTCATCCAAGACAGGTTGTTGTGAGTAATCAGACAGTACTAAGCATTAGAAACATGGCAAGTTAGTTAAAAAATATACTTTAAAAGGAAATGCTTATGTGGATATTGGTCTCTAAGTTTTGTTGTCTCTGGCAAGAAAAAAGGTATTCAAAGAACAATCTTTCGGGAGGAGATCGAAAGGGAAGCCACTGGTGAAGACCCTCTGGTTATCGTCCGGTAGATAAAAGCAAGGACAATTCCACAGAACTAAAGAAGGGAAGTTAGTAGTGTGGCTGGCTCTCCAGTGGGATAAAAAACAGAAATTGCTGGAAAAGCTCAGCAGCAGGATTTGTGAAGAGAAGTCAGAGTTAACACTTTCAGCTGCCTCACCCCACCAGGGACCTGGGTTCGATTCCACCCTTGAGCAACTCTGTAGACTCCACACAGACATTCCCCTCGTGCCTGTGTGGGTTTCCTCCAGATGCTCCAGTTTTCTCTAACAGTCCAAAGATGTGCGGGTTAGGTGGATTGGCCATGGGAAGTGGGTATAGCCATTGGTAAGGGGAATTGGTCTGGGTGAGGTGCTCTTAAGAGGGTTGGTGTGGACTCGATGGGCCAAATGGCCTGCATCCCCACTGTAGAGATTCTATTCTTTTCAGTGAATTCTTCCTTTTCCAACTTCAATCCAAATTGAATCCATATCTCAATTCTGCAAATCAAAACCATTTCCCTGGAGCGGCACAGCAGCCCAGTGGCTTGCACTGCTGCCTCTCCAGTGCCAGGGACCAGAGTTCAATTCCAGCCTCACGCGGCTGTCTGTATCGAGTTTACACATTCTCCCCGTGTCTGTGTGGGGTTTCCTCCAGATGCTCTGGTTTTCTCCCACAATCCAAAGATGTGCAGGTTAGGTGAATTGGATATGCTGAATTGCTATAGTGTCCAGGGAATGTGCAGGCTAGGTGGATTATCCATGGGAAATGGTTCTAACCATAAGTTAGAGGGAAGAGTCTGGGTGGTATGCTCTCAGGAGGGTTGTTTGGACTCAATGGGCTGAATAGCCTGCTTCAACACAGTAAAGATTCGATGAAAGTTTCCTATTTTAAAAAAAACTCTTCCTTGACTGATGACAGCTAAGAGAAAGGGTGGAGGAAGGGAGGGGTTGGTCTAAGAAATAAATAATAGATGGAGGTTGGTGCAGTTCTGTCCTAGAGGGATTTGAATCCAGGTACCCAGAGTGTTCTCTTGGTCTCTGGATTAACAATGCAGTAATACTGCCACTAACCGCCACCACTACCTCTCTTTTTAGGTCCCAGAACCCTGTAAACAATATTGCATTTTATTGAGCTCCCAGTAATCCAGTTGCCATATGATGGACTCTTTCTGCTTTATGGGAAAGGGTATGCAAGCTGTTGTACAGGTGGTTGGTCTAACTGTCACAAAGGTTTCTTTAAGCATTCACAATTGAAGGAGAATTCTGGGAAGACTGAGTTTCTGAGAAATTGAATAGGATCTCTGGTTATGAGGGAAACTGAAACCAGACAGCCATGAGCTTGCTTAAACAGGGCAGTTGACTGCAGGCAGGCTGTGCACGTGTAGGGTAGACATTTGTGATAAATTTGGAAAGGACAATCAAAAAGGCTGGGTCAATGAGCAGAGCTAAGAGGGATTAGAAAAAAATGTGCCTCATGGTGAAAATTACAATACTTAGATGAACCACAGTTGATAGACTGAAGCATGGAAACATTAGCTAACTGAATGTAGATGATCCCAGCTGATGTTACTATTGGGCAAGTGAGATCCAAGACTGAAATCTGGTTTGACAGATCATATTTTGAATGTTTGTTTAATGATCTTTCACTGAAACACCAGTGCATAATGGTGTAGAATTGGTTTTAACAGTGAAATAATTTTATTATGCAAAGGGTAAGATGAAAAAGCAAGCTATTAACATTAGCAAATTTTGAAGTGTTTTGAAGCATAATACAATCCCAGCTATCCCAATACTATCATTTTACAATACTCAAACTTCAGAGTTTTTGTTTAATCGTTGCACCTGTAGTTTTAACTGAGCTGTTTCTTTTAGTTTCTGATCTTGAGACTTGATTCCTTTCCTTGATAATTTAGACAACGAAGCTTAGACTTTCTTTGAACAAGCTTTGAGTAAACCATTCAGGATTCTAGCCAACCACTTCTGGCGGGAACCTTTTACCTAAAATCCTTGCACTGAGGTAAACTAACAAATCTAAGCACGCTCTTCTTTCTTTGGTGGGAGGGGAACTACTTCACATCGCTAACTTTCCACTAGGATCTCTAAATTGAATGCACATGTTTTCCAAGCTATGCATTTTTTCCACTCAGCAAGCAAAATCCTAATCCCTTTAAACTGAAAGGAAGCTAATGCTTCTCAATAATTGCTGTCTTTGCTCATAAAGCTCCCAATGCAAGCAAATTCCCATTATGACCCAAGAGCTCTGTCTTATGATGATTTTTTTGAAAATTTATACAAATTAATCGTTTAAACCCCCCCATGCCATGAATTCAAAATCCAATAAATATTTAAAATTTTTTGAATAAATTAGTTTATTTGAAAAAATTTAAATTATCTGAAATATCTAATATATAGATATTAATCACTTGCATCATAGCTGTGATTACAAATGGCCTTTTTATTTGTGAGAATGAGCAAGTGCTATGCTGATTTGCGTAGTCAAGTGGAATGTAAACCTGGTTCAGTGTCTTTAACAAAATCTAACGCTGCTCTGAATTATATAATATTAATACTATATTTAATGTTAATTTTAAACATAATCACTTTATTCTTAATATAGGCCTGGAGGTTTAAGAGCTATAAGCGGAGACAACAAACCGGCATGACATTGCAGAGGTCCATCTGTGTGCAGTAAGTGCTTAATGTTTATATATACTGCACAATTGCAAAGAATATTTTGTTTCTTTTAAGCTATAGTTAGACTGCAACTATTGATGTTTCAGCCAAGAAATACCATGTTTACTCTGCCTGGCTGAAACTTCATTTGCCAAATGAGTCATTTCTGCATGATTGTTTGCATATGTCCTTGAACTCCTCCAACAGAAGTTACTTTGCACATGTTTAGATCAACTTTGCATCCCTTACCTCCAGGCCTTTCAGCTCCTCCAAGTGATTATGAGGGATGTTGAAATGGAATGACAAATGAGCAATGACTGCTCCTGACTCTTTAATGGGTAAAAATAATGTAACCTTGTCCTGCCCTGTCATGCAGTTTGGGCCTCTTGTCAATGCTGCACTTAAGAAGCAGTGTCCTTTAACTACCACTGCAAAGTTAAGTCATCACATAGTGAGTAGGGAACTTTCCTAATCTGGGGAGTTTCATTTCATTTTTCTCTGGTTGCTCACCGTAATTTGTTTGGAGCTTAAATTATTATGAAATGTTGGAATTGGTCTGATGACTTATAACATGACTTATCTTGCAACGGGCAGCAGGGCGTGAGTAAATTCAAAGTTTGCAGTCTTTCTCTATTATATTGGAATCACTGTTTGGATTAAAGATTAATACTGACTAAATTATAATGCAAAGTTGCCAGATTTGCAGCTCCAACTTAAGTTTTTAAAAGAACTTTGTTAATATGCAGAAGTGTTGAATTCCTGTGCTAACATTATCTTTTGACTACTTGCCGGTATAATTTGAATAAGGCTGTTGCTGCTGGTTAATTAATAAAATAATTTTTTTAAAAAAATATAGGCTACGACAGGCAAATCTATCTTTTAAGCCTGCAAAAATCCTCCCAAAATTGGGGGTCAGCTTATGCACATAGCCAAGTGAACAATGGTGAACTACACATTGGTTTTGGCAGTCAACATTTTGAGTATGTAAAACAAAATTATTTAATGGAATTAATGTGATGACTGGTTCATTCCAAAATGGGGCTACACAAATGAACGGTTGATCTACAATCTTTGCTGGTTTCAAGGTTTAGTTTACTATGTATATATTGTTACAACACAGGGTAAAACCTTCTGCTAATTTACAGCAGAGACACCAAAAAGCTCACCTCATATTGTAATCTGATAAATTTCATGTGGCAAAGAACAACCCAAATATTATTCTTTAAGTCCAAAAGAGAACATTAGACAACAACTATTTACAACTACTTTCTCTCAAACCTATCTTTTACCCCTCCGTCTACAATACTGGTCCAATGTTTTAAAAATCACATTTCAAAACCAGCCAGCTGGGTAGGTTTTTCTCTGTAGATTTTCCTAGGTCGTCTTTTCTTCGGTTTTCTGCACAAATTTCTTACAGACAGGTACCTTTCGGAGAGCTATTCTGCTAGCAGTCAGTTGGTGCTATTCTCCCCAACTGTTGAAAATACCTGATTTTATATACCCCAAAACATTGGACCGTCTCATTTGGTTTGATGTCATCAAATTCGATTGGACTTTGCTATCTTGGGGCCAAATTTGAATTTATTATATATATTGGCAATGCAGCTCCAGCTATTTGTTTCACCATCAGTTATTACATTTTTAAATTGTTCAGCACACTCGTGCTTTCAGTCAGTCCTTAACAGGTTTCACTCTCTTAAAGGTACAGTACATACCTGCACTTCATAAAAATATGCATGGCATTTGTGTTCATTCCATCTATTTGAGGTCTTATTCCAAAATGTGTCTCAAAAGCACAAGAGTTATGAGCAGGTGTAGGCCATTTGGTCCACTGAGTCTGTTCTGCAGTTAGATAATATGTAGCTAATCTGATACTGTCCTCAACTCTATGTTGCTGATCATTCCTCATAACTCCTTTTAGATTAGTCAACAAATTACATGGGCTTGTGAATCTCTTGAAGAAAAAAATTGTCACCAGTGTTTTAAATGGTAAATCCTATATTTTTAAGCTGTGTCTGTTAGATGTAAACTTCCTGAAAAGGGTAAGCATCCTCTCGGAATTCACCTTGTCGAGTCCTTACCCATCTTTCAATAAAATCTTCTCTTTCTTCCAAATTCCAGTTGGATTCAGCTGAAGTTTTCCTCATGAAATCATTTCATTGTCCCAGGAATTAGATGAGTAAGCTATCTCTAAATTGCTTTTGATGCAACAGTTTTAGGATACCAAAATCTCATAAAGTACTCCAAATGTGGTCTGGCTAAAGGCTATGTACAGTTGTAGCAAGATTTTTCTGCTTATATATTTCATCCCCACCATAATTCCTTTTGCTTTCCTAACCAACTATTACATACACATCTTGTGGCTCCAAGAGGAGGTCAGGCTAAGTATAGTATCGTGAGTAACTCGCCTGATTCCCAGAACCTGTTCACCATCCACAAGGCACAAGTCAGGAGTTTGATAGAATATTCCCTGCTTGCCTGCATTAGTGCAATTCCAATAACACTGAAAGAACTTAACACCCCGCAGAACAAAGCAGCCTGTTTGATTGGCACCATATCTACAAGCATCCACTCCTTCCACTACTGCTCAGTAGCAAATGTACTATCTACAAGATGCACTGCAGAAATTCTCCAAAGATTCTTAAATAGCACCTTGCATGTCCACAACCATTTACCACCTGTCTCCTGCCCTCGTTCTTCTAGCCGGAGCACCGTATCCTGCAAGTTTCCTCCCGAGCCATTCACCATTCTGACTTGGAGAGATACTCTTTCATTGTTTCTGGCTGAAAATCCAGGGATTTCCTCCCTGACTGCATTGTGTGTCAACCTACATCACATGGACTCCAATAGTTCAAGAAAGCAGCTTATCACCATCTTCTTAAGAATAACTAGGGGCAGGCAATAAACATTGGTCAGCAATGCCCACAAGTGAACAAAGAAAGCCTTTTGTGATTCATGTACCAGATCCCTCCAGTATAGAGTTCTTGCCATTCAAATAATATACTTGTCGCCAAGTTCAAAGATTCCTATTTATGCTTCATTCTACAGTTTCTTTGATCACTCATTTAGAGAATTTAAAAAAAGGAATTTAAACAGGTTATGTCCTCTTGATAACTTCATTCCCTACCTATTATTGTGTCATCACTAAATTCCAATTCCAAAATTGGGGCTTTCATTCAAGTTGTTGATACATAGTAAAGGTCCTAACATTGAATCTTTAGTTCAGGATATCAAGGCACTGGCTGGTCCCTTCTTCTTTTGATCTTAAGAATATTTTTTTTCAATTTTTTATCAGTTTTTCACTAGCTACAATTACTCCTGCTGGAGCAGTAACTTGACAGATTAGTCAATGTTATAACTTTTACCTATGATTCATACTTCATTCTTTTCACTGGGCAACCTATTTCTGTTTTCCACTTGCCATGCATTCTGAGAATGTAATGTAATCTCCCGAGTGTTATCTTCACAACCCATATCACCTGTTAATTCGATGTAAGATGAGTAATACAGGGAATTCTAGAGTGAAAAAATGAAGTTGACTACTATTACAAGGATTGCATTTAGCTGAAAAGTGCAAGAGCCCTATTTGCCCATGACTATCTCTGAAATCTGAGTTCTGAGGAAAGATCACCTCAGCAATAACTTTGATTTCTCATCACAGATGTTGGTGCACCCGCTGATCCTTTCCAGCAACTTCTGTTTGCGCTGCAAAGATCTCTGTTAGACCGTGTCCACCATCAGACAAAAAGGATTTAAAATGGTTTTACAACTGTTAGCATCCATCTAAACTCTGGAGGAGTCGTTGCTGCTTTGGAGTTCACAATCCCAAACTCTCTTTGAGTTTGTAGCCCATAGTTTGGAAAGCTCTGGTCTGCTGTAATCTAAAGCTCAAGAACTGTATTGCAATGCATTAAAATGCAAGTATGGAAAGACAGAAATATCTCTCTGGTCACTGCCATTTGCATTACAGCAACCAAATACCGTTTCAGTACTTCGATATCTGCCTACCTCAATTTGGCAATGACATTAGAATGCATTATCTTTTGTGCAGGTGCTGGTACTTTACTGCAGTTTGAATCGCAACTTCACACAGATTGTGGTTACGTTGCAAATTTGAAGTTGTGTTTCCTCAGCTATAGTAACCAAAAAGCTGAAATTGCTTTGTAAGTATCTCCAAACATTTGAGTTGATGCACTGGCTGTTGGATTTGTAAAGGCTGTTACAGTTTTGCTATTGCAGCCGAAATTGCATGGAAGTTTTCTTTTACATGCTTGCTGAGGCGATGTATTAGAACTTCTGAAGTTTAATTCTTCAAAAATTGTGGACAGTTTCAACAAAGGGTGTATTATTTCTTGATTTGAGAAAGATAAATTGTCAATTGACTATTATTGTTTTGCTTTGCTTGACTAGAGAGCTCTTAAATCCTGCAGCATCATTTAAGCTACTGCTATACTATTTATGAATGTGGCTTACTGTGGGAGAAATCTTACTCTGTTTGACACCTTTCCCAGTAGCACAGCTGAGAGCAAAGTTCAAAGCTGTGGCAACCTGGGATGGACTTTGAATGTTTCAGTAGAGGATTTTATCATGAAATATGTTGGGTTCTAGTGCCTTTTTATAAAAGTCGTAAATTACTGCAGTAGTTCATTTGTATTTGTTACTGCAGAATGTGCACTGTTTCCATATGTTTAATATAATTAAACAATTAAATGAATTTGTGCTTTACTCTAGGTAACGTCAGCCATTCAATAAGAGATTCAACGTTGGCAATCATGTTCCCTTCACAGGTCACTTTCAAAATAAAAGGACGTACACTTCCAGGTATTCATAAATATATATATAGTGAATATTTCACAGCAACTATACAGAAGGAACTGTACAACTCCTGAATGAAATCTCAATTGGCAATGCTGGCTTGCATCACAAAGGGAATACATGCTATATTCCCAATAATTTCTAGTTCAGTTTGGGGCAAAGTTTATTTCAGTTTTTTGTGAGCAGTTTAGTCTTGAATTAGTATGACCAGTTTGTATGGAGGGAGTTACACAACAGTCTTGTTGGGTGGAGATGTATACTTGTGAATCATAGGGAACTAAGTACTGGTGAATGGTTACCCTGCACAATCTGGTACAGGTCAATTATTTCTCCTATGAAATTCTGAGTCAACTTTTCCTATAAATAATCGTAATAAAAAGTTTTTTTTCCCTTAGCTTGAGTATGGCTATTTATGATTATTTTCCACCTTTTTCTTTAAGTGCATGAGTACTTTCTTTCTGGGATAAATCATTGCCCATGTTTGTTTTAACAGCCAGTACTTTTGTGTTTGCATTGTCAGACATCAGGGCGGCATGGTGGCTCAGTCATCAGCACCACTGTCTCACAGCACCAAAGACTTTAGTTCGATTCCACCCTTGGGTGACTGTCTGTTTGACTGGAGTTTGCATATTCTCCCCGTTTCTGCATGGGTTTCCTCGAAATGGTCGGATTTTCTCCCACAACCCAAAGATGTGCAGGCTAGGTGGATTGGCTATGCTAAATTGCCCTTAGTATTGAGGGAGTGACACTGCCATGGGGAATGCAGGGCCATAGGGATGGCATGGATCTGAGTAAGATGCTCTTCAGAGGGTCAGTGTAGCTGAATGGCCTGCTTTCATGTTGTCAGGATTCAATGTCAATGTGACCGAATTCAATGCATTTGATTATTAACAGCCCAAATTGCTGCTGCATCAGTTTTTCAATCAGTGAGCATAGCCAATGGGAGTAGTCTTCACACAAATAACATTTTATCACTGGCATGCTTTTATGAATATCTTCCAAAATATACTGCCCATAATTTGAGTGAAGTTCTTTTCTGTTTTGCAATGCTATTTTTCAAAAGGCTTTTACACATATTGAATTCAACACTTTGCACGAGTTGATTTTTGATAGCCGCAACATTTGATGCTCTGTGCTAACTATTTGCATTGTTCTTAGAATATGCAATAAATACCAAGCAGTAGTTCAACTTGCAAGATGTGTATCCAACTTTTTAAAAAATTGTCAATTGAAGCCAATTGAAAACAAAAATCATGGTTTATACCTTGCATAATCAACAAAACGTCTGTTGTTTAGACAGTCCAACAATATTCTGATATTACCCACTTCTGGAAGTTAAATCTGTTCCATTGTCTCAAGATTGCTGTGTGCCTTCTGAAATAGAATTTCTACATATAATCTCGTAAATAGATCATTTGCTCAAGTATGAACAGCAACTCCCAACAAAATCACATTGGCATCATTTAAGTTGTTGCATTGACTCAGAATTCAGTTTCCTTCTAGATTTAAATGAAATTTGATTATATACAAATTGAGGGTCAAATATAAGCATACTTGACTTTTTTAAAAGTAGTAAATATCTGTTCTTAATAGTCAAATCATTTTAAAATATTTTTCCTTGAATGTTTCAAAAATAGCTAACAACTTGAACAATTGAAGAGACAAATACAGGTAGTTCTGGGATAAAGCGCAATTCATCACTATTTGGCTATAATGTCGCTGAAGAATTGAACCCTTACCTCTGTTGGCAATAGTGTGATTTCAGTGGGGTTCGGTTCGCATGCTTCATTCTGCACATGTGCTGAAGCACGCGCTGAAATCTCTGCGCCATTCTGTGCATGCGCCAGTATCCATGCATGCATGACGTTGGTGCCGGTCTTCATACCATTCTGCACAAATGCACGATGTCCACACCGAAGTCTCTGTGCGATTCTGCGCAGATGTCAGCTGCTGACAGAGCAGCTTTCAATGAGAGGTACTGTACAGAGAGCAACTTTGTTACGTTTTTTTAAATGTAGTGTTTTAAATTTACTTTTGTTTTGTTAATAAAAATGATTTATACCTTCATTCAGGCTGTGCTATACTTTGCATTAGACTTCTGGATGGTTTTTGAGTGATCATGAGTGATATTTTTTGCTTGTCTGCCCCAAGTCCACTTTTCCCCTAGCCCCCATTGTTTCTATTAAGCGAGATTTTGCTGGAACACAATTATGGTGTTACAGGAGAATTATCTGTAATCCAATTACACTGATATTGATTTGTGGGGAAGTTCAAAATCTGTTATTTTAATTTGTAGATTTGTTACAAGTATTGGCACTGGTTAAATAGTATCCAAGAAATTTTCTTTCATCACCATCTATATGTCGTCAGGTTATGCCACTTGGTCTTTCACTGTTGAATTTCCACTGACTGGAAAAATTGAATACATTGAAGATTTTAAAATAATTTTAAACTTCTAGTTTAACGTATTCCTAACATGGTATCCTCTGCATCAAATAGTTTGTAAGATAATTAGCACATTGTCTTTAAATTTAATGTCTCATGCATTTGTAACTCTGCCAATGATCTATCTACAGTCAATGGTGTTCTCACCAGCAAGAGTTTTAGTTCTCTTACAATGTCCCATCTGCCCTGATGGCTTACTGATTCTTGTTTGTTCTTGAGTAACTGTCTCCTGCAGATCAGTAGCATTCTTTTTTGTTTTTGCAGTGCTCAATAATTAGCTTAAAATAAACTGCCAATGCTCAACAGAATATCCTTTGTGTAATGAACTCCAGCATTTGTTAGAATGCAAAAAGAAATTATAGGCACTAGGGAATGCAGGCCTGCTAACCGATTCTGGCTTCTTAGAAGGTGCCAAGTTATTCATTCTTTAGGGTTTAGGCAGGCTGACGGAAATTTTCTGGGGCAGTTTAAAACATGCGACCAAAATATTTATGAGCAACTTAAATATAGGTATAATTTGTTGGATTACAGAAAGAAAATCAGGCTTGGAAATTCTGGGTTTTAATGCAATTACCTCAAGTCAAAGAAAAGAAAGCATGGGACACTTTGGGTTATTATGAAACTTCAGAAGATCATTAAGCTGCTATTTTACCATCATTTGGTGGTTTAACTAAGAAATTGATAATTTCATGTTGGAATTTGCAAAGTTCACTTCATGTATATCTCATTCAACAACTTCAGACACAACTCTCTAAACTGTTTGACATCACACTGATCCAAAGGGGGAAGGAATTGCAGTGCCACGTTTTAAGTTGTTTCTTCAGGCATAGATAATGACTGCGTGACCATCGGGAGCAACACAAGTACTCCATAACTGGTTTCTTTCTGGGGCCATCCGCTCAGTGCTGTAGTTATTTCTTTAGTGGCAATACCTGTAATAATATAGAAATAGATGAGAAATAAATAATTTTATGCAGAGTTATTTCATACAAAGTTTGATGCCACAGTTCTAATGCTCCCTGCAATTCTGGATGGTACACAGTGGATTTGAATTGTTCAATCCCTCAGCTATCCATAGTTTCCCTGAATAATTTTGATGTAAAATCTGACCCTTGATCTGTTTGTATCTCTGTGGGTAGTCCAGATCTAGTGAAAATTTTGAGTAACTCTTCTATAATCCTTCAAAGTGTGATTAGTTTCACTTGACTAAACATAGCATAAGGCAGTCAATTGGACCTCGGCTATTGAGTTACTCATAATAAGCATCTAAGTTTACAATGGGTATTTATTACAAAATCTATATATTTGTTTATTTAACCTATTAATATTTTGTGTGCCTGACTACTGTTCAAGTTTTTTTTTCCCTTTGTACCTTAGGTGAAGTATTTGCAGTATGTGGAAGTTCACCTGCACTTGGCAATTGGAATCCTCAGAAAGCAGTGCTTCTGGAACCAGATGAAAACGACAGGTAAATGAATGTAAGAGAGGATAAATTCTCGCTGAGTAAAACAGTCACGTTTGTGGCATCCTTTTCTGAGAAAGGGCTACTAGACTCGAAACATTGACTCTAATTTCTCTCCAAAGTCCTGCTGAGCTTCTCCAGCTCTTTGTTTCAGATTTGTGGCATGTCTAGTTGGAATTCAATTATTTAAATTTATTTAGTCTGCCAGTTAACATGTATTTGTTTCTTGTCTTTCTTCCTCCTGTTTTTTTCTTTCATCTTCTGAAGGTGATCAACAGAATCTGTAGACTTGGTTTGCCTGTCAGTTTTTGCTGTGGATGTTCGGTTACTTTCCTCATTTCAGTAGAAAGCATTTGGAGTTGAGATGAAAATCTCTGTTTCAAGAAATACCTTTAAGCAATGTTGAAAAGGGATTTGTTTGATGGTCAAGTGTTACCACTCTAATTTTTGCCACTGGCCTTTGACAGTTAAAGAATAGTTCTGCTCAGTTCGTGTTAATTGGACCTTGACTCCAGGTTAGCTCTAATTCTGGGAGGCCAGTTCCCTCATGAAATTCTTTGACTTCTATATCTGGGCCAATTATGTCTGATCACCAAGTTCTTTATTTGCTATAAGCTAGCAAGTAAATGTGTTTCACTGATAGCTTGGGCAATAGTTTTTTTTTTAAATCCATTTTATCTTCAGCTTTGTATTCCCTTTTGGTTCACAGTGATCATTAACTGTTCTCATGTATTAAAGGCTCTATTCAGTTTGTGACAGCCTCAAAATGCAATTAAAAATGACCATCTTAATTGGATGTTTATACAATTTTGCCATTTTTTTTTGTCTGCAGCCTAACGTGGAGGGCGACTGTTTTTCTTCCTGGCGCCACCCTTGTCAAATATCGCTACTTCAAATGTTATGTCCTGGAGCCCAAGGTAAGACTTGTTTTTGGGACATGACTACATCATTTGTTTAATATTTGGGTTTTGGAGGATCCTGCTGTGGAATCTGGTGGATGAATTGCTTTCAGGTTCTTGTTGTATAAGCACATTTAGAATTTATTGACAAATGTACATTTACAAGAAAAATACAATGGAAAGTGTTATACTAGGAGATGGGTGCAGTCTGGCCTTTTTTCTTTCCCTTCTCCTGCAGAAAGGACAGCTGACTGTCCTGCTGATGTTTGTTGTCATACACAAATGGATGGCAATTCTACAGGGTAAGGGAGAGAAAATGGAAAAGAAAAGACATAACTTTTCTGGCTTAAAAATTTGTCTTAGTAAGAATTCTTAATCTCAGCTATATAATGGATGAATTTGTTATGTTAGCTGATATCTTGCTTCTTCTGGTTAAGGCTAAAATAAATCTTAGGTTAACTGGTTGAGGTAGAGTAGTGTGTTACTCTACGTTCCATTCTGTTCTGCATCGGCACCTTCACTCTGAGTGCATGTTAATAAAGACTTTCCTGCAGTAAATGCATAGATTAGACCCATGTCCCTTTCCATTCTTTTGCATTATCTTTTAAATGTGGGTTTCTTATAGCTGGCTCACTTTAGCAGCAGTGAATAATCTGTTGCAGCATCTTACTTTTCTTTCAATTGGCAATTGATTAGCATCTTTGGAGGTTTATCATCATTAGATTCCTTTTTAACAAACAGTCTGTTGCAATTTTTTAAAATCTTAATAGGTTTCATTCTTAAGATTGAGTGGCTTCAGTTTTAACTTAACTGGACTTCCTCAAAATTCATTAAAAATTGGGTATATTAAAAACTGAAAATTTAAATCAATTGCTATCCTAACCAAACTATATATTACAAATGAACTGAAATTGAAGTAAAGGAAATTTAAACTGTTTCAGTGTTGCCACTAGGATTTCTGTAAAGCATTTAATGGGTGTGTGGACGACTTGTTTTGATTGATTGATTGTGTCTGGAAAGAGCATTTTGAACCATATAACATCAAGGCATTGGCGATTATAGGTTTCTTGTTGATAATGGTGATTTAAAAACTTGAGCTGAATGTGAGATATCAGTGTTGGCTTGAGTTGAAACTTGTTTTTGAAATGGACATTGATGCTGGTGTATTAGGTCGACCTATTGGCAACACTGATTTTAATTTTACCTATTTTGTTCAGACAACTGAAATATCCCATTTTTTTAAAACAAAGAAATTGTGTGTATGTGGCCATTTCAATTTTTTTTTAAAATTGTATTGGTCGTATTAATCATTGGATGCACAAACAGGCCCTGATTCCTAAGTAAATAAAATAGATCTTTATGTAATTTTTATCATTTTACCAAATTTATTTGTATTTAAAATTTGTAATGGATATAGTATTGCTTCAAGAAGAATACATACGATATTTAAGGCTTGCTTATGTTAATTTTTTTCTTGATTTTTTTTTGTGCTCCTAGAATTTTCTAAGTTCTAACAAGGGGACGCTTTCAATTTTCAGTGCCAAATTGTAGTATCACATACTTTGTCGATATTGCTTTTTCCCCATTTCCCACACCTGTCATTATCTTTCTCCTTGTTCGCAAAACCAGAAATGGAGTTTTTGTGCTGGGGCCCATGCATTAAACTGTACTGAGTCTGCCCAGTTATTTCATGCAGATGCTTAAGAGTTAGAGGGTGGGGATTTGTCTCATTGTTCTCTGCTGGAATGAAAGTTCTGATTCCCTATGCTAGATTGATCCTTTAAGTAACTTTAAGAAGAGTACTATATTGTTATTTTAGCAATCATAATATTTCTTAGTTCACCAATTTTTTGATGTAATGGCAGAATAATTACTAGTAATGTTGAAGAATGAGTCTAAGCTGCAATTTGTAATTGTATGTATGGTGCATGTATGCTGATTTACATAAATAACTAATCCATTTATTTCCTATGCAGGTCTTGCCGGGCTATGCACCTCCTGCAGACCTGGCAGCCTGTTTCTATGCATCTGCCAGTACAGCTGTTCTGTCAGACAGCCAGTTGGAAGCTCATGACAATAACCTGGCAATAACAATCCTACCAACTTTTCTCTCCTCTGTAGGGAATTGATGGGACCTGTGACAGGAATGTTGAGATTGGAACTCTTCAGTAAGAAGTTCAAATCTGCATCTCTTGTGCGGTGTCACCTGTTGGTGCTCTGATATGCTGTTATTAAGATGTACTGTGGTTAACCCAGTTTAAATATTGGTTATTATCCTCAGTACTTGTAGCTTCAGACAATCATGTTATTACATAAAAAGCACATTATGAAAAAGTTGTAAACACTTTCCCAGAAGTGATTAAAACTTATCTCTTGTCCTCTGAGCTTGAATTTTCTTCTAGTCCTTTTGCATTATGATAAAGGGCTTTAATCTTTTTATCACTTGACTCAGAACCCTGCTGATCTTCGGCAAGTGCTAGTCAACAAGTGGGAGACTCATCCTCATCCACGATCATTTAATCCGTCGGGTATGTCACTACAGTGTATTGAGTTTCTGTTATCTGCCAGATTGGCAATAGCAGAGCTACATGTGATAAAATTAAGCATCTAACAATAATCATTTAATTTTCAATTTGAGATATATTACTTAACACCAATATTTGCTCCCACATTATATTTCTGACTTTTTATGAACCAAACATCTGTCATGTTGGTCAGGAATATGATCAGTAGCACTTCTAAACAGTCGTTTATTCCTCCCTCACACCTTTGCATATTTGTATACCTTTATGGTTAATCTCTTGATCTGTATTTGGGATGCTCTGAACTTAAGTTTCGTTCAGAGTTATCATTTAAAATACGTCACAGAAGCTGTTTTGCATCAAGGTTATTTTGTTGATTCTGCACAATGCTCTAGATTGACATAGATTTCAAAGTTTTGAAAAGTTATTTAGCGTAAACTATTACACCAACTAATTTAAAATTTATTTTCCCCCTCTGTCTTCTGGCTGTCTTGGCACCATTCCTCATAAATGAGGTTGGACAGATGGTCGACAGTTTGCTGTCATACTGACCACAGGGACGTATAAACCTATGTACAGTGTAATCTGTTATTGTTTAAATCTTATTGATTACACAAGCACCTACATTACCACCTCTTTGGTGAAAAGCTGCTGCATTTTATTTGATACTCTTTGTCCATTGGTATTTGGAGAGAGAGAGTTTGGGTGCAGATTTGCTTTTTCCCATGTTGAAGCATTAATCAGCTTTAATCCCTGGACCACCCAAAAATTTGAACATTTCCATTAGAATTTAAATGCCAGAGTGGTACCATTTTTATTATCAAAGCTGAATAAAGCTTTCTTACAGAATGCTACAATTGTAACATCAAAATTACAGTCTACTTCAAATTTATGTTGCTATAATGCAAATCATGTATTCGTAGCAATTCACATTGATAAACAATGTATTCCTGCACCATTTTGACTGGACAAGTATTTAAAATGTGCAATTGTATGTGGCTTTGATGGGTTAAATACTTCACTATGCTGCATTTGCACTGATATTTGCATTTATGGAAACAATTAGTCTCTTTTTAAACATGCATAAATCTTAGCTTGTACCATTTTTTTGTTGACAATGTCATTGTTTGCCCCAGATAGTTTTCTAAATTTATAAACATAAATTTATTTTACTATGAAATTTGTCCCAGTTGCAAGTAACTTTATCTTAAATAATCATGTCAAGAGTTGTTTTCTATTGAGTATTCTATATATGTAATTCTAAGTGGAGATTTAGATTTCTTCAAAGTACAATGTTTGTTTTTGTTTTGTAAGTATCTCTTAAAGTATTTTTCCACTTCTTGGCCCCTTTCTTGTGGTGAGCCTTTAGCTCCATTGCATCATTGAGACCAATTTGATAAGCTACAGGGAAGCATCCAGTCTTCTCATGGTTGAGTAAAAAAAGTTGCAGTATTGATATGCTAAGGAATGCAATGTGCCTGTTCCTGCCCGACAGTCCAGAAAACAGCACAGTGCTGTTTCAGTGTGCAGCACCACAGCTGTGCTTTTCCCCTAAAAACCTGGAGCACATGAGCTGTTTCCCTGTGTGCTGCTGCTGAGTGTGCTATCTTGCACCTAATTTGCCATTAGTTTTTTTTAAGGTTTGCTTTAAGTACAGAAGAAGAAATCAATTAAAACATCTCAGACCTATAAATCAAGAAGAATTGAATTAAATTGCAGGTGAGTACAATATTTAGAAGCAGGGTGTATAAACGCCAAAAAGTCACCATCTGGACAGGCAACACAGGTAATAGCAGATTCTGAACAAAAGTTTTTATGAAGATGCATACTGCAGTAGATGCTTAGTTCTCCCAAGATGTCACTGCTGTAGTTGAGGCAGTAACATGTTTAGGTGCTTCAGGAAAATGGGGCACTTTGGGCCTGCCACAAGGTTTTCTGATATTGCTATAAGAAGATAACTTTTCTATTCAAACCAGACTCCATTCAAGTTGTCGTCTGGAATTTGTGACTGATTCAATTTCTTAATTGAAGAAAAGTCACATTCCTCCCAGTACCTCATTAACCTGTTTATCTTTCTATTGATATTTGCAATGCAGTTGACAAAAGTGTTCCTGTAGCATTGACACAATTGTCAATGTTGCAATTTTGTTAAAAGTGGGACTCAATCCTAGGATATTAGCCTTCTCTGTTGTGTTCTTGAATCAGTAACTCCTGCCACATCATCCTGGGTTCTGGTACTCATGGAAAGATAGAATTCAGAATTCCTTTTTGTATTACCTCCAGAATCTGTCTGATTGAAGCTGGTCTGTGGTTGCAAAGCAAACCCAGGACCAGTATATCCAATTGAGACCATAAAATTGCATTAGCTCACACTTCTCATGCAGCATAGCTTTGGCATTCTGTCCAAGTGTCCGAAAATGTAGTAAGTCCCATATTTTGCACCTACTGTAAAGGCAGTTAACAGCTTTGAATATCAAATGTCTGTAGTCTGTTGAATGTCACTTAACAAATACAGTCAATAAAAACATTCTAGGAAAATGGCACTTGGCTTCTGGAGTCTCAATGTTTATATTAAACCTAACTGTTCATGAAGAAAATGTTTGTGATGAAACTCTTCAATGATCCAAATTCTGATTGTGTACAGAGGTTCCCATGTTTCTATTTACCTATTCCTTCGTTTGCAGAATACTTGCCTTTGCAATGTTGGAGTAAGCCATAAAGGAGGTTCAAATGGAAAAGGTGTTGTCATGCATGCACAAGAGTTCTGAAGGCCTTCTATCCAGATCCTAAAACTGGATATCCAAGAGCACAGGAAATAGGGAACTGCAGTTTAGCAAACATTGCCAAGCACGTACCATCTGTCCGGCAACATGTAAATTCCAGAATGTCAAGTTGCAGCACAGACAAGACATTCACCCCATTAGACCAATACTGGTGTATGTCAAACATCCCCCTACTCTCCTCTAATCTCATTGACATATTCTTTCCCCCATGTTTATTGAGGCTCCCCATAAAGGCATCAGTAAAGGCTGTGTAGAGTGGGTTAATTGTCAGCACTCAAATAATTTATTATTTGCAGTTTGTCATCAATGCTGTCTGTGGTTCCGGTGTAATCCCCATGTAAAGATAAGGTTAATTAAAGGCCTCATTCTAAAGCCCTCACTATCCAAGCAATTACCAGATTGATTGTCACATGTAACTACATCTGCAGTGAGGGTCATTTAAAATGCTAGAACTCATGCCTGGTCAGATATATCCAGATAATGCTATTGAATGTCTAAGTTAAAGCAACTTGAATATTCTATCTATTTAGTAGCTTCACGTTGGTTTCAAAATCAGTGCAGAGGCAAGGGACATAACTGTGAGAACATTCTTTAAAAGTAAGTAACTGTTCCCAGTCCAAAACAAGTTAAACAATAATGTAATGTAAACAGTTTCCATTACTTTAGCTGACATGTGTTAACGAAGACTCAAAGTACTAAAAGTGTGCTTTGGCTGGTCCCCTTTTTTGCCAAGGGGCATGCTGTGAGGAAGTTTACTTTGAACAAAATCAGGTTCAAATCTGCTGAACTAATTGCAGAATGAAGAAGGGTATGGAAGAAGTCTGTAATTACATTACTGTGGCCAGTGGAGCAATTCTGATCCCATTTTGTGAAAGAAATGTTTACATTTCCCATGTTTTTGCTCTTATAGTGGCTGAAGTTGATTAGGTTCAAGATTAAGATATCTTTTTGAATTGTAATAGAATTAAAATGGGGAGAGGGCAGAGAAGTGGTGTTCTGGACTATATTTGATCAACCAAATATTGAACAGCATGCAGGTTTGGGAAGTTGTGAGCCCAGCCCTCCTATTTCTTGTGTTCTTAGTTGAAACCTTTATGTAATTGTAATGTTAATTTGATGTATTGCTCTGATATTTATTTTCCTTATCACTAATTGATGTAGCTATTATTGTCCCCATCATTCTCCCTGAATTTCACTGGCTGGGGGTAATGAAAGACGCAAAAGTACTTATTTTTTCCAGTTTTACAAACCTTGCTTACATTTTAAGGACTGGAAATGGCCTTCAGTGCTCAGTATGCTGCCCTGTAAGGGTGTTGAATAAAGTTTTCAACTTTAATTTTGAAGATAGGTCTGTGATTACAAAGCACTTCAATGTTTATATACTTAGTTTTTTAAAAATGCCTTTATATCAGGAAAATTCCTCTTTCTTTCAAATGAATTTTATCCAACTTTAAAACTGCCATACATTGTTTAATTTTAAACTGGGTAATGTCTCTACAGCAACAATTATTGACTTCTCCCAATACTTTATTTTTCTGTTCTAGAAGGAGAGTGCATTCTGAATGATGGATACTTTGGAATCCACAGTAAGTGTGCTGCATTATTTTTATTATTGTGAAACGTTAATGTGTGAAGACAACATTAAATTCAAGAGCAGTTCCAAAGAGAAGTCATATTGAACTTGAGAAATGAATATTTTTCTTTGCACTGATGGTACCAGGCCTGTTAAGTTTTTGCACAGCACAATTGTTTCCAGCATCAGCAGTACTTTGTTTTTGTATACTGTAAAGTACAGTATCTTTTGCTTCACTTAAAAGTTGAATGAAGCATTATAAGTTCAGGAACATTATGCCATGTACTGGAGTGTGTATTTGACTAAAGTGACACTCCAGTTCCCTATTTCCTGTGCTCTTGGATACCCAGTTTTCATAAGGCTAAAGTAGTAAACAGTGCCTCATGTAAGTCTGCCTATGTGTGAAATGTGTAAATTGCAAATTGCTTCCAACTCACAAAGTCCCTAAATTGCATTACCTTTTTAAATCTAACCTTGATAGCTGAAGTGTGATAAATATTCTAGATACAACACACCTATTGATAGAAGTGGATGTGATTTATTATTTGTACAAGTCAAACATCTGACATGCACCACTTGGAAAGTCAGAACAAAGTGTGGATTTCAGATAAAGCTGAACCAGAGTGTGAAGATTCAGATCCGTATGTGTGCACAGCATTTAGTCCCAACTCTTAATGTCGTCCATTGTTGTTCTTGTGTTTCCATTAAAGTTTTTGTATCTAGCTTTATAATGGAATCTGCACCTGTAAAATCTGGTGTAAAGTTATGGTGTGACACTCTCCTATTAATGATATGCCATCTCTACTGTAGGGAAAAAAATTGCCTTCTGACCAATTTTGTGTGTGAATTCCAACATAAATGTTTAGTGACAAGGAAGTATACACAAACTGAGGTATTGAACATTAATGAGACTTTTGGCTGTGGGATTTTAAAACTTCTGCCTTTAAAGTTTGTGAGAAAATTTGTAGCTCGGGTGCTCGTTGTTGTGGTTCTGTTCGCCGAGCTGGGAATTTGTGTTGCAGACGTTTCGTCCCCTGTCTAGGTGAAATACTCAGTGCTTGGGAGCCTCCTGTGAAGTGCTTCTGTGTCGTTTCCTCCAGCATTTATAGTGGTTTGTCTCTGCTGCTTCCGGTTGTCAGTTCCAGCTGTCCGCTGCAGTGGCCGGTATATTGGGTCCAGGTCGATGTGTTGGTTGATAGAATCTGGGGATGAGTGCCATGCCTCTAGGAATTCCCTGGCTGTTCTCTGTTTGGTTTGTCCTATAATAGTAGTGTTGTCCCAGTCGAACTCATGTTGCCTGTCATCTGCATTTATAGAAATCTTTAAACAAAAGTAAAGGATTCACTGACTGCAAGTGTAAGCTCACCACTTTTTATATATTTTTCCAAATGTTTGAGTCTTTGAATAAAAATAGGTTGCTCGTGGTAGTACAAGTCAATCCAATTCAGTCCTCATTGAAAATAAACATGCGCAGCATGTATGAATGCACACAGTTAACTGGGTAGCAGTCTGAGCTGCAGACAGTTGTAGACCTGTCCTTAGTGATGTCAGCAAATTTATTACAGAGTGGATTTGAAACTTGGGCTGCACTTTGTTTATCTCAACAACTTAATTGGCAGCCTCGTGACTTGCATCAGCTTCAGTAGATATAATTAGATTCATTACCAGCTAACCTTTCTTTAGCTTGTGCCATCAACATAGGGTGGATGATGATTTCTGATTATAAGTTACTGCAATTTTATGTTGCTGTTTTGGTGGTGTCGAAGAACAGACATTCCTAAACCTGTATTTCCCCACGCTATTATTTACTAAAGATTCATAATGATCTGGATATAATCGCGATTCCCCTGCAATGAACTGCTGTGAATTTATCACCTACCACTTTGGTAGAGTAGCAGAATTTAGCATCTATTCTATGCAGTATTGGTAAAATTGAGTATACTTTTGAGATGCTAATGTGATTGACAATCCAAATGTTACATTTCATAAAATTTCTGATATATCCATCGTTCATCTGTGAATAGGTTGCTTTCTAGTCTCATTATTTTGATTTGGTATTAGTTGATGAGTGACATTTTGAACTGTGATGGTTATAAATCATGCTTTTTTTTGCGTGTGCCTAGTACATTTATGTACACTTATTTTACATTTGACCAATATTAGTTAAACCATGCACCAATCAAACAAGTGTGCTTTTAATCCATTTATTCATATTTCATTATGTAGATGAAATTGCATTAATGCTAATTTCATATACATGCAAGAATATGGGTATTGTAAATTTCTGGTCTGCTTAAGATATTTTGTCATGTCTTTACAATGTTTTTCTGTAACTGGACTTAACCTCCTCAGAGGGACACATCTTCCAAGTCCAAAATGTAGTTTAGACTAACTCAGTAATGATACAATGACACCTCTTGTTATATGACCAGAGCTATATTAGTCTTCGCATTTCTACTCCTGTTGCACTGCAGTATTTTAGTGCATCAGGGTCAGCTGTAAATTTTTAAAGCTGTTGTATTTTATCAGTAAATGGATGTACAAAATATTAGTTACAGATTATCTCAAATTGATACAATTTCACCCAGTTCTGAAGAAGAGTCACCGGATCCAAAATGTTAACTCTGATTTCTTTTCACAGATGCTGCCAGACTTGCTGAGCTTTTCCAGCAACTTCTATTTTTGTTTCTGAGCTGCCAGTTCAGTTCAGTGTTTCTCTCTAAGTCTTCCCCTATTGTAGACCAGATTGCACCATCTCGTTCTCTGTTCATCTGACTACAGTTTCTCCTCATGCTCATTGGAGGTGTCAGAAATGCCAACTATGCGGTTGTTGCAGAGCAAATTTTAATGACTGCTCAGCACTTGTAAGGTTAAATCATTTGCATACTTGTTCCTCCTACCTTTTGTTCCAGTGATTGTGAAGTCAATTTTTAAACTTTGAAACATCATTTTTAAGATAACAATGATATTTAAGTAATTCTCAAATCCATTTTGTAGAAAAATGATCAGAAGTCCCAAAGTACACTAAAGAGTGATGGAAAAAAAAATCACGTGAGTGATAGAAAAGAAAGGTCATAGTGAGGAACAAAGAATAAAAGCAAGCTGAGAAAGAGGAAGATTTCTTTGCAGAAAAGTTTGATCTCACAGGGTGGATTCATCCTGATTATCAATAGCAAGCAGCATTTTACCAGAGGCAGTTTGTCTGAATGGATTGTTAAGCCCAATCTCTCCTGTGTTGAAATCCACCTAAGTGCACTGTACCTCCACCACCACCTCCACCTCTCTTCATCTGACCTAAAAAAAAATCTGCTTTCTTTTGTAGGGGAGCTAGATGAGCACAGTGTACTTATCCTACTTGCCTCAGTTGCTGTTTTATGGTAGCGAATTCTTTGTCCCATGAATCTTTGGGCAAAGAAATTTCTCCTGATGTTCTGGTTGTATTTATTATCAAATGACTTGTATTCATGCCATCTAATTCTACACACCACTGTTCAAAATATAAATTATATAATTAATTTAGTGTATGAATTGAAATGGGTTGATTGACAAATGCTCAGTTTAGCTGAAACATCATTTGACCATTCGGTTTATGAAAACCAAAAGCACTCTAAATGATGCTTGTATGTGGTTACTTGGGCCTTTCTTTGAGCAAAAGACTTGAGCCAGAGCCAGAGCACTTCTCCAAAGCGCATGTTGTTTATTGACCACACCACCATCATAGAAAAGTCTGAAAACAGCATCAGAATGTATCACCTTAATTTTTTTTTAAAGTATTACAACTAAAATGCAAAGAGACTATTTCTCACAGAAGTGTCTTCTGATCTTTATTGGCTGTTGACCATTGCTTCATGATTTCAGCTGTAGGTTCATGGTGGCATTATCTTTATGATGTAATAACTCCAGGTGGGAGGGGAATAATAATCTCAGCGACAAGCTGCATCATAAATGGAGGAGCAAGGATGTCACATGGTGGCTAAGTGGTTAGCACAGTGCCAGGGACCTGGGTTCCATTCCAGCCTCTGATGGCTGTATGTGTGCAGTTGGCATATTCCCCCTGTATCTGTGTGGGTTTCCTTTGGGTGCTCTGGTTTTCTCCCACAATCCAATGATGTGCAGGTTTGGTGCACTGGCCCATAGTATTCAGGGATGTGCGAGTTAGATGTATTAGTCAGGGGTAAATATAGGGTAGGGGGAATGGGTCCAGGTGGGTTACTCTTCGGAGAGTCGGTGTGGACTTGTTGGGCCGAAGGGCCTGTTTCCACACTGTAGGGATTCTAAAATAAAAGCAGTGTGATCTGGTGACAATTGCCATTTGTCATTTCAATAGTCATGGCAGGACAAATGGAGGAAGATATTGCCAGTGGCGATACTTCAATAGATGTTGTCACCCCTCAGACAAGTTTCAGCAAAGTCTGTTAAGTTTTTACAAGCATGTTATGAAGTTCATCAAAGGCTAGAAAGTAAGCCAGGAGTTCTGAACATTCAAATATGAGAATTAAGAACAGGTATAGACTATTCAGCCCTTTAAGCCTGCTCCATCATTTAGTAGGGTTATGGCTGTTTTGTTTGTCTTCGACATTCCACTTTCCCGTCTATCCCTGACAAACAGTGATTCTTGTGAAGCAAGTTAATCAGTGTACTTCATAGAGATTCGACCCCAACCACCTTTAGAAGTCTAGCAAAATTGCCATCACGCACCTTCCCGATTAAGATGGTTAATGCATCTTTGAATTTATTAGCTAGCATAGTTTTAACCATTATTTAAGCCTTACGCTCGACATGCTTTCAGCTGAAACTTTTCAGTTTTATTTATTAAATCTTACAGGATGTAAAATAAGTGGGCAGACACATGAAATTAAAGTAGTCATTAAAATATTGAAAAATGTGCAATTCCTTATAATGAGAAATTTGGCACTCAACCAAGACAAAATAACTCTTCTTGGGCGATTGGGGCTATTTAGAGTACCCATAGACGCTAGATTCCATTGCATCTATTTCAGCAAGATAAAATTTTGAACTATTTTTGCATAAAAACTATAAACATAAGAGTGCTGTTCTCTAATTTCAGTTTCTGGGAAACTATGTGCAGCTTCTTTACATGCATATAAATGCACAAGATCACTCTGGGGAAAAACAGTCAGAATTTCCACATTTAATGTGTACACACTGCGGAGTTGCTGTCCATTGCAGAGAGGGAATGATTTCAAATGCTGACAGATTCACTGTCATTATTAGCACAAAATCAGACCCATGGTCTACTTAACATTCTTGAGTTGTTTATTTCTCCCAACAGAATTGTTGAACCCGGGTCTTCAATCTTGAAGTTGTAAAGATCACTGTTCAACTATTGTGACCCCCTTTCTCGAACCTTTGATTAATTTTAGTCTTGAAAATACTGCTTATGCCCGAAATGTCGATTCTCCTGCTCCTTGGATGCTGCCTGGCTTGCTGTGTTTTTCCAGCACCACACTTTTCAACTCTGGTACTCCAACATCTGCAGTCCTCACTTTCTCCTAGTTGATCTTCACCTCATACTTAATTGAGAACATGCATTACTTTTTGTAGGTGTTCTTATCAAAATGATTAGTGTTTCTTGCTCATGTATGTATCACCATCTCCTTATGGGTCAGTTGCTGACTGTAGCTAAGGTGTGTAGGTTTCTTTTTTCTGTAAAAATGAATTGTACTTTGGGTTATTTTGTATTTGGTTGCCTCTCTCATTTAACTGTATTTGCATATCTGAGAGTGGGGTCTTTTTAAAATGTGGCACAAAAAATGCGCATCTGCAATATCCTTTTCAATTATCTATTGCTGATGAAGAAATGCAATACATCACTATCTCTAGTCCCATTCTCTGCATGTGTAATTAAGGAATTGGAGTTTATTGTAAGTATCTGACTTAATGCTTGCTTTGTAATTGTCACTGGGTAATCAAAATCTTTCGTCCATGTTAACTTCTGTTCACAGACTTATTTGTTGCAATCAACTATAATTCTCATCTTTCAGTGAAACAACTTGTTCACTGTTCAATTTTTTTTGGAGTAATTTTGTGGTTCATAATCTCTGGCCAACTTTTGAATGTCATTTTTATCTATGTGAACAATAGCATTAGATCCTTTAGCCACCTCATTTGCACTGGTTCATTTCCACATTTTAGGCAAAAATGAGGACTGCAGATGCTGGAGATCAGAACCGAGATTAGAGTGGTGCTGGAAAAGCACAGCAGGTCAGGCAGCATCCGAGGAGCAGGAAAATCGACGTTTCGGGCAAAAACCCTTCAGCCCTTCCTGATGAAAGGGCTATTGCCTGAAATGTGGATTTTCCTGCTCCTTGTATGCTACCTGACCTGTGCTTTTCCAGCACCACTCTAATATAGACTCTTATTTCCACATTTTGTCTGGCTCTGCTGGTGTATGATGTGAAAAAAGAAACATCTGAGTGAATCGCTAACTAGAAAAAATGTTCTGAAGAGGTAATTTCTAAGTTTCTCCAACAGGTTTTTCAAGTCTAAATTTTGAAGTTAAGTAATGTATTTATAAATCATCTTTATCATAAACACATAGAGAGAAGTGCCTTACAGCTAGTTAAGTATCTTTTGAAGCATAGTGACAGTGGTGAAATAATGAAATGTGGTGGTAATACCTACAGGGTCCAATAAACAGCAATATTAGCCAAGACTCTAGGCGGAGCACTTATTCTCATCCTAAAGAATCTTTTATGTCCATCTGTGTAGCTGTGACCTCTTTCTACCTGAAAGGTAGTGCTCATATTGACATAGCAAACCTTACATATTCCACTGAAGTGCCGGGATAGATATGCTGAAGTCTCAGGAGTGAAATTTGAATGTGTAATTGGTGGGATGGGCTTCATGTGAACCACGCTCATACCAAGGTCCTGATGAATCAAATATTTATGGCTATCATGATGGCTTCAAATTAATGTAGGATTGGAAGAGGGAAAAATAGGCTTCAAAAGCAAGAGGATTTGGCAGAATTACAGCACAGTTATTTGGATAAATTTACCCAGCGTGAACAAGCATAGAGAAACAGCAGTGAATAGGATCAAAACAGGAAGTGGTATAAAAAGTCTAAGTTAATAGCTTGTGACTTTATTACCTATAGTATTTGGAACAAAATAAATGAGTTAGCTGTGCAAGTACAGGTTAATGGATATGACCCTAAAGCCCTACAGAAAACACAGTTACAAGTAAGTCCAAGATGGGAACTATATATTCAACAGTATGTGACTTAATAAAAAGACAAACTGAAACACAAGGGTAGTAGGATAACGCTGTTGGTATAAGATGGAATAAATATGATAGTAAGAAATCATCTTGAATTAGGTGTAGAATATATTGGTGGCAGTTAAGAAATAAAAAGAGAAAGACGACACTGGTAGGAGTAGTCTATAGACTCCCTGATAGCTGTATGGTAGAACAAAAGTCAGGTGATAACGACGGCATAAAAGTAGTGCGTTAATCATTGACACTGGAAGTCATAAGGAAGAAATCATGATATGTACCTGGGGTATCGTAAAATCCCTACGGTGTGGAAGCAGGCTATTCAGCCCATTGAGTCCTCACTGACACTCTGAAGGGCATCCCACCAAAGCCCACCCCAGTCCTGTAACCCTGCATTTCCCATGGCTAATGCACCTAGCCTGCACATCCTGGACATTATGGGCAATTCAATATTTCCAATCTGCCTAACCTGCGGGGAGAAGAAAAACAGAGCACCCAGAGAAAACCCAAACAGTCATGGGGCAAATATGTAGACTGCAAACAGTCATCCAAAGCTAGAATCGAACCTCAAACCCTAGCTCTCAGAGACAACAGTGCTATGCATTGAGCCACCAGGGTATTAGGGTAGTTTCCTAAAGTATGTTGTGGATCTGGTGATATGTAATGACGTAGGTTTAATACTGATGACAGAGTAAAAGATTCCTTTGAAAACAGTGACTGTAACATGGTGGAATTTAGCATTCCATTTGAGAGGAAAGTCTGGAATTAAGAGTCTAATGATGATCACAAAGCTGCTGCTGTTTGTGAGAAAACCCATCTGGTTTACCAGCCTTTAAGGAGGGAGACATATTGTCTTTACCTGGTCTGATCTCCATGTGACTCCAGTTGGACAGCAATGTGGTTTACTCTTAACTGCCCTCTAGGCAATTAGGGATGGAGGGTAAGTGCTAGCTTAGCTAGGCATGCCCACATTAAAAAAACAATGGTGCTAAGCTTAAATAAAAATGATTGATTGCAGAGGAATGAGGGTAGAACTGGCTGAAATGGACTGGGGAAGCAGTTTAGCAGTAAAGACTTTTGAGGAATAATGGTAGACATTTTAAGAAAGTAAAGATATATCCCTGTAAAGTAGGATTCCAGGAAAGGAATAAGCCAACTATGGTTAACCAGAGAACTTAAACATAAGGTCAAATTGGAAGAAATACAATATGTCAAAAAGTTAGTAAGCTAGAGAATTACAAAAGTTGCAAACATCCAACAAAATATGACTTTTAAAAAAAACAAGAGGGAGAAAATAAACTGAGGGTAAATTTGTAAGTGATATCAAGATGTACAACGAGCTTCTTTCGTTATTTGGGGATGGGGGAGGTGGTGGACAAAACAATAATTGGTGAACCAACAACTGGCAGAGGAATTGTATAAATACTTTGGATCAGTCTTCACAGTAGAAAGCACTAGTATCTCAAAATTACTAAATATTCAAGGGCAAAAGGAGAAAAGGAAATAAGAATGAAAGCTATCACTGGAGGTAAAAATGCAAGGGAGTAATCTGGCTAAAGACCAATAAGGCCCTGGACTTAATGGTAGCATTAAAGGACATAGCTACAGAGATGATGGATGTCCTGGTAGTAAGCTTCCAGGGATTCCTAGATTTCAATCCCCAGAGGATTGGAAATCTGCAAGTGACAACAGCTGTTTTTTCACGAAATAGGGACAAATATCTGGTTGGCGTGGACAGGTTGGACCGAAGGGTCTGTTTCCATGCTGTACATCTCTATGACTCTAAAATGAAATGTAACTACAGACCTGTTGGATTAACTTCTTCCATTGGGAAACGTTAAAGCCTTTTAGAAAAGATGCCATAGCAGAGTGTTTCAAAATGCATTATGTGATCAAGCAGTCAGCATGAAGGAGACATCATGCTTGACAAATCAGTTAGAATTGTTGGAAGAAGTAAAAAGGAGGATAGATGAAAGGCGAACAGTGGCTGTGATGCATTTGAATTCTCAGTGTCTAATAAGGTACCAGACGTTAGCTACTAAACTAGGTAAGAGCTCACGGTGTTTGAAGTGGTACTCAAGTGTGGATCAAGAATTGACTGTTTAATAGAAGGCAGATTTAGGTAATGGGGATTTTCAGAATGGTAGCCTGTAACTAGAGGTGTGCTGTAGGGACAGGAGCCACAATTATTTACTATATATTTATGATTTAGGTGTGCTGAGGAGCTGAATATTAATTTTGTAGACTGCAGGAAGCTATAGAACGCAGTGGTTTGCGAATCTTCGTCCATGAATCACAAAAGGCTACCATCTAAGTCCACCAGTTCAAGAGAAAGCAAATAGAATGATGACCTTTAAGTCAAAATGAATGGAATATGAAAGTAAGGACGTTTTGCTAACACTACCCAAGGCACTGGTCAGAAGATAGCTTAAGTACTTTGGGCCTCTTGTCTAAGGAAAGATATATTGGCATTGATGGCTGTCCAGAGAAGGTTCGCTACACTGTTGCCAGGTTTAGAGAGATTGTACTTGTCGAGATAGAGAAAGAGAGATGACTTTATTGAAATATGTGCAGTTTTGAGAAGCCGTGACAGATTTAGGTGCAGAAAGGTTGTTTTCCCTTGTGGGAGAGTTTGGAACTGGAAGACACAATCTCAGAATCTCAAAACATTTTAAATGTTTTGATAGTAGATGAGTCTTGAAATTCTTTACTGCGGAGGGTTGTTGAGGCTGAAACATTGATTATATTTAAAGTTGAGACTTTTTAAAAAATCTGTATGGCAACTAAAGGTCATGGGGAAAAGGCAGCAGAGTTGAGGCTTATCAGATCAGCCATGATCTCATTGAATGGCAAAGAAGATTCAATGGGCTGAATGGCCTACTTGCACTCTTGTGTCTTATGGTCTTACAATTGAGAGATTACTGTTGAACTAAGTGGACAGAATTAAGATGTTCCTTCTATGTCATTGATTCACTAGCTTTTTCTCTTGTTACTTTTATAAGCTTAGCCTTGCTAGAGTTTTTAATCAGTGACCCAAATCACTGTATTTCTTTTGATTAGTGGTGCAGATCATCAGGTGAACAATTCTACAGAGGGTATATGGTGAACGAGACCAATAAGATACTTCATGTGAAGACTTGCAATTTGGATGATGACTTGGTCTGCTGTTATTGCTTTCAAGTGTTTTCTTGAATATTTTTGTTCTTCGTACATTTGTTGTTTAGATTAATTTAAGTATTTTACCGTTTTTTAATTAAGGTGCTGAATAGAACACTTTTTAACATTTTAGAATATAGCTAATTGTGAAGATACCAACACAAATCTAATTTCAATCATTTGATACTTAAATCATTTACTGTGCTGTCACTGTTTGTATATTGCTATGTAATAATCTGACATAACTAAAATGTAATGCTGTTTGGAAAATGGGATGTAGTCTGTGAAATGTGATAGTTAGCTTTTCAAAGTTTGAAAAATATATGCCAATTTGTGGAGCAGTTTATAGGATATCTCTTGATGCATGTAAACTAAGTAATTTCATTTGTGATTACAGATGACGTTGAGAAGTTGGAGTCTGGGTGGTTAACTTGCCAAAGTGAAATTCGGTTGAGGTTGCATTATTCTGAGAAACCTCCAGTTTCCATATCTAAGAAGAAGTTCAAGAAGTCCAGGTTTAGGTAAATCACTTAAAATATAACATTGCTCCTTTAAGGCTGTTCAGAACATAAATCTTGTCTTCCTTGTTAAGAAGTGAAATTTCTAACTACTGTACATTATCAAGTTGAGATGATTAGTAATGTGAATCGCATTCTATCTAATTTGTCAAGCCACAATATATTCTGTCCGGATTTGCATGCTTATTGTTTGGTTTTCCAATGCCTTACTGAAGCTAGTGTAGTTTTTCTGTAAGCTGTACAAAATAACTGAATTGTGAGGATATTTTAACTTTGTGTTGACCCCAGGAGAGCTTGCATCACAGCAGTAAAACTGCAAAAACCGTTATTATGGTCATGGGAATAATTCCCCCTTGTCCTTTTAGTAATGTCATAGCTTTGCTAACTGTCAATTAAACCAGGTTTGTTTGATATCCTTCTTGCATAATCAGCCTCAAACTTAATCTTGGTACTCCACTTTGCATTGTGTAGTCTTTTGACCCGAAGATGCCATTCACCATTACTTTTTTGAAAGTTTCTTCTGTTAAAGCTACTTTGAACTATATTTCCTTGTGCCACTGATATAAAAACAAATGCCATTGCCTGTGTGCAGACCTACTGCAAGATTAACTTTAATTTTTGGATCTTGAATTGTCACCTAGATATCTGAGCATGATTTGAGCTAATCCAGTATCTTTCCTTTGTGACATTGAAGTGAGTATGGAGGAAAATAGGGCCGTTATCAAAACTTCTTCTCGATGAAGTTTGTAACAATCCTGAGTATAGGGTAAATGTGAGCAATTTTACTTCTGTGTTTAGTATTAAGGAATGTCTTCAAAGGAGGGAAAAGCTATTGAGACATTCAGGGAGGTCATTACAAAACCTAGACTCTGAGCAATAATCGTGGAACAATTGAGGTTAGAGTGAAACATAAATCTTGGGATTTCCTAGCTGATCAAGAAATAGGAAAGCCAGTGTAGATTTTTGAAACCAGGGTAAAATTGCTTAAATTATTTCAAACCTAGCAGCAGGATCCATTCTGGTCAGCAAGAACGGATATGATATGGGAACTTTGGATTTATGTATAACTGAGTTTGTGGTTGCTTCGCATTTGCACAATAGAGTGTGGGAGGCAGCCCGAGATTACATTAGATTAGTCAAGTCCAAGAGTAACAAAAGCATGGCATGAGACCTCCACACCAAGTGAACTGAGGAGGGCACAGAAGCGATGTTACAGAGATGTCAATAATCTTACGGCAGGCACTGGGTCTGATTCAGGCTCAGGCAATGGCTAGGAAGACTGTTTTGAGTTCATGACTAGGGACCAGTTGTGGTGGGGATTAAAAGCTGTGATTCCTGTCTGCCAACTACATAATTACAGGACACTTCTGTTCATCCATTGCTGGTTGTTAAAAATGCAGAGTGTTTTTCTTTGGGAAGCTGCAGTTTAGTGGAAAGTAAGCAGAATTCACACAGCTGATTGCTGTGGTCTGTACAGTTCTGGCATTTAGAAAGCTGTCATAAGAGACAATTGAAATACTCAGATTAAGAAGCAAAGTCACCATAGTACTAGCAGACCGTGGTCTGCTCTGTCAGTGGAGTTGATTGCTGGTGATTTAACCTGAGAGTTCCCACCCCTCAAGTGAGAGGAGAGAAGGAGAGTCATTCATGGTAACTTCACACAAATAATCACAACCAATCCAGAGATGGGTAATAACAACTCTGAACAGGTTGATTTTAGGAAAAAGACCATGCTAGCGATTTCATTTGAATATTGGAAAGCACAAATCTTATCACTGTATAAGTTATATAGATGTGATACTGCTGAGAAGTTTTGATAAGGAGAATCTGACTTTTTGATGCTCCTTCCAGACTCCTGCCAGACAAGAAAAGTTGAAGCCCCATTACCACCACTATCAAGCATGAAATTGATTTCTCATTACTTTCCCCATCCTCTATAAGGGGGAAAAAATGTTCTGTCAGCAAATAAAAAGAGGCTGTGTCCCAAGAAAGATGAGATATTCTATAGGTTGAAGTATATACATCGAACATTGCAGTACTTGTGAAGGAGGGATGTTCTTAAACTTAGTTTCTGTTTTTGACTAATAGCTGGCTAACGCTTAGTTAATGGAATTACATATTCTATGCACTATACAAGAGAGACATACATCAGACCAGTGAATTAATACACCATGCAATCAAAGCTGTTCAGTTTGGTTTTTGTTTTAAATAAACTCCCCTTTGCATAGTGGGTTCTTTTTCCTCTCAAGTTTAGTTTATATCAATAGGAAACCTGATGATGGCAACCCCAGTCTGTTATATAATAATTGTATAGACTGGGCAGTATTACAGTACCAGCTAAAATCAAACACAACTGCAGATGCTGAAAATCTGAATCAAAAAAAGAATTTGTTGGAGAAATCAGCAGGTCTGGCAGCATCGGTGGAGTGAAAGCAGAGTCAAAGTTTTTGGGTCTAGTGACCTGTTGAGTTTCTCTAGCAAATTCTGTTTGTTACTCTGCTAGCTGATGTAATTACTGGGCAAATACGATACCAGACTGAAATCTAGTTTGATAATTTTTTGGGGGTTTTAACAAGGTAGTTTTTGAATGACACACACAAATACACAGACCTATATACACAAGTTTAAAGATTTAGAAATACCAATTGAAATGCAGTCCCATTCATCGCAAATGCAGTGCTCCCATCAAAAAGAATTCCCTCTGTTTTGATCTCTAAAAGGCCTGAAGTAACTGTGGCTTCAGTTCCCCCTACCCCGGTTCTTGGGGGTGAACTTGAATTTTTTCAGCTTCAGTTAACTCTTTCAGGGTTGTAATCAAAGATTTCTGATCTGAAATTCATAAACGGAAATGCTGAAATTGAGGTAATTTTGTTCAAACAATCTAAGCCAACTTCTTTGAGGAGCAATTGATGAAGCAATACATGTGACTTCAGCGAAGACTTCTGCACAAACTGTCAAACTGAAACCCAAAAACATCTTGCAAGCTTTGGCTATTTCCCCTAATTAAAGGGGAAAAAAATCTGATTTCCTAAACTGAAGGTTTAGTGCAGAACTATGTGTTTGCTCGTAAACACACTCCCAATGAAAGTTTTACATCATTACACACTGGACACACATTCTCATATTGCTTTTTTTTTTAAGTATTCCCATTTCTACAGAAATACTTAAACATAAAGACTTGGCAGATACGGATTGTGGGGAAATAGATGGTGACATCTTGAAAATTATCCATGCTACAGGAGGATGTACTGAATGCCTTGAAACACATAAAAGTAGATAAGTCCCCAGGACCTGATCAGGTGTATTCTAGAACTCTGCTGGAAGCGAGGAAAGTGATTGCTGGGCTTTGCTGAGATATTAGTATCATCGATAGTCACAGGTGAGGTGCTGGAAGACTGGAGGTTGGCAAACGTGCTGCCACTATTTACGAAAGGCTGTAAGGGAAAAACCAGGGAACTATAGACCGGTGAGCCTGACATCGGTGGTGGGCAAGTAGTTGGAGGGAATCTTGAGGGACAGGATTTACATGTATTTGGATAGACAAGGATTGATTTGGGATGGTCAACATGGCTTTGTGCATGGGAAATCCTGTCTCACTAACTTGATTGAGTTTTTTTGAAGAAGTAACAAAGAGGATTGATGAGGGCAGAACGAAGGACATGATCTGTCTGGACTTCAGTAAGGCATTCGACAAGGTTCCTCATGGTAGACTGGTCAACAAGGTTAGATCACATGGAATAGAGCGAGAATTCGCCATTTGGATACAGAACTGGCTCAAAGCTAGAAGACAGAGGGTGGTGGCGGAGGGTTGTTTTGCAACCGGAGGCCTGTGACCAGTGGTGTGGCACAAGGATCAGTGATAGGTCCAATGCTTTTCATCATGATTTGGCTGTGAACATAGGTGGTATAGTTAGTAAGTGTAGTGGACAGCAAAGAAGGTTACCTCCGCGTACAATGGGATCTTGATCAGAGGGGCTGATGGGCCAAGTAGTGGTAAGGGAGTTTAATTTAGATAAATGCGGTGTGCTGTATTTTGGAAAGACAAATCAGAGCAGGACTGTTGCTGAGTAAAGAGACCTTGGAGTGCAGGTTCATAGTTCCTTGAAAGTGGGGTCTCAAGTAGATAGGATAGTGAAGAAGATGTTTAGTATGCTTTCCTTTATTGGTCAGAGCATTGAATGTAGGAGTTAGAAAGTCATGTTGAGGCTGTACAGGACTTTGGTTAGGCCACTTTTGGAATATTGCATGCAAGTTTGGCCTATCTCTTATCGGAAGGATGCTGTGAAATTTGAGAGGGTTCAGAAAAAATTTACAAGGATGTTGCCAGGGTTGGAGGATTTGAGCTATAGGGAGAGGCTCAATAGGCTGGTGGTGTTTTCCCTGGAGTGTCGGAGACTGTGGGGTGATCGTAACAGTGGTTTATAGAATCATGACTGGCATGGATCGGATAAATAGACAGGGTCTATTCCCTGGGTTGTAGAGTCCAGAACTAGAAGGTGTAGGTTTAGGGTGCGAGGGGAAAGATTTAAAAGGGACCTAAGGGGTAACTTTTTCACACAGAGGGTGTGCGTGTATGGAATGAGCTGCCACAGGAGGTGATGGAGGCTGGTACAATTACAACAATTAAAAGGAATTTGGATGGATCCACTAATAGGAAGAGTTTGGAGGTCTATGGGCCAAGTGCTGGCAAGTAGGACTAGATTAGGCTGGAATATCTGGTTAGCAAGGACAAGTTGGACTGAAGGGTCTGTTTCCATGCTGTGCATCTCTATGATTCTGTTTAACATGTTCATGTCACAGACTAAAGCCCACATGCCATGAGCTCAAATCTTGTCTAAAATAAATGATGTTAGTGAATGTCATTAAGTCTACAATAATCTTAGAACTTCTTGCATTAGCTAGTTGATAGATTAGCTGTGCAAACCAATATGTGGAGGCTAGTTAGTCTTGTTTTAAAAGATAACTTTTTTTTCCCCCAACTTTTAAGACCAAAATGATAGATTGTTTGATACGAAGTGAATATTAGATGAACATCCTGCAGTTTTTTAATTTGAATTCTTTAATGCCATGCTATTTAAAGGGTAAAGCTGACATTGGAGGGTTTTGAAGAGGAGGAGGAAGATGATGACAAACTGCTGACTACCTCTACCTCTGTGCCGAAGATGCCCAATACTTTAGAAATCTCCTTAATCAGCGACAATGGATACAAATCACGTCACTCACAGCCAGAGTGTGGATATGCCTTAGACCCTAGTCAGTGGACAGAGTATAGCATTCAAACAATGGAGCCAGATAACCTGGAACTAATTTTTGACTTCTTTGAGGTATGACATTTGTTCTTAATTATTTTCTATTAAAATAGCTTGTTTATAAGGTGATGTGGCAATAATTGTCCATGATCTGCTTTTGTTTTGAAGTTTTGGGGTAGAAAGAAAGAAATCATAATGTATCTTTCATATTGGAAAGATAATTGCTGTATTATTTGAAAACATTGTTTTTGTTGGCAAGGTTTTTACCTGGGAAATAAGGTTATCTCCCCTCCACTCTTCCTAACATCTAACCCCTAATTACTGATAACAGCTTCACTGAGGTAAGCCTACCTCATTCTGTCAGAAGCTGTAACCATGGTCAGAAGCTGTAACAGTGTAAACAAAAACCTCACAAATTGAGCAAACTTCATGCATTCTGGGTACTCTGCTTATTACAAGTTTTTAAGATTTGTTCGCACCTCTGCTTCAATCACTAGTTTTGTCCAATTTAATATGTGTATTTTCAGCTTCCACTTGTAAATATGACAAAATCCTTAATGCTGTTCCAGTTTGTCCTTTTACATCAGGACTAGATTGTCTCCTGCATGTGAGGTAATTTAAGCACAAAGATGAGAATTTTAAAATGGTGTACTTGCCAGTGAGCCAGGGCAGATGTACTGGATGAAGAGAATGTATAAAATTAAAACCAGCGAAATTTAAAATGCAATGTGGGAATGAAAGCCAAACAAATGCAGAGTTGATCAGGTCTGAAAGTGACATCCTTGAATAATGCCACCACACAAATGGATTTGGTACTTTTAGGTGCAAAGGATTGAAAGAATTCAAAATGTTATGGGAAAAATGGATACAGTCAGAGGGTAGTTAACACGTTCAAGAAAATCAGAAGGGACTTGATTGACTAGTATTCAGCAAGAGTTGTATGGTTTGAGGGCTTCAAAAAAATTAGAGACTTGATTATGAATTATCAAGAACAGCATTTTTGCTATTCTTAATTCTTCCTGGATTTGTTTTTTTCTCGAGCATTTTCAACAGTTTATGCTGCATGAACAATTTAGGTCATTTATGTTTTTAATATGGCACAAACTCATACTTGTATTTTACAGGAAGAGTTGGGTGTACCAGTAGTACAAGGTGATGCACTTCCTGGCCTTGTTGGAACAGCCTGCCTTCTGTCCTCAACAATTGTGGAAAAATCCAGTGGAGTTATCACACTTCCCATCATGAGTAGAAATTCTAGACAAACTATTGGAAAAGTGAAAGGTATCACTATTTAAAATTGCAGAATTTAGTGAATAGTTGTACAGTGATGCAAATGTTACACATGCACTCTACACTCTAGTAAGCTGGTCATAGTTTGTGATTGAGCCCATTCAATTTGGAGATTTCCAACACACGTTTTGGACAATTGATAGCAAAGTTAAATACTGTGTGCAGACCATGTCTGTTCAGTTGTTAAATAAGGGAAATTATTTTAGGAAGAAAATTGCTCGAAATTATTTGCACTGTAATTATCTGATAGTTCAATAACTTGGTTGTTAAAGGCTATATAAATACAGTGCTCATATAGTGTGCTTTTTGTCTTAGGTTTGTCTTGCCAGTTTTGTTTCTCATTCTGTTCCAAATATATTGACAGTTCATTAAATATGGTTCGTGGATCTTGGTCACTGATCAGTAGCATAGTCAGTCGTTTAACATCTCAAATTCTAATCTGAAATCCATCTTGCCCCCATGCTTTTGGTGGGTCTGGCTATGTATGTTGACAACCCCAGAGTTTTGTGACCTTTATCTCAATGTCAGAACTGACACCTTGTTTTTGTTTTGGGGGAGTGATGGGACAAAAATACTGGCAAATATTGTTTGCATCATTGTTAAAATTTTGTGTTGTGACAATAGACTGAGGCTGCACTTCTCAGAAATGAGGATTCAAGGTGCAGAAGTCTTAACACTTAGAGTCATAGTCATAGAGATGTACAGCATGGAAACACCCTTCGGTCCAACCCGTCCATGCCTACCAGATATCCCAACCCAATCTAGTCCCACCTGCCAGCACCGGCCCATATCCCTCCAAACCCTTCCTATTCATATACCCATCCAAATGCCTTGCAAATGTTGCAATTGTACCAGCCTCCACCATGTCCTCTAACAGCTCATTCCATACACGTACCACTCTCTGTGTGAAAAAGTTGTCCCTTAGGTCTCTTTTATATCTTTCCCCTCTCACCTGAAACCTATGCCCTCTAGTTTGGACTCCCCGACCCCAGGGAAAAGACTTTGCATATTTACCCTATCCATGCCCCTCATAATTTTGCAAACCTCTATAAGGTCACCCCTCAGCCTCTGATGTTCCAGGGAAAACTGCCCCAGCCTGTTAAGCCCCTCTCTACAGCTCAAATCCTCCAACCCTGGCAACATCCTTGTAAATCTTTTCTGAACCCTTTCAAGTTTCACAAAATCTTTCCGATAGGAAGGAGACCAGAATTGCACGCAGTATTCCAACAATGGTCTAACCAATGTCCTATACAGCCACAACATGACCTCCCAACTCCTGTACTCAATACCGATAAAGGAAAGTATACCAAACGCTGCCTTCACCATCCTATCTAACTGCAACTCCACTTTCAAGGAGCTATGAACCTGCACTCCAGGGTCTCTTTGTTCAGCAACACTCCCTCGGACCTTACCATTAAGTGTATAAGTTCAGCTAAGATTTGCTTTCCCAAAATGTAGCACCTCTCATTTATCTGAATTAAACTCCATCTGCCACTTCACAGCCCATCTGGTCCAGATCCTGTTGTAACCTGAGGTAATCTTCTTTGCTGTCCACTACACCTCCAATTTTGCTGTCAACTGCAAACTTACTAATTGTAACTCTTATGCTCGCATCCAAATCATTTATATAAATGACAAAAAGTAGTGGACCCAGCAGCAATCCTTGTGGCACTCCACTGGTCACAGGCCTCCAGTCTGGAAAGCAACCCTCCACCACCACTCTCTGTCTTCTACCTTTGAGCCAGTTCTGTATCCAAATGGCTAGTTCTCCCAGTGTTCCATGAGATCTAACCTTGCTAATCAGTCTCCCATGGGGAACCTTGTCGAACGCCTTACTAAAATCCATATAGATCACATCATCTGCTCTGCCCTCATCAATTCTTTGTTACTTCCTGAAAAAACTCAATCAAGTTTGTGAGACATAATTTCCCACGCACAAAGCCATGTTGACTATCCCTAATTATTCCTTGCCTTTCCAAATACATGTACATCCTGTCCCTCAGGATTCCGTCCAACAACTTGCCCACCACCGAGGTCAGGTTCACTGGTCTATAGTTCCCTGGCTTGTCCTTACCACCCTTCTTAAACAGTGGCACTAACGTCTATGAGAACATAATCTCTGACAGCACCCAAAAACACAGTTTGCTGTCAATGATCATAAATTGCAATTATTATATTAAACAATCTTGATTCTTCTGTTTTATCTTTTACTTTCTTCAAATGTTTTTCCCCGTTAAGTTCAGCTACAAGCCCATTACATCTCTTGCAGGACCTTCATTCCTGTTTTTACAGGTGACTATTTGCTCAGTATACTAGAGATTTAGTTTCTTAGGGTATCAGGAGGTGAAACGCTCCATAGCACAGTTTAAGGACATAACATAAATTGTCTTATCAACTGACATTATCAGAAAAAGATAAACTGTGAATGTGTTTGAAAGAAGACTGGAACTATCCAAGGTTATTTGGTCTAATATTTTCATACTAGATACTGGCAATGTCATCAAATTTCTGAGGGTGTTGCCTTTCGCTCACAAAATGGAGTCTTTAATTATAATTCAGTTGGTATTGCACCTAAATATAGCTTATGTAATGACATGAATTGGAATATAAGCTACTAACCATTTCTATCTATCTTTATCTGCACGTATAGTTGACTACCTTGTTATTAAACCCTTGGAAGGCTATATTTGTGACATGTCCCCTTCATTGTCCAAGTATTGGAAACCCAAAATGGCTTTAGACGTTGGGCATAGAGGTGCTGGAAATACATCATCTGCAAAGTAAGTGTTAAAGTAGTTTAAATTCTTTATATTAGATATGCAGCTGACAATTCCAAAATGCACCAAATTAGCAACCTATAGAAGAACTGTTTCCTGTTTTCTCACCTTCACTTTAGTCTCTGCCTTTTTCTTCCTACCAAGGTACATAACCTCACACATTTCCATGAGGTCACCTCAGCTGGTGTAGAAATTGAACCCACTCTGTTGGCTTCATTCTGTATTATAGTACAGCCATCTAGCCAACTGAGCTGCTTGGCCAAGTACTGCATGAAAGGCATTTCTAGCTGTAGATGTAGGGATATGGGAGCAGCAATTTGTTCACACTGTCACTGGAAGAGAGAATCTGAACAGGGGTCCTTTTTTGTAATGATGATGATTAGGAGGTGCCCCTTCCTACCCCTCCCATTATCCATGCTGTTCACCTTTAGCCCTTTTGCTTTCCCATCACCACTGCTGTAGGTGTGTACATTACATTGTAATATATTTCCTGGGTTTTTAAAAATTGTTAGAGTCATAGAGATGTACAACAGGGAAACAGACCCTTTGGTCCAACTCCTTCATGCCGACCAGATATCCCAACCCAATCTAGTCCCACCTGCCAGCACCCAGCCCATATCCCTCCAAACCCTTTCTATTCATGTACCCATTCAGTTGCCTTTTAAATGTTGCAATTGTACTAGCCTCCACCCTTTCCTCTGGCAGCTCTTTCCATGCACGTACCACCCTCTGCGTGAAAAAGTTGCCCCTTAGGTCTTTTTTATATCTTACCCCTCTCACCCTAAACCTGTGCCGTCTAGTTCTGAACTCCCCCACGCCAGGGGAAAGTCTTTGTCTATTTATCCTATCCGTGCCCCTCATGATTTTATAAACCACATTGTTAATGTGGATTTAGAAAGAAAATATGGAAACAAAGACAAGCTTAACTCCAAAATGAAGATTGAGTTATGTCTAGACCTGTACATATGTTCCCTGTCCCGTAGCCTCACTTTATATAAAAGCAGTGCAGAGAACGTTCACAGAAGTCCTACGTATTTGTTTGTGTATTGTCTTAATTGAGAGCTCTAGCAAAATAAATTAAATGCATGGTCAAGTTTTGCTGCTTACAGAGTTATACAGCACAGGAACAGACTCTTTGGTCCAACTCGTCCATGCCAACCAGATATCCTAAACTAATTAAGTCCCATTTGCCAGCATTTGGCCCATATCCTTCTAAACCATTCCCATTTATGTACTTGATCTGAGATGCCTTTTAAATGTTATTATTGTATCCAGCTCCTCCACTATCTCTGGCAGCTCATTCCATACATGCACCACCCTCTGCATGGAAAGGTCAGTTTCAAATCTTTCCCCTCTCACCCTAAACCTATGCCTTCTAGTTTTCGACTCCACTATCCTGGAGAAAAGACCTTGGCTGTTCACCCTATATCTGCTCTTCATGACTTTATAAATTTCTATAAGGAGCTGGAGTACCTGAAGGAACCTTTAGTTTCCACTTTGCCCAATCATGGCTTCTCTCGTCGTTCTGCTACAATCACATATCTCTCACCCTTCCTCCCCAACCCAATCCTGCACCATCACCTCCCGTCTGCTAAGGCGTTTTGTTTGTATGTCCATCCGCACCTGTTCTCTTTTTATTCCTTCCTGCTGTTGCCTCTCTCTTTGCAATTGCTAAATTCTTCACTCAAATTATGCCCTCTCTCCTCCCCTACAATCTCCATCCTTTCGTTGTTCCCCGACCCCCAACTGAAAGGGTCCCTTTCTCCACAGTCACATGCTCTCTAACTTCCAACTTCCAGCGATGTTTTAGCTCCAACTACTCCATTCTCAATCTGTTATTGAAATTACCATTCCCTTTAGCAACAGATTGCACTTCTCATTCCTTCCTGATTATCTGACCTAATTTTCTTGCAAGGCAGCTCTTTACCTAGTCCCTCACAAGTTTAATCCCTTGCTTCCTCCTAATTACCTCAGTCAGTACTCAAGGGTCCACCCTTGGTTGCAGCCTTATGTCATTATTTTTCCAGCCTGTCAGCTGGGCTGACTTTCGATTTGGTGAAAGTGAGGACTGCTGATGCTGGGAATTCGAGTCAAGAATGTGGTGCTGGAAAAGCACAGCACATCAGGCAGCATCTGAAGAGCAAGATGAAGGGCTTTTGCCCGAAACGTCGATTTTCTTGCTCCTCGGATGCTGCCTACCCTGCTGTGCTTTCCAATCACCACACTCTTTTTACTTTTGATTCAGTCTGCTGGATGGGAAATGGAAGGAAAAAAATTAATTTCTGCCATTTAAAATCAAAATGGCCTCCATATCCCCAGTCTTGGGGTGTTTTCACTTTATTACCACACTTCCCTGACCCTTTAACTTTATTGAAGCAATCATGCAAGGTTTTAAAAAAAAGTCTTGTTACGTTCCCAAAACAATGAATTTTTTGTTATGCATTTTTGGTGGCACAACAATAGGCAGCAATATAATGTTTTCTGAATATTCATTTGTTTCTATTTTAAATGCATTTGTATTGCCTGTTGGGATATTAGTTTATTTTGCCTATGATTACTGAATTATTAGCTGTGTATAGACATCATTGAGGTTTCACTGTGCTGATTTTCCTCATTCTGTTTTAGCCTTGCAAAAGTCCGAGAAAACACAATAGCTTCCTTCAAAAATGCAGCCAGTCACGTATGTAATACAACAGCTCTGCTATTCAGATATGAGACTCTCAAGGTCATGATAAATAGTTTCGTAAAAAATTATGAGAAGTCATTTGTTGTAACAATTAGAACAAATCACCCTCATGATGTTAATGACTTGCTAGACTGTAACTAGTTTCAAATTATAGGTTACAATATAGGTAGTGCATTTTTTCAAACAAATGGATGATATGAAAAACATATTTTAGATCCTGAAATGATGAATGAAATTGAGCAAAGCCTCAGAATAAAGGGGTGCCAATTATCTCCGAGATGGGAAATTTCTTCTGAAAGTTGGCTGTCTTTGGAACTCCTTGCCTTTGAGTGTTGTGGGAGCAGAGTCCTTGTCTAAATTTAAGACTGAGATCAATTCTTGATCATTAGGGTATCAAAGATGGTGGGCAAAAGGCAAGAAAGTGGACATCCTGAATGTCTGATCAGCATGATCCTATTGAATGCAGAGGCTTGAGGGGCCTATTTCTGTTCCGGTTATTTTATGGTCGTCTGAAATTAAGGGGAATTCCTAGGTGTTTGGAAGATAACATGGACTTTACTGGTATTAGAATGAGAAGGGGATAATGGATCAGATGCTTTATTATAGCTATTTCAAGACATTCAAAGTTTACATAAAGATTTACAGCTTGTGTGCTGGTTGTGGGTATGATCACCAAGCTGGGGCATGCTTTGTCTATAATGACAGAGTGACCTATTGTGGCCAGCTATACTGGTATTTGTCTGACCCTGATGCCTCTTTAAAACATTACTTATCTTGTGATAATCTTGAGGTGGGTTGTCCCTGCTACCACGAGTATTTCCCATGCAAGTAGCAGATTCAGGTAACTGGCACCTCCATTTCTATGTGTGTGCCTGATACAGGGGAGATTACTGTATTTTAATTTGAATGTTATAGAGTTACAGAGATGTACAGCATGGAAACAGACCCTTCAGTCCAACCCATCCATGCCTACCAGATATCCCAACCCAATCTAGTCCCACCTGCCAGCACTCGGCCCATATCCCTCCAAACCCTTCCTATTCATATACCCATCCAAATGCCTTGCAAATGTTGCAATTGTACCAGCCTCCACCACATCCTCTGGCAGCTCATTCCATACACGTACCACCCTCTGCGTGAAAATGTTGCCCCTTAGGTCTCCTTTATATCTTTCACCTCTCACCCTAAACCTATGCCTTCTAGTTCTGGACTCCCCGACCCCTGGGAAAAAACTTTGTCTCTTTGTCCTATCCATGCCCCTTATAATTTTGTAAACCTCTACAAGGTCACCCCTCAGCCTCCAATGCTTCAGGGAAAACTGCCCCAGCCTGTTCAGCCTCTCCCTATAGCTCAGATCCTCAAACCCTGACAACATCCTTGTAAATCTTTTCTGAACCCTTTCAAGTTTCACAACATCTTTCCGATAGGAAGGAGACCAGAATTGCACGCAATACTCCAACAGTGGCCTAACCAATGTCCTGTACAGCCGCAACATGACCTCCCAACTCCTGTACTCAATAGTTTAGATTAGAGTGGTGCTGGAAAAGCACAGCAGTTCAGGCAGCATCCGAGGAGCAGTAAAATCGACATTTTGGGCAAAAGCCCTTCATCAGGAATACAGGCAGAGTGCCTGAGGGTGGAAAAATAAACTCAATACTCTGACCAATAAAGGAAAGCATACCAGTGGCCTAACCAGTGTGCTGTACAGTTGAGTAGTCTTCAGAAAATGAAGAATGAAGTTGATAGTCTTTTTTTTTTCTGATTTATGAGTTTCAGGCTGTAAGTTGGACACAGCACAGAACCTTAAATGTTAAGGAGGTGATGGCCTAGTGGTATTGTCACTGGACTGTTAATCCAGAGACCCAGTTAATGTTCTGGGGACCTGGGTTTGAATCACACCACGGCAGATGGTGGAATTTGAATTCAGTAAATATCTGGAATTAAGGATCTAATGATGATGCTGAATCCATTGTTGATTGCCGGAAAAGCCCATGTGGTTCACTAATGCCCTTTTAAGGAAAGAAACTGCCATCCTTACTTGGTCTGGCCTACAGGTAACTCCAGACCCACAGGAATGTGGCTGACTCTTAACTGCTCTCTGGGCACTAAGTGCTGCCTAGCCAATGACTCCCTCATCCCATGAAGGAGTGAAGGACAAAAGAAATGTCTACTTAGGCTGCCAAGGGTCTGCTATTTATATGGTGTCTTCTAATCAGATGCTTTCAAGGCAATAATTGCGAATTGCCAATTATTTGAGTCAAAACATCAGATTAATAAAAATTGTGGCAGTGCTATATTTATTATTTTTGGATCCTCTGACTACAATATTCCTAAATCATGTGGAGAAGGATAGTTGTAGGAATATGAAATAACACAGCCATATCACTGAAACTAGTTTTCAAGAGTTTTAATATGATGATCTTTAACAACATTGACACCTGCTTATAAAATTTTAATAATGCCTTAACACTTCTCTAGGAGACTAGCCTAAGCATAGCATCAAATTTTATGAAAAACACAGTCTCTAGACCATAAAAGTGGTCTTTTTCACAAACTTATGGAGAGTGATTGCATAAAAATGGACCTGGATGAATTAAAGGAAATGAACAAAAGAATTGATTAAATGACGTCAATATTTTGAGGATGATCATGAATTTTGTCCAACGACACTGTTGGGGGCACTTATCCATATGAAGTATGGAGCCTGTTGAAATATGAATTGGTTTCTGTATCTTTGTTGCTTTATTTGAGTTACATTCCAAGTTAGAGTTGTCACACTTTAATTTTGATGATTGAATTAAATTGCATTGTACTGACACCCTGTGCATTATGACTTTGCTTGTGTTTCTGATTGTGTCAATTTGGTTCAGATCATTTCATTTATGAAACTTAGGTTGTAGCTTTACTTCTCCTCTGACATTTGAACACATTATCTCAGGAAACACTGCAGTTGAGTTCTGAGGAAATACTATATTGTTGACAATGTTGTTCAGCTGAAATATTAAACCAAGCTTTGGCTAACTGTTCCAGTCGCTCAAGTAAACATTAACAGAATGTTCACAAAAGTCTTGTTGGCAGGGCTCTGGGACGCAGAGGAGTCCAGATGTCCTAGTTCCATGTATCATACAAGGCTAGTATGTGGGTAGACCAAGTAAGGAGAAACGGTAATAAAATGTTACTGTTTGTTGCAATTTTAAAAATTTATTTGCAGTTTAGAGAAGGTTTATTTGATAATACCTGAAATGGCAGGTAGGTTGGACAGATTAGGCTTGTACCTGCTCAAGTTTAGAAAAATAACTAGTGATTTGATTTAAACTCTACAAACTTTAAACCGAGGGTCTTGACACTCTGGGTATGAGGATTTATTTTTGTGTGGGAGAATCAAGAGCTAATAGTCACCTTTTTAAAAATAAGGAATGCCCTTATTTCTTCCTTTCTCAAAAGCAGGTCTAAAAACTTTGTTTTTATGGCAGAGTGGATTCTTGGTCAGCAAGAGGGTGAAGGGTTTCATGGTAGGCAGGAAATGGAGCTGAGATTACAATTAGATCGGCCATCATCTTATTAAATGTCAGCGTGGGCTCAATGAGCCAAGTAGTTTCCTTCTGCTCCTAACTCATTCGATGTACATTGAAGTGTCCGTCATTCCTGTGGTAATTATCAGCAATGCACTGGTCCATTGTTTTGTGCAAAATGCTACCATGTTTACTTAAGTAACTGATTGGGAAACATTGAAGCATTTATATGAGACAAGATAAGACTTGTGTTTAAATAGTACTTTCTCCCTGTAATTTCTTGATTTTTGGTTGAGTCATTAGTGAGGTGTTGAACAGAATTTAGATATTTCACTGATGGGAAGAGAAGTCCAGGCATCAAGATATTGTAAGAGAAGGAAGGGAGAAAAATACACTTGAATATGAGTAAAATAAGGTAGCTTCTACATTTGAAGGGTTTAAATTTGGATGTTTATCTTGCTCTGAGTATCTGAAGTTGTGACTGTGCATGCAATTTGTCACCAAAGAACCATGTAGGATATAGATTGATCAGACGTTCAATCGCTAAACTTTAACAAATTAAATAGAAATCAAGATCTATTAACAATTTTTGCAAGCAATTGTGAAATTGATAAGTTGATTGCAGAATTTTAATTCCACCAGTACAGTTTCTAGAGTATAAATTGTGCATTTGATTTCTTTCAGGGTGCTGCCTTTGTAGAGTTTGATGTCCACCTTTCAAAAGACCATGTTCCTATTGTGTACCATGATCTCACCTGTTGTATATTAATGAAAAAGGTATGTGAAGTTTCATCTCTTGAATTGTCTATTTTGAAGAAAAACAAACCAGCTGATAATATTGGAAACTGTATATCTGCATTATATATTGTGAACATTGCCAAATCCTGTCAATTTCATTGTGTGGTATGAAAGATACAACCTTGCTGGGTGACTTTTTTTTTTAAACCTTGTGTGAAATATACTTATGCAGGTTGAAGTTGTGAGCTCACTTTTTAATAGGAAATGTTACAAATATGTTTTTGCTGAAGAAACGTTCTAGGTTGGAAGCTATGAAATTGCAATAAGTTTTCTATTCTCTATTTTTGTTTGCTAGGCCTGAGTTTCAATGAAGCATAACACACATAACATTCTTTTATTCAGGGTAACTTGTTGCCTTGACTGTTGAGGTAACAGCCACTTTGTGTCTCTTCCTTAGTCGGTGAATCAGTTTCAGTTTTGTGTTTATTATAGGTCCTAGGGGCTTGTAGTTCTCACTTTTATTTCAGGAGGCCTGCTTACAATCCTTTGGTTAATTTATTGTTGATTCTGCCAAACAAGAACAGATGGATGCTCCACTGAAGCTGATTAAATCCACTTATTCTGATTTTTTAATTGTTTTAAGTGACAATCCTTTTGTTTCCGATGAAAGGTAATTGACTTAAAATGTTAACCCCATTGTCTTTTATGGACAGATACTGCCTTAGTTGCTGAGTTTGGAAATCAGTAAAGTGATGCATGACCTAGCACTAACGTGGTTCAATGTGTTGAAGTGTGTTTATTTGCAGAATACAGGTTTAAATCTAACCCAGAATGACAAGCGATAAAGTAACCTTGGTGATAACTACAGAGTTTACAGAAATTAAAAATAATCTTGCTATATTCCCCAGTGATGTGGAGGTGCTGGTGTTGGACTTGGGTGGACAAAATTAAAAATCACAAGGTTATAGTCCAGCAGGTTTATTTGAAAGTGCAAGCTTTCGGAGCACTGCTCCTTTGTTAGGTAACTAGCAGTACACCAAAAGCTTGTACTTTCAAATAAATGTGTTAGACTATAACCTGGTGTTGTAATGTTTCCCCCAATGATGGTCTATCCAGCAAAATTGCCTATAACTTGATCATCTTGAAAATTCGATCTCGTATGAATATGGAATGTTACTCAGTGCCTTTAAGGCTCTGATGATTGAAAGAAGCTTTGGCCTGAATTCTAGTGTATTTGCTATTGCAATTGGATGAAAAAAATACAATGTTTGTCACAACTTTCCTTTTGAAACCTGAGGCAAAGTGTGAAGGGACTGCCTATATAATATTATGAGAGTATAGCAATAGAAAGAAAGATGTACTAGGCTGACCTGAATGAATATAATGAAACGTTGCAGCACAAATAATAAACATGACAGCAGTTGATAAAGTCATTTACAAATCTTTTTCATGTTAAAGCACCGAATCGTAAACGTCTCTTCAAGCATTCTGTAAATGAGGCGATTTTTTTGTGCGAAGTTGATATTTAAATTTAGACTGTTATTAAATTCTTCCCTCTTGTCTGTGCTGGTGAAAACCTCGACGCAAGTATTCCAACTGCATTTGATAGCTTGAAAATTATGTAGAAATGTTACCCTATTGAAAAATCATTGTCCACTTCAGTTCATTCATAACAATGCTCTAAAACAGTGTTCCTGTAAGCGGAATCTGTTTTATTCTAAGTGGTAGTGTGATGTTCATGTCTCTAATTGTTGTGATTCGACTTTTTTATAACAGTTCTCAATCTTCTGTATCAATAGTTCTGACTTTTTTTTGAAGTAGTATTACTCATGTTTCCATTTCTGTTTGTTTCCAGAAAATGGACAAAGAATCTTCGGAACTATTTGAAATTCCAGTAAAGGAACTTACGTTTGAGCAGTTGCAGCTACTAAAGGTCTGAAATGATATAGTTAAGAATATCTAACAGTACTATACATTCCAGTTATGTATTTAATGACAAACAGAGAAAGCAAGGTATGCTAGATTGATCTGGATGAATATAATGTAACAGTATAGCACAAATAATAAACATGATTGCAGTTGTTAAAATCATTCACCTATTTCATGTGAAAGCAACTTCGATGATCCCAGAATGTTCCAAAACAGTTTACAGTAAATAAAATACTTTTTGGTAGGACAATTGCCATAGTAATGTTGGAAATCTGCATGCGCTCATTCAGCAATAATATTCAGAGCTCGGTACCTTATGACAGAAAGTGCTGGAAAACTCAGTTCTGGCAACATCTGTGGAAAGAAACAGTTGAAATTTTTGAGTCCAATGGCTTCTTCAGAACCATTGACAGAATCATCGCATGCTTCAAAGCAGTAGTCTTGGCCAAGCAATAACATTACCAGGAGAAAAGTATGGATTAAAAGGTAGTTTTACTTGAGGGTTAGAAGCAACATTCCCTTTTGGCTCAGCGCTCACTCAGCCTCTCTGACGTACTGCATGTGGAGATCAGCATGCCAATGTGGAATGCAGCATTGATTCCAGTTTCAGAAGTCACTGTCAGTTCAGGCCTGAGAGCACTGCATGCATGAAAAAGACATTTAGAGGGAACACCGGTTAGAAGTCTCACCTGTTTGGAGAATGATTTACCCTAGAGATGTTGGAGTAAAGGAAAAAGCCTTTGAATAAGAAAGGAACAACAAAACCGTTGAACTATTCCAGTCTTCACAACAGTTCACTGATGAGCAAGATATTCTTTCTTTTTCTCTCTCCTCGGGCACTATCTCCACCTATTTTACCCCTTAACCCCTATTCCCACCCTGGTTTTGGCTGCAGGATGTTCTGCTGTTCTCCTGGCTTCTGGGGTGTTGAGAGGTGGTTTGTATTTGACACATTTCAACACCCACAAGCTAGAAGAACAGCACAACAGAACGGCTGTAGGATGCTGCGAGAAATGATAAATGATGCCCACAACCAATTCCACAAATATGAATGAGAAATTCCACACCAAAAAAACTCTACATTAACACGATTGACCATGAATGGATGAGTACGCTAGAACGAGCCATCAACACTAAACAACAGTGGCACAAGACAAAGAAAAGACTAGCCCTACAAGAAAAACTGGCTAAGTTCATGACAGCAATAACACGGACAATCCAGACTCTTGGATAAAGACCCTGTCAGACACGGAAAAAGCCGTCCTAGTACGAGTGATAAACTTCAACAACAGGGACATGGACAAAAAGGACTCCTAGCAGCACTGGCATCAATCCTGAAAGATAATGGACTTCGGGAAGAAATCCAGCAAGCCTTCAGATAGACTGTAGCACCAACACTAAACAGAAAGAAAGAAGCACCCTTAGCACACTGGAAAGGTAGCCCTCGCAGGACTCAGAAAGAAAAATTGAGATATCATCATGGTACTGGCAGACAAAGGGCACATGACTGTCATCCTGACCAGAACAATACATTGAAAAAGCAAGAACACTACTAGCAGATCGAAAACCGTATTACGGCATCATCTATGGAAACTCCACAAGACAGGTGAAATTAACAAGACAGACCTCCAAAGAATGAGACTTGAAGGATCCAACACACCCCATTTCTACGGATTACCAAAGATACATAAAGAAGGGGCCCCTCAGACCCATAATCTCACTTCCCGATACACCGACATACAGACTAGCAAAGGAACTGCAACACAAACTGAAACACCTAGCAGAAGACTTAAGCCAATCCACCCACGAATTTCTTCACATCATCAAAGACACCAAGGTAGAGGACGACGAGGTCATGGTTTCCTTCGACATGACTGCCCTATTCGCATCAATAAACATCACCCCAAAGAAACCTGGCCTCACTGCTAGAAGAACCAAGGGCACAAACACCTGACAGTACCAACTCCATCAGCAGGACAGCATCCTCAAACTAGTAGACCTGTGCCCCTCAACCCATTTCATCTTCAATGACAAGACCTACAAACAAATCAATGGGACACCTATGGGATCACCAATATCAAGACGCTAAGCAGAAGCAGTTATGCAGAGGTTAGAACGAACAGCCTTCCTATGATCCACCCCAAGCTTTGGCTCGTCTATGTGGATGACACCTTTGTCAAACGCGACAAATTAGAAGAAACCCACAGCACATAAACCACATCCTTATTGGTATAAAGTTCACCAAAGAGGAAGAGAACAACAACAGGCTCTCCTTTCTAGATGTCACAGTAGAATGAAAAACCAATGGAGAGCTGCAGACCAGCGTATACAGGAAAGCCACACACACAGACCAGATACTCAGCTACAAGAGCAGTCATCCCAACACCCACAAATGGAGCTGCATCAGGATATTATTTAAATGAGCCATAAAGCACTGCAACTCTCAGGACCTGCACGAAGCTAAGGAAAAACACCTGTATGACATATTCAGGAACAAGGTGTACCCGATGAACGCAATCCAGTGATTCCTACACAACAGGCCTAAACAAGAGACAACATGCCCATAGACTCTGGCCACTGTGCAATATATTAAAGACATCTCTGAGATGACGATCAGACTACTCTGGCCCCTAGCCATTATAGTAGCCCACGAACCTACCACCACTGCTATCAGAGCTGAAACAGCTTCTGGTTGTACCAACAACCAGCAAAATAAACATCACATACAAATATCCTGCAAGGATTGTAACAAACCTTACGTTGGACAGGTGGGTAGGAAACATGTATCCACCAGGATACATGAGCGCTAACTAGCAACCAGAAGACATAACCACCTATCACTAGTATCCATATACACAGATGAAAAGGGACACCAGTTCGACTGGGACAATACATCGATCCTGGGACAGGTTAAACAAAGACCACAAAGGAATTCCTAGAGGCCTGGCATTCAAAATGGAACTCCATTAACAAACATATCGATTTGGACCCCATTTTCAAATCTTTCAGAAAAAGAACCAGAAGTGATATCACCCACCACAAAAGACCAAGGCAGATATATAGCAAGCAGGACAGAACATCAGCGCTTCATCGGAGGCTCACTGATGTTACTTAGCATGGTGAGAAAATGTCTGAGAACAAATCTACCAGCTCAGCGAATAAACTTACAACCTGAGCTACAAATCTTCTCTAAAATCGCAAACATAATATGCAGATGTTATAGACATGTGAGCCAAGCCTGTGTTTATACATTTACGAATAAAGTTGGATGTTGTGACAATGTTCAGAAGGTTGGACACAGCAGTGAACTGCTGCATTCATACTGTTGTACATAACAAATAAGTGACACACTCACTTGCCATTTTTGTCTTTCAGTTGGCTCATGTGGCTGCTTTGAAAGTGAATGGTGATAAAGGTACATATTGACTTGGAAAATTTCCAAAGTTCCATATATCATTGTGATTTTATAATAATTACAGTAATGTATTTTGATATCTTTTAAGAACTATCTTGCAATAATCTTCAAAAAAATCTACTTTTTAAAGCAGTTTTTAAATGTTTGCTTAATTCTTTTCTGAGTAACTTGAAGTTTTCTTTACATGAATGACAAGACTGGTTTTGCTTTGAATTTAGAAGCATTATTTTGGTTTTTCTATCTCCATCTATTTTTGTATATAAATTAGAGAGGAGGAATACAAATCTCACTTACTTATTGCAAACTCTGAATTAAACTCTGAAATAAATATGTACTTAATCAAATATCAGCCATCCTACCACAGCTGTTGCTGGTTTCTGTGATGCTAACAAGAGTTAAAGATAAACACACCTTTAACTGGGAAAATAAAACCTTGTAGAATTTGTTAGTTTAAGATTTATATGTTTAGCTTTCTTTCACCATTGTGCTTATCTGTTAGTTTATATGGAGCTATATGATCTCATTTGTTTTTTTTAAATTGCCTAAGTTCTTTGAATTTTTAATTTCCTCAGAAAATTCAGTGGATGATGAAAATGATGCTTCAGAAAATCAACCATTTCCTTCCTTGCAACAGGTACGCAGTTTGTGATACAAAATATTGATTATGTAGAATATCTAGTAGGTAACTTTGATGCACCTTTTTCATACTTTAATCCTGTGATAACACTAAACCCTCTCCACTCCCGTTGAAGAGTTTTGCATTAGAGTTGGGAGCTGCTTGTTGGCGGGATCTTAATTCATCCATAGATATTTCGTTTTGATTTATTTCCCTAAGAATTATGTTCAAATCCATCCTTTTGGCAGCAGCCATATTTTTGCATTTTAAAGTTTCATCCTATTTTAATAGGTTGTTACAATGAAGTATTTGTGAAATTTCTTTTTTTTTGTGGGTCAAATAATACTGATGAATTTCAGCATGAAATAAATATTATTCTTTTTTAGGTTTTGGTATGTGTGCCTGAGCATATTGGATACAACATTGAAATTAAATGGCCTTATCAACAAAAGGTACGTCGCATAGCACCACAATCTTTGTGATGTAGTGGGTGCAGCGGTCTGATTGTCATTATTAGAGTGTTAACATAATCTGTTTATAGTGAGTTCTAAGAAAGCCTTTCATTTTCAAAGACTGACACATTTGCCCATTCTTGGTTTTGATTTTTTTTAAACTAATTGACTTTCAACAGACTGGAAAGGAGAGGCCCTCAATCTATAACAAGGTATAGTGAATTAGCAAGTGTTGATATAATTTAGGTTGGTCAGGAGCACTGTTGACTCTGACTCAGTTGATTGCAAGCTCAAATCTTAAATAGATAATATAGGATAATAATCCATTGCGGTGTGAGGAGAATGCTGTATTGTTTGAGGTGGTATTTTCATGGGTTTTTTTTTACTTATTCATGGGATACAGGCATCGCTGGCTAGGCCAGCATGTATTGGCCATCGCTAAATGCCCAGAAGGCAGTTAAGAGTCAACCACATTGCTGTGGGTCAGGAATCACACCAAGGCCAGACGAGGTAAAGATGACGGATTTCCTTCCCTGAAGGACATCTTTGAATCAAATGGGTTTTCCAGACAATTAACAGCAGTTTCATGATCATCATTATACTCTTAATTTTTAAATTGACATCAAACTCCACCATCTGGCATGGTGGGATTTGACCCAAGTCCCCAGAATATTACTTGGATCTCTGGATTAATAGACTAGCGATTATACCACTAGGCCATTATTTGAAGAGCAAGTATCCTGACCATTCTTTCATGCATCGTTTACTAACTGCTTTTATATCTAGATTTAAGATTACAGCCTGAAGTTTGTTGATCCCTCAGGGATGTTAATTCAAAATAGTAACCCAATAGGCACAAGGCTGTAGCGTGGAATTTTATCACAGTTCTGCACAATTTGCCTGAACAATGCAATTTTGAATTGCTAGTGTGCACTCTTCTGTTATGAGAGGAGGAAATTGTCAAATATATGTACAGCTTTGTTTAATTTTCAATAAATTATTGGTGTGGCAGTGGATAAAGGATACTCCAATGTATATGGTAGACCATTGTATTGAAGGTTTCACTTTCGGTAATGTTTGTTTGTCAAACTTTATTTTTAACTGCATTAGCTGTCAATAGAAACAACAAGAAAAATTATTTTCTCCTGTTAATAGGATGGTACCTGGGAGGGCAATTTGCCAACGTATTTGGACATGAATCAAGCAATTGATGTAATCCTAAAATGCATCTTGGAAAATGCATCTAAGCGAAGAATAGTGTTCTCCTCATTTGTTGCTGATGTCTGTTCAATGTAAGTTTGTTCTTTGATGTTTGGGATTAGTATTTTTATTTCTATGTTGTATATTCTGATTGCCATATCTGTAAATATTTAAGAAAATGTATTTTTTTCCTCCCATTACCGTTTCTAATAATGTTTACATTCCTTCCCTACGGTTCTATAAAATCACTAGCCATTTACCTTGCATAAGCATTTAATCTTTTAACCAGTGGACACTGATTCCTAATTTTGTCCAATGTATCAAGACATCTGTACGTCTGGAGCAGATAGAAAACAGGAGTGGTGGGGAAGGTCGGATCCATAACTGCTCAATGCAATTTGTTGTGTGACGTTAGATTTGGATCTGACAGTGACCTTGTGATGCCACAGTCCACCTACACTGCTTCTCAACTATTTTGTACAATGATGTGCAAGTTCCAGTGTTGGACTGGGGTGGACAAAGTTAAAAATCGTACAACACCAGATTATAGGCTAACAGGTTTATTTGGAAGCACTAGCTTTTGGACCACTGCTCCTTTGTCAGTTAGCTACCAAATAAATCTGTTGGACTGCAACTTTATTTTATATAAAGTAGCGAAGAAGGGTTATCAGCATCCATTGATTTTAGAGTCAATAAAAGTGGTAGGATTTGGTGACTGAAATGAAAAGCTGGTCTAAGATTTTGAACAAAGGGCGTAGTGAAAAGATAATAGTGCTATAATTCCGGCTGTAGCTGATGCAGTCACAGCATCAAGAATTAGCAAAGGATTGCACTCAACTTCATACACTAAATTGATATCATTTTAAAACTTGTTCGTAGCTCTGGCAGCTCAGTAAGTTTTTAAGGTGTTGCATCAATATCATAGCCTCAATGCTCCTGACAAACTATTCTTGCCAGTAGTAGTAGTACAGTATGATATAATAGCAACATAGTCTGAGCCTACAACTTGAAAGTCCCAGTGAAGTAAGTTCAAAGCACCAGATCTTACCTCCTCTTTCCTATTAGTCCTCTTACCAAAAACAGCAGAAAGGGAAGTACAAATATTTTGGTTCTCTGAGTTAAATACTGATCAATTTTATCTTTCTAGGATCAGACAGAAGCAAAACAAGTATCCAGTTCTTTTCTTGACCCAAGGTTATTCTAATGTCTATCCAGAGCTTATGGATCTCCGTTGCCGAAGCACACCAATTGCGATGAGTTTTGCACAGTCAGAAAACATTCTGGTAGGGATTGGCCCTGTACATATTATTATACGCTGGCAGAAGAATACTATCTTTTAGTATTATGCTTTCAAATAACATGACCTTTTTTCAGCTGCTTAAAGATTTTTTTTTATTTTTGGTTAAAAGGGAATCAATGTTCACACAGAGGACTTGCTAAGAAACCTGGACTATATCCAGCAAGCCAAGTCAAGAGATTTGGTCATTTTTTGTTGGGGCGATGATACCAATGAGTCTGAAAACAGGAGAATACTGAAGACAAGTGGAATTGATGGGCTCATCTATGATAAGTAAGACCAAAGAAGACTTGTTGAATTGTACTACATTTTATGTTGTTGTCAATTGTTAAAATCAGTAACTGCTCATGATTTGAAAGAAAAAAATCTTTATTGTTTTGACATGTTCAGAATATGGATGTGCTGTGGGTAAATCCCCTGCAAACTATCTTTAATTCAGCTATAGATTAGATTAGATTATTTACAGTGTGGAACAGGCCCTTCGGCCCAACAAGTCCACGCCGCCCCGCCGAAGCGCAACCCACCCATTCCCCTACATTTATCCCTTTACCTAACACTACGGGCAATTTAGCATGGCCAATTCACCTGACCTGCACATCTTTAGACTATTAAGAAATTTATATATTAAGAAATCTCACAAATGATTAAGTATTGAGGGATTTCAACTTCACTGCATGTGGCAAACAAACTAAGACCCCTCAAGTAAGCTAGTTAAGTCTTGCAGCTGAACTTGACTACAATCCAATTAATGGTGGAATTTAGCTGGGATTCCAACCAATTGTTTCTGGAAGTGTCCAGGGTTTGATCCTTGTGCAGGTTTGCCTTCGAAGCTCTGCTGAGTGTTCTAAAGTTGCTATCTTAAACAATCTTCTCTCTTTCAAGTTTGTGGTGTAACGTTATTGATCCTTTAGATCTTCTCACTCCTCCAAAAGTAATTACGCTTTTGCAGACCTGAAGTCTGTAACTTGCCAGCTTACCAGATGTAGCTCCCTGTTCCTTATTACATATTGTTAGCTGTCTCTTTAAAACAGCCTGTGCTACTTTTAAACCCCTTTACTTCAGGATATTGCTTCTGTAAGAGGTTTTCATTGCTCACTTACCACAATCCAGCATCTTATCAAGCAGTGTTACGTCTTCTGTCCCAGGAAGCTACTTGTTTTTGTTGCTCTGACTCCTTCTCAGGCTTTAATTAGCATGTTGCCTTTAACTCCTATATAACTGGTTCTCTTCGGCCCTTTCATTTCAGGAAACAGTTTTTTTCCAGGAAGATCTATTACTGATTCTTTCAATCCATGAAGTTTTTGTAAGTTCTGACATCTCAGATGTCACTGGCAATAGTTACTGTTTCTCCTCTCCCTATTTCATTCTGTATTCAAGTTGCTTCTCTTCCATACACTGGGCAAGTTGTTTCCTTTCTCCAGCCATAACACTTCCTTGCTGCCTGCAAAGTTACTGGTCAGTGCTTCCCAAACCTCCTTTCCCTGTGTGACTTCCTATGACCCCAGAATGTGAATTGTGGGGGGTTTTAGCGCTAAACATAAAATGAATTCTGGTAATTTTTTTTTGTATTTTTGATTACATTTTGAGCAGTATACCACATACTTTTTAGTTTACTTCAAAAATAATTAATTTTAGGTACATTCTCATGTTGTATTTGTTGCTTCTGTAAGATCTTTCTTGAACTTGACTAAGCTTCAGCTGTGAATCATTGCAGTGAACACGAGTGAGTCATTCAGCAGCGTTATGCAATGGCTCGTGTTCTCACCAGATCAACACATTTCGTGACTATTGTTGAATAGTAAAATCAATTTGGTGCTGGTTTTTATTCCTCTTTCGTCCTTCCTCCTCCCAGGGTTGTTAAGCTCAAATGTAGTGTTCTGAAATTGTGTAAAAAATAATTAGAATTAGAATCCCTACTGTGTGGAAACAGGCCCTTCGGCCCAACAAGTCTACACCGACCCTCAGATTATCCCACCCAAACCCATTCCTCTACATTTACTCCTGACTGATGCACCTAACCTATACATCCCTGAACACTGGGCAATTTTGCATGGCCAATTCACCTAACCCCCACATCTTTGGATGTGGGAGAAAACCGGAGCATCCAGAGGAAACCCACGCAGACACTGGGAGAATGTGCAAACTCCACACAGACAGGTGCCCGAGGCTGGAATCGAACCTGGGTCCCTGTGAGGCAGCAGTGTTAACCACTCAGCCACCATGCCGTCCCTGCAGTGTGTATACTGGGGATTGAAAGTTTCTGGTCATCTTATTTAGCTGTTTGCTCTTGTTACTAACTAAACTGTTGGCTTCTGAATTTAATGAATGTTTCTTACAAACAAGGTAACTGGGAAAATTTTAAAGTGCTCTAAATTTGTAACAATTTTTTTTTGGTTTAAACAGGATCTGTGACTTTGTACTGGGACAGACTAATATCTTCCAAGTAGAGGAATTTGAGGAACTGAAACAACAATTAACAGAGGAAGTATTTGTCAATTGCTCGTGTTCTGATGTCAGCCATTTTGATTGTCAATCAACTCAGGTAGATAGCTTCAATGAGGGCAGTTATCCAAGTGAAATAAAAAGCTGTGAACAGGAAGCATTCAGTGCAGAATCTGACTCTGGACAAAGTTGTAGTTCATTTTGATCTGAAACAATTCTTCGATTCTTCCATATTTTAATACTAGAGTTCTTTTATTCTCAGTCCATTATGGCATGAACAATAATTTAAGTTCTTGGTTTTCATATTGTCTCTTTTTTTAAAAAAAAAAGTTTATTGTATATTCTTCAAGGGAAAAATAGCTTTTTATTTTGTAATACATTTAATGTGCCATTTAAATTTTATTATGGTTGGGGGCATTTGCATGATGCATTCACATCAATGTTTACATTTACTATGTTACCTTCCATTGTTTGTGCATTATTTCAGATTTAAGTTCATACAGTGCAATTGTGATAATTTGTTTTCAATTTTGGGTGAGGAAAGCTCAAAATCACTTTTACTAGAAGCTAGCTAATGGCAAAAGAAAGTGATGTCTTTGCGACAGTCAAAGCACAAAATGAACACGTTGCTTTCTTTGCCATTAAATGTGCTTCTTATGAAACATAGTGATTGCTTTAGATTTTTCTGACATTTTTAGATCAGAAATGTGTAAAGTACTTCTAGATAGAGGCCAAGTGTCTATTTGCATTGGCCGAATTATTTTTTACTTTTAGATAGTGTAGAAAGCTTTTGCATGATTGTTATAAATCTCAGTTGGCCACACAAAAGCTTTTAATATATTGATATTCTCATTTGGGTGACAAGTGCTAACTATGTTTCTCATTGTATGATTGAATTATTGGCTTTGATAATTTCTCTTGGAATGCCACCTGTTGTAAAAATGAGATAATTAACGTTACAAGGAACAAAATTATGTAAAGAAGTAGTATACTAACTGCATTATTAAAGTATTATGAAAATAATCCTGTAGTTCAAATTTTAGTGTGTGAAGAAAATACTGCTACTTGCTTGGCTATGAAATCCATAAATCAATACTTGCATGGTTTACCAGCCACACTGATGAATACAACTGCAGTCGCACGTTTTTCATAACATCAAGGTTGCTATTAAAATATTCTGTTTTAAGAATGTTGAAAGAGTCATGTCCATCATAATTTATCAATTAAAATTGAAAAGCGATGTGTATGTTGGCACAGGATAGAAAGAAGAATTCAGCTGTGAAATGTTCAATTTTAGCATAAATATTTATTTCTCTAAAATAAGTGAAATGCAACACCATATTGTTTTATGGGCCAATGCATGCAGCTCCTAATCTTCTATATGATTCTAAACTACTTCAGCTGTGTTTAAAAAATAATTATATAACTTTGGTTTCTACCAACTTATTTCCAAGGCATCTATAAATTCTAACATAAAAGATGATCAACAAGTTGTGGAAAGTATTGATAATATATGATAAGTGGATAATCTGGCAAATTGGGTGTGGAGTCTAATAAAATGAACTGTGAATAATTTGAAACCAACATTCATTCCTAAGATTTGGATTGGACTTTACCATTACATACACCTGCCAAATTGTCCCATTTTTAACTAATACTTACAATTAAGTCTATACTTCTATTTATGTTTGGTGTTTGAGGTAGCATAGTATTTCTGAGTGTGCTTCAGTGGAAACGGGTTCTATGTGCACAATTCTATCAAGATTGAAATTTGAACAAGCCTTTTTAACTCGATCAATATTAATGCATCTGACAAGGTATAGTTTACAGTTGTGAGAATTGCAACATTCTTCAAAGTAGTGATTGGGTGCAAATTACAGTAAATAATATTTGATTTCTCTGTTACTGTAAATATTGGTCAGTAGTATTTCTCAATTTGCATCCCTAGCTATGGTTTCAGCTGCTTAGCATCTGTACATGTCTATCCCTTCCTGCCTTCGAAGCTAGAATCTGTATTAATAGAAATTATACTTCACATTAGAAATTGTACTCCATAACTTATACCCATCTTTACTGTTGTAAAGCTTAGCGTGTTTGTCTCTCAAAGCAGTTATTATGGTGTGACTATTTACAATTACTGCAGAGGTGTACATTATCTAAAGCCAGCAAGCGGTCTGTTTAAATATTTGTCTAGAAAAGTGATTCAATCACTAATAGCTGACCGTACATACTTACATCTTCCTTGCCTTTTAATCTTACAACCACTATGCATGAAAAAGCAGTTTTGGGATCTTAGGAAAAGATTTAAACTGTCTATATATACTCAGGAAATATGTATTCAGTAGCATGAATTAAGATTTAACATCTTGCTCATCCTGTTATATTTAAATGTGTACTTAATGTAAAATAAAATCATGGCTTATTATGTCATGCTTTAAATGAGGTAAAAATGTTTCTGGGTTTCTCTAATTGTTTATACATGTCCCTCAACCTTTTTTTCGCTCCACCATCGGCTTGCGTTCTTCTAGATTAAAAACTTCGCTATTTCTCTGCATAACATCTTCACATCTTTTCAGGTGCTCATTAGTGTCTTGCTCATTGATCAAGCAATCTGTTGCATTACCTGTAGAGCATTTGGGGATGTCTCCAAATATCAAAATGTTTTCTCTGGGATTGGGATGGGGGGGGTTGTTGGTACGTTGCTGATGTTTGTCAGCAGAAGGGGAAGGGAGTCCAAAGCTGACTACATGGAGTAAAGAAGTTGTCATTGCTTTGGAACGTTGGCTGCTTTCCTGTGCAGAAATTAAAATTGAGGACATCGGTATTTTGGTCATCTCAAAAATTAGTGTTTGCATTTTCTACTAACAGAAGACTTTATTTCCTACTGTCAACTTTTCATTTTTGTGAAACAGTCACTTAGTTGCAGAAAGCCATGTCTCAGCTCATATTTCAAAGTTTGAGTATAATTTAAATGCCAACATAAGCCAGTAGATAATGCAATCAGTGCAATTTTTGTTTTTCAAAAATACTAAAGCATTCAAGTTAATATTTTATAATTTGATTCACTTAATGTTATTTGCAAATACTTTAAGATTTGCCTTCAATGCACGTACATAGTTCAGTGCAAATGTATTAATTGAACCCAGTAGTGGAAGAAACTTAACTTCAGTTTTCGATACCTCTCGTCCGTGCAAGTTTTTTTTTTAAACCTTTGAAACATTTATTTTCAAAAACTGAAAATTGTGTTCATATAGAATAATTTTTTTTCAAAAAGTGGTAAGATTCTCATGAAACTGGTTGCTCAGTCCCTTGAAATTGCATTGTTCACTTAGATCCTGGCTGATCAGTATCCACGTTAATCTCACTTGACCCACGTCCCTTTGTAGCTGAAGGTGGGGTAGTGGAACTATTGCTGGGAAATGTTTGTGTGATACATGAGGTTACTGGTGTGGGGATATGGATTCAAATCTTATCATGGCAGATGATGAAATTCTAATTCAATTAAAAAACAGCTGCAATTAAAAACTCATCTCATGTAACCATTATCATGGAAGCCATCTGGTTCACTAATATTCGTTAGGGAAGGAAATCTGTCCTCCATACCTGACCTGGTCTACATGTGAATTACGACCCACAGCAGTGTCTGGGTAGTAAATGTTGACTTAGCCAGTGGTGCCCACCTTAAAAAGCCATTAATCATATTCCAACTTTTCTCAAACCTCACTTCATAAAAGTTATTCATCATCCTAGCTAATATTCTAGTGAACATATTCTGTATCTTTTTTCCATCACTTCTTGACTTTCCCTGTGAGGGACCTAAAATAATGCACCACAACAGCTCCATCCAATAAAGAAATGGTCATTTTTTTTATTATTCACTCACAGGATGAGGGCATCGCTGGTTAGGCCAGCATTTATTGCCTGTCCATAATTGCCCGGGGGCAGTTAACAGTCAGTCCCATTGTTGTGGGTCTGTCATCATTAGGAAAGGATGGCAGTTTCCTTTCCTAAAGGACCTTAGTGAATTCTGACATTCGACGTTGGATTCATGGTCATCATTAGATTCTTAGTTCCAGATTTTTCTTATTGAATTCAAATTCTACAATCTGCCATGGTGGGATTCAAATCTGGGTATCCAGGACATTATCTGGGTCTCTGGATTAACAGTCCAGCGATAATACACTCCCACTTGGTCATCGCTTCCTCTTAATACAGGTACACAATCCTTTTATCCAAAATCCTTGGGGCCAGTTGTTTCTTAGAATTTGGAATTTTTTCAGAATAAATTGCATTTTCATAGTGCAGTTTTTAAAAAAAAATTAACAGCAGAAGCGTGACTAGTACAAGCGCTGGGCCACACCACCACGTCACATCGGAGTGGCATGGTTCGAGTGGGTGTGGAGCTGGGTCACCTGTTCACAAGCCAAAATGATGCACCACACCACAAAAATATTTTGGATATCAGAACTTTTTTGGATAAAGGATTGTGTACCCGTATATAAAATAAAGAAATGCCAAAACCTTATAGGGAGGCTAAAATTATATCAAATCTTATTTCGCATGGTACACAGAATGCGAAAAATTCTATCATTTACCCTACAATGATAGTTTTCCTCTACTTTGTATCTTGAATAGCAGTGTTGCATTTGTTACCTTCCAAACCACAGGAAGTACTCCAGAGTCCTGGAAATTCTACTTCATGAAAGCCCTTACGTCCACCATTTCTGTAGCGAACTCTGACAATCCAGGACATAGACCAAATTTTAGATTAGATTCCCAATAGTGTGGGGAAGCAGACCCTTCGGCCCAACAAGTCCACACCAACCCTCTGAAGAGTAATCAACCCAGAACCGTTTCCCTCTAACTAATGCACCTAACACTATGGGCAATTTAGAATGGCCAATTCACCTGATCTGTACATCTTTTGGACTGTGGGAAGAAACTGGAGCCGGAGGAAACCCACACAGACACAGGGAGAATGTGCAAACTCCATACGGACAGTCACCCAAGGCTTGAATTGAACCTGGGTCCCTGGCACTGCGAGGCAGCACTGCTAACTACTGAGCCACCATGCTGCCCCATTTTGTTGCTGATCCTCTCATCACTATTCTTTCTTCATATCAATATCCTTAAGCCTTCCATGTCTATTAGTTTTTTTCACTCCCGATTAACTTTGGAATTAACTTTTTATGTCTTATGAAGGTAGATACAAAGAATTCATTCCATGCTTTCCATCTCCTTAATCCCCGTTTTAATTTCTCCAACAGCCCCTTTATTTGTTGATCTCTTTCTTTTGCATGCTTATCCTGCAACGTTAAAAATCACACCACACCAGGTTATAGTCCAACAGGTTTATTCGGAACGCACCAGCTTTTGGACCGCTGCAGCTCAGTCCAACACCAGGACCTTCAAATCATGGCTACCATTATCCTACAACAAGAGCAATCAGTGGCTACAAACCAGTTGGACAACATCATGGAATAGGTGCTGAGTTGTGTGATTGATCCTGTCAATATGCTCATGGGCTCAGGGAGGGGTCCCTTTGTTCAGTCAGCTCCTGGACCACAGGTGATTTGTGAACTCCTCCGCCCACCCCTCACAGGAAACAGAAGAAGTGCTCTCAAAACTTCAAAAGGAACCAAAACTCAAGGCGCCTCCTCTTCAAGAGTTCAGACTATGACTTGGAACCAAAGTACAGATGTGGATCACCAGTATTTACCATTAATGCCCAGTTAACCAGATTCCAGATGACGGATACGTGAATACCTACATTGAGAGTTCCCACCCAAACAACGTCCACTCCAGCCTTGTTTGAGCCAGAGATGCTTGCATACCTTACAAAACCTTGTAACTCAGTAGATGAGGGATTTGCACACATCACAACAGGTGATAGAGTCAGCATTACGTCATTGTGTGGAATCTTGGGAATCCCTGGTACAGATTTCCATACCATTTTATGTCTTAAGGTCTAACTAATCAATGGATGCATTATTTTTAAATAATTTGCTATAGACATTCATTTTCACTGAGTATGTCTTAAAATTAGTAATGTCTCCATCTCTTTGAAATTATTTAACTTCCATTTTAGCCAAAAGATGGCTTTGGTTGAATACTCACTTGAAAGATAATGCTTTTGCCAGTGCAACACTGCCTCAGTGCTACACTGGAATGTCTGGTTAATCATATGCTGAGAGAGCCAACTGCATGTTGAACTGACAATTTTGTCTCAGAGAGCTGCTCGTGGAGTCAGAGCTGCAGTATTAATGCTCAGAACTTCACTAGAAGAGGTGATCAACTTTTCTGCCCAGCGATCTGCACTAATGCTGGAAATAAAATAAAAATTGTGCTTCACTTCAAATCGGGCAGAGTCAAACTGCAAAACATACAATAGAATTCACTTATGGCAGAGGCTCCTTTATTAATTTTGAAAATCATCCAGGGAAATCTAAGAAAATGGACAAAGGAGAGAGAATATGCATAGTATGATGGACTCGTACAATATTATTTCAATTAAGTTTTGATTGTTCTGAAAATGCCAACTGCTGCTCTTCAGGGATTTATATGTTAATGAAAATTTTGCAGTGCTGAATAAATCTTCAATGTTTCTTAACTCTGCTGAATTGTGAAACATCAGTATGGCATACTCAATCTTGTGTTTTATTGCTCTATTAACACCTAATTATGAGAACATCAGTTAGACATTGCTTTGCTCATTACAGATAAGACTACAGTTTCTATGCAGTTCACCGTGAGATTTCATATACCACATAATCTAAATCCTTTAAAATAGTGCTGAGTTGTATTGGAAAAATATTCAACGTTTTGGAATAGGCCAAACAGTTTTGAAACATTCACTTCAACTACATAATAGAATTGCAGAACATATTCAGTTTGAATGGACAGTTCACTGGCAATTGCAGATTTTTTTTTTTTGGCTGGGGAGTGTAATTTCATCCTATTCACTTTGCCCCTCCCCAGTGACCTTTTTTTTTAATAGCTATGTGTTGGGTAGCTAGAACACAGGCATCACTTTCAAACTCTCAAGTCCATTACAAAATCTCTCTTCACCCCTTTAACATGGGTGACCCTTTTGAGGTTGATAAAATCACAAGGGGCATGGATTGGGTAAATAGACAAGGTCTTTTTACCCAGCGTGGAGGACTAGTTGGCATTGGTTTAGGGTGAGAGGGGAAAGATTTAAAAGTGACCTAAGGGGCAACTTTTTTTATACAAAGGGTGGTGCATGTGTGGAATGAACTGCCAGGGAAAGTGGTGGAGGCTGGTACAATTCCAACAATTAGAGGCATCTGGATGGGTACATAATTGGAACGGTTTAGAGGGATATAGGCCAAATGCTGGCAAATGGGTCTAGATTAATTTTGGGTATCTGGTCGGCATGAACAAGTTGGACCAAAGGGTTTGTTTCCGTGCTGTACACCTCTATGATTCTATGACTCTAACATGCATACAACTGGAATGACTGAGAAACCAAATTTGATTTTAAAAAATGCCACCACTGTCTTGCAAAGCTGCTGGTGCCTTGTTTGGTGATATTTTTAGTCAGAGAGAAAAGTATTGTTGCTCCATTACTGAAAATATATAATTATTGGGAATTTGCTGGGAACATTGACATTTCTTACATATCCATAGTTGCATTGACAGGAGAATAGTTGGTCTTCTTCTTGACCTGCTAAGGCTTTTGTAGCATTGTAAGGAATGGGATTTTCAATAAATTATACTTGTGTGAATAAGCATGGAAATTCTGAATAAAGCCAGTTATTTCCTCAAATAAATTCCTATGCATTGTTGCCTTAAACCACTAACTGAGAGACTTTGCAATTTGCGCGCTAATCACCCTGCGCTTCCTGTGAGGAAGTGAAGGAACCTGAAGAAAAGCAATTAAAGAAAAATGGTGAGGGCAAACTAAAGGAATCATCTCGGTGAAACTTGTTGGCTGATGTTATTGAACTGTGGTTTAAACAGTACAGATGATAATATTTCTTGGCTGTTTACTCATGCCTAGAACTTACTTGTTTATAATGAACAGTAATTCTAGTTAGGGACAGGAACCTGGATGGTGGTTTCTGTTTACTTGATTTCAGCAGCAAGGTTAATTGGGGACTTTGTATGTTTTGATTAAATCATTACCTTTTGCAGAGTGAATCCCAAGGGTAATGAGGCTTAAGATTCAAGGCAGTTTCCCAAATGGGTTGTAACACCATGAAGTCAATTTTAAAGAGACAGGCAACAGACATTGCTGTATTTGAATCAGGAATGGTACTAATTCTTACATTCAATCCTGGAGTGGTCCTCAACCTCTCACACACTCAGAGGGAGAGACAGATAGAGAGAGAGAATGACACACAAGTAAGAAACAACAAAAAAAACTTTCATATCCATACATTGAATTGAATTGAATTCATTGTCACACGTCTTGCGAGCAATACAGGCAGATCACAGAGTTAAGTAGCATAGATAGTAAATAATAGGTAAACAGTGACAAAAACCAAAACACAGGTACAGGAGAACATTAACAGTTTGGGAGTCCATTCAGTATTCTAACAACAGTAGGGTAGAAACTGTTTCGAAACCAGCTGGTGCATGTATTCAGGCTTCTGTCCCTTCTCCCCAATGAAAAATGTTGCCAGGGTGGGATGGATCTTTGAGAATGCTGGCAGCCTTTCCTTGGCAGATGGATTCTATGTATGGGAGGTTGACCTTTGTGATCATCCGGCCGAGTTCATCACTCTCTGTAACCATCTCTGATCTTGAATGGGGCGGTTACCACACCAGATAGTGATACATCCAGACACAATGGTCTCGATGGCGCACCTATAAAAGTTGGCAAGGGTATTCGTTGTCATGCCAAATGTTCTCAACTGCCTGAGGAAGAAGAGATGTTGTTAGGCCTTTGTAATCAGTGCGTCCACATGAAGAGTCCAAGAAGCTTGACACTCTCCACTCGTTCCACCTTTGTGCTGTTAGTGTTAATGTGAGTGTGTGGTGGGGGGGGGCGGTGGAGGGGGGAGTCGGGTGTGGTAACATCCTGCTGAAAGTCAGTAATGAGTTATTGGTTTTGCCAGCATTGAGAGCTAGGTTGTTCTCAGTGCACCATTTTTCCAGGTCTTCCATCTCCCATCTGTAGTCTTTACCAGGATGTTGCTGGGAATAGAGAGTTTGAGTTATATAGAGAAGCTGGAAAGGCTGGTACTTCTTTCACTGAAGTGTAGGAGATTGAGGGATAACCTTATAGATGTGTATAAAATCATGAGGGGGTGTGGATAAGGTGAATGGCAGGTGTCTTTTCCCTAGGGTGGGGATTTTCAAGTCTAGGGGACATATTTTTAAGGTGAGAGGAGAAATATTTTAAAAGACATGAGGGGGAATATTTTTACACGGAGCAGGTCCATGTGTGGAATAAACTTCCTGAGGAAGTGGTGGATCCAGGTACAGTTACAATATTTAAGAGACATTTAGCTAAGTACATGAATAAGAAATGTTTGGGGCGATATGGGCCAAGCACAGCCAGGTGGGACTAGTTTAGTTTGGGATTATGGTCACCATGGACTGGTTCGACCAAAGGGTCTGTTTTGTGCTGTATGACTCTATGAATATTAAAACCAAACAGTGTACTTGTAGGACAGGTTGAAATAGCTGGAGTCAGGAGATGTAAAATTTCTTCAATGCTGGGGATAAGGCAGCTCCTGTCCATATGAATAGAAGATCAGTTGCTTTTCAGGTAAATTCAAGATCCCTCCAAAGCAGATTTTGAGGCTCTGGTGTGTTTTACTTTCCTGGCAGGTGGAAGCCAAGGTCGGGGTGTAAGGTTATAGATATCCAATAATTCTAAAGGTGTTTCAAGCCATGAGATTTGGCCTGAGATGGATTGATGAGCTTTTCATATTGACACATTAATTTCTGCATCCCTAGTTAGATCTACTGAACTTGCTTTACGAGTTGAGAAGTTGATTTTAGAATCTGTCTGACCAAATGTTGCCTGAGAGATTTCTTTTGTTTCTGCTTGAGACTTGGAGAGTCTGTTCTGTGGTATGTCCACGCAGTAACATGCAATTAATTCCACAAGGGTGAACTGCCCCTCTCCAACTCACTGGAAAGGCCATATAGAACTTTGACTAACTTGTAAGTCATGTGATCTGCAGCAGCCACCTGTACAAATCCAGCAATGTTATATTTTTCTTTAAATAGAATGCAAGTGCAGTTTTTGATAAGCTAATATCTGACAGGTCTCCATAAACATGATGTCCCACTAACAAGTGCTTGGAGACAGGGACAGTCCATCTCAGATGGGAGATGGACCAGGAATGATGGAGAAAGACTGAGGGAAGAATTAGCTGACACTTCAGTGAGGGAACATAATGCTATTATCATAAGCAGTTGAGATCAGCCCAAACCACATATTCATCTTCTGCATCAGTGAACTCTCAACTGTCATGGGATGTGCACTGATCCTGTCAATTTAGCTGATATACCATATTTACACTGCCACTCCTCAATAAACCATCTCACAGCAAGCAAAGCTCCCTTCATCACCCTTGTCCCTACCTCAACACATCTCTTCCTTCCCCTCTCAGCTTTGAAAGTTCCACCCCAATTTTGGCAATGATCCCCCTTTGCCTTAATCCATATTCACCCCAGATTTCTGACTGTCTTTAAGGAACAACCCTTAAATGACACTGACCAGACTTGTGACTGCTGTCGTTGTATCTCCCTGACTGTGATATGTGATTCCTATGACTGCTGGCTCCACAGCACTAATACTGGATTAGTGGTGCTGGAAGAGCACAGCAGTTCAGGCAGCATCCAACGAGCAGCGAAATCGATGTTTCGGGCAAAAGCTTCCTGATGAAGGGCTTTTGCCCGAAATGTTGATTTCACTGCTCGTTGGATGCTGCCTGAACTGTTGTGCTCTTCCAGCACCACTAATCCAGTATTTGCTTTCCAGCATCTGCAGTCATTGTTTTTACCTCTTTTTACTCCACAGCACTAATGTCTGCCTGTGGCCCAGACAGAAATTTGATCTATCCCCTGACCATGACTGGCCCAAGTAGGCGACTGATCATGGTCAGCCCCCTGGACAACGTGTAGACTGTGCCAATGATAGCTGGCACTGGGATTCCCAGAATAACAGTGTCTCCCCACCCTGGCATTAGAGGGACTGAGGACTAGCCCTCACAGACTAGTTAGATAAACGTGCAATGTTAAAATACACATAAATTAAATGGGTTGGGGGGAGGGGATGCTGCGGAGAAGGGTGTGGAAAATAAATTTTAAAGCATAAAGGTGCAAAATCCAAACTTCAATAAGGTCGGATGCCTACTGCCTAGTTATCAGTATAAGCTGGAGATGTCTAACTGGCAGCAGTGTGAAATTCTACTGGAACTTATTGCCCAGAACTGGGAGAGAATTTATTAATGAAATTGAATTGACAAGTCTCTATGGTTCTTAAATCCCATTATATTCTCAGTCCCTCTTAGGCTCCAACACTACATCACAACTGTGCTTCAAAGTATTTCATTGACTTTAGATCATCTTTTTCAGTGTTCCTGTTTTCAGAAAGTGCTCTTGGATGGATTGCAATATCATAGGAAACCTCGTTACCTATCAACAAACACATTGAGTTAGGCCCCATCTACCACCCCCTGAGTAAAAGAACTGGAAATGACATCACCACAGGAAATGGCATCACCAGCTCAAAGAAACCCAAACATATAAATAGAAAGCAGAAATCATGTACAGTGCTTCACCTGAGGCCCACTGAAGATGTTACCTAGTAGGGTGATGAAATGTCTGGAAATGAACCTTTCAGCTCAGCGAGCAAACCTATATCTAGAACCTCAACCTGAACTACAAATCTTCTCAAAACTCGCTAACCTCATTACAAGGCTCAAAGCTACATTTAATTTACAGCACAGGGCATTCAATCCTTCAGGTTTATACTGGAGTCTATATAACAGCAAAGGTCTTCATCCACATGCTACCCCTATCAAAATTTCCTTCTATTCTTTCCCCTAATTGCTGAGCCAATTTCTGCTAAACTTCATCTCCTCTATTCACCTCAACCACACTATCTGGTGACAGGTGCCACAGAGTAACCACTGTGTCACCTATCATAAACTGGATGTGGAGGTGCCAGTGTTGGACTGGGATGGGCAAAGTCAGAAGTCACACGACACCAGGTTATAGTCCCACAGATTTATTTGAAATCATAAGCTTTGGAAGCACTGGCCCTTCACCTGACAAAGCAGCAGTGCTCCAAAAGCTTGTTGATTTCAAATAAACCTGTTGGACTATAACCTGGTGTTGTGTGAATTCTGACCTTATCATAACAGTATAAATAGACACCTTATTTAGATTAGATTACTTACAGTGTGGAAACAGGTCCTTCGGCCCAACAAGTCCACACCGCCCCGCCGAAGCGCAACCCACCCATACCCCTACATCTACCCCTTACCTAACACTATGGGCAATTTAGCATGGCCAATTCACCTGACCTGCACATCTTTGGACTGTGGGAGGAAACCGGAGCAAACCCACGCAGACACGGGGAGAATGTGTCTACACAGTCAGTCGCCTGAGGCGGGAATTGAACGCGGGTCTCTGGTGCTGTGAGGCAGTTGTGCTAACCACTGTGACACCGTGCCGCCCATATTTAGGACAAGCCTAACTGGAAACAGTTCATAATTCTGACTTCTTCCAATTATTATTTCCATTTAGTCACTTCTGTGAGGAAATGTAAGTTAAAAAGAAAAATCAATAGGAAATTGTGCATGATCTTTTCGAAGCATTGGATTGAAAAGGTCCTTTTCTATTCCATACATTCTAATCAAGCACAGGGTTATGTAACAGTAATGTGCATCTCACAGCTGGTTTTATTTATTGAATGTGAACAGAGATAAGTCACAGTGTTATCATGTTGGTTAGCAACTGCACAAAATGTACCAGTTCTGTTCCCTTCTATAAAACCTCCAGCAGTTTTTGTGTGCTATAGACACCTGTTGTCTTATTGATTTCCTTTGTTCGTTGCTTCCTTTTAAAGGTCAGGGTGCACAGCAGCTATTATGTGTTGCTATTATGAGCGTATGCATGGAGATAAAGCCCAGAGCTAACTCAAAAGTTATCCTTTGGGATCTCGAAAGAATCACTTCTCAACTTCACAGGTGAAGGAGACACAGGAGGGAAATTAATAATTCTGGAGTCCATTAGGGACATTAAGACTTGTAGTTACTATAGTTAGAACGCATCACAGGAATATGAAGAATCTCAGTCACCATGTTTGCCACTGTTTCCCACATTCACTGGACTGTTGACTGCGTATTGAAAGATCACGAGGTTGAATTGTTAATAATAAGTAATATGGAGGAAAACAAAGCTGTCCAATAGCAGATCACTTATGGAGTTACTGCAGACAAAATGTACTCGCTTTCCTGCGAATACATGGTGGGCATGACAGATTCTCAACGTGACAACTCCAATGTGGAAAATTGCTGCCATATCAGTCAACTCTCAGTAAAGTGGCAGTCGTTGACAGTAACCAGCTCACTGATGCTCTGTTAGGATTCCCCCAAGACCACTGGGCTCCTGAGCCCATTGCAGCCTTGGTCCAGGAAAAGATGAAGCCCAACAATGAGGTCTAAGCGACTACATTTGATATCGAGGCAGCACTTGGCAGAGTGTGGCACCAAGGAGAAAAACTGAAGTCAATAAGAATCGGAGGGGGAACAGCTCTTCGCTGAATGGAATCACTCCTAGTATAATGGAAGACAGTTGTGGTTGTTGGAGGTTGAGCATCTCAGCTTCAGGACATCTCCGCAGGTGTTTCTTGAGATAGTGCTCTAGGCCCAACTGTTTCATCAGTAGCCTTGACTCCATCAAATGACCTGAAATCGGGATGGGGATGAATCAACATCGCAGGGGTTACAATTGACCAGAAACTAAACTGGGCCAGTCATATAAATACTGTGGTTAGACGAACAGATCACAGACTCGGGATTCAAATGCAAGTAACCCAACTCCTGACTCCTTAAAACCTCGTTCCTGATGAAGGGCTTATGCCCAAATCATCGATTCTCCTGCTCCTCAGATGCTGCCTGACCGGCTATGCTTTTCCAACACCAAATTCTTCGACTCCTCAAAGCCTGTCCACCATCTACAAGGCACAAGTTAGGAGTGTGATAGAATACTCCCAACTTGCCTGGATGAGTGCAGCTCCAAAAACACTCAAGAGGTTTGACAGCATTCAAGACAGAACCTCCTTGATTAGCCCATACCCACTACCTTCAGCGTTCACTCTCTTTGTTATTGTTGTACAATGACAGTAGTGTATACCATCTGCAAGGTGCAGTACAGCAGTTCCCAAGGGTCCTCCAGTAGCACCTTCTAAACACACAATGTGTACCACCTAGATGGACAAGTACAGCAGATGCATGGGAGCACCAGCACTTGTGAGTTCCCCTCCAATCACTTCCTCCACCACTTCCTCTGGGGCAAACAGGAATGGGCAATAAATGCTGACCTAGTCAGTGGCCCCACATCTCATGAATATACTAAAAACAAAGTCACTGGTTAGAAACCAGACATGTGATATTTTTCTTAATGGGGATATTGCATTAGTTGGATTGTCTTGCAATTGGAACAAGTTATTGATTGAATGGAAACCATCATAGGTTCTGGAGGACAGGGGCAATCAGGGCAACAGGATTTGCTGGAAGTTAAGTCACAGGCAGCACAGCTTTGGATAAGCTCAAGATTATGGAGAGTAGGTTTTGGTACACCAGGCAGGAGTGCATTGGAATAGTCAAGTTAAGAAGTAATAATGGCCTTTAACATCAAGCGAGCTGAGACAGGGTACAATATGGTGATACTGTGGAGGTGGAAATATATAGTGCTTGGTTATGGCATGATCCAAGATAAGTTAATGGAACATTTGGTCAGATAAGGAAGAGCAGAAATGGAATGTCTGGACATTATTCCGTTTTTTTTTCTTCATTTTGTGGGATATGGGCATCACTGGCTGGGCCAGCATTTATTGCCCATCCCTAGTTGCCCTTGAGAAGGTGGTGGTGAGCTGCCTTCTTGAACCACTGCAGTCCATCTGCAATGGGTTGACCCACAATGCCCTGAGGGAGAGAATTCCATGATTTTGACCCAACAACAGTGAAAGAACAGCGACATATTTCCAAGTCAGGATGGGGAGTGGCTTTGAGGGGAACTTGCAGGCGGTGACGTTCCCATGTATCTATTGCCCTTGTCTTTCAAGATGGAAGTGGTCGAGGGTTTGGAAGGTGCTGTCTGAGGATCTTTGGTGAATTTCTGCAGTGCATCTTGTAGATAGTACACACTGCTGTGACTGAGCGTTGGTGGTGAAGGGAGTGGACGTTTGTAGATGTGGTGCCAATCAAGCGGGCTGCTTTGTCCTGGACTGTGTCAAGCTTCTTGACTTCCCTCAACATGTCCCACTCCAACTATGAGATTTGTCCTGCATCTACATTTCTGTCTCCCGACCATTCAATCTTTGTCTATTTCTGTCAGTGATGAAGTGCTTTTGCCCGAAACTTCAATTTTCCTGCTCCTCGGATGTTGCCTGGCCTGCTGTGCTTTTCCAGCACCACTCTAATCTGAACTCTGATCTCCAGCATCTGCAGTCCTCACTTTCACCTAGTTCTTTGGAAATGGCAATATGACCGAGCAATAGTACGTAGCAATTAAACCCGTCAGTTTTGTTTTCAGTAAAGCAACTGTCATCAAGATAATTTGGAATTTATCTGGTCATCAAAGGAAGAAGATAAACTCTGAGTTAGCCAAGAAACTATCTAAGTAGAAAATAACCATAGCCCAGATTTTGCAGGCAAAGTGTTAGCATTCAGAGTTGAGGTCCAAGAAAGCTGGGAGAAAGGATTTGGTAATGTCTATATTTTGCACTTTTCCTATGTCAGTTTAAATCTGGCTCCACATCAAAAGGTTGTCATCAAACATCCAACAAACATGATAATATCAAGCTGAATAAGCAACCAATCACATTGGAGGGATTGCCTGACCTGCTGCGCTTTTCCAGCAACACATTTTCAGCTCTTGCCATGTAAACAGCAAACCAGGAACTAAAACGTATTGATCATTCTGCAATTTTTCATAAGAAATAATCCATTCGGGATAGGGATGAAGAGAATATTTTTCTCTTGGAGGTCTGTACAATTCAAAACCCTCAGTCTCAGAAAGTGGTGGAGGTTGGGTGGGGACAGTCATTGAATTGTTTTTAAGGCAAAGACAGATGCTTCTGAGGCAAAGCAATCAAAACTTGGTGGAGATGCGTGGGGGTGGGGAGCAGATCAGCCATGATCTTATTAAAGACTTAAAGGGCCGAATGGTCTAATTCTGTCCCGAATTCATATGAGTCATTTATTCACAAAAGGTGTTTATCACCTTGGCTCTTTTGAATCAGAATTCATTTCTCTAAACTGAGAACTGCAAAGCTTTTCGTCTCAACAAGAGGCCCAGAGAGGGTAGAGCATTGACAGATTTCTGCAGCTCCTTTTCCCTGGCTGGAGGAGGCCATGTGATCATGTCAGCATGGGATTACAAGTTTGAAAGTAATGCAAACTATTTGCTGCTAACTACATGCTACAGAAGTCAACTTTCGACCTTTCCACATGCCTAATGGGATTCCCGGAATCGTTTAGCATGGCAGTCAGTTGCAGCTTCTAGGAATATGAAGGTTGAATTTAACTCCAATTTAACACATGAGCCCAAACTCTGTTTGCTGAAATAAGAGCTAAATTGTAACTGCTCACCACCTTTAACTCCTTTACTGTGACTACTGAAGTCTGTACGTACACAGTTAAATGAAGGAATAAGGAATTAGTTGGATCCAGAAGAGACAATGGTGAAGTCCCTATCTGCGATCTATTAGAAATCATTGAACAGATGGAAACTTGCCATTTTACATTATTATTCATGCTTTATAAACCCATGAAAAATTATACCTTGCTAAATGAGGTACAAGTGGAAACTTAGTTTCTAATTAATGCTGAATAATTTAATTCATCCTGGAAGGTTGATTTCATCTTTATGAAATGTCAAAGTTTGACATTATAAATATATTAAAGTAATCTTTTTCAAAAGTGTCTTGAAAGTTATTCGGACTTTTACTGTAATTCAATATGTATGGTCCAAAGATTTATTCCACCCCTAATTTTAAAAATATCCTGTGTTTTTGACTCATCCACAACAGTAAACAGTCTTTCCACATTCACCATTAAGAATCCCATCGCTTTCAATTGAAACACTGATCTATACTCCAATTTTTCCTGGTAAGACAACCCATTTATTCCAAGGATCAAATGGGTAAATCTTCTTGGAACTATCTCCAATCCATTTACTTTGACCCCGCCTGCTCGGAGCCAGCTCTCAGAGTGAACAGAACCCTTGACACTCTTGTTTGTTTTTTGCTTGTACAGGTATCAAGTGCATAAATATTTAATTATATCCCACCGCCAGGAAGAAAGGAGGCCTACACATCCCTGGATACTAAAGGGCAATTTAACATTGCCAATCCATCTAACCTGCACAGGCTTGGATTGTGGACAGTTGAAGAGCATAGGTCCAACACATCGATTCCCCTGTTTGTCAGATGTTGCCTGACCTGCTGTGTCTTTCAATCACCACACTCTCAACTCCTCCACGGACAGGATGCACAAACTCCACATAGCCAGTTGCCCCCAGGCTGGTATTGAACCCAAATCCCTCCCAATATAAGGTAGCTGTGCTAACCACTGAGTCACTGTGCCACCGCACTCTCATCGTGCAACGCACAGGAAGCTGTTTATCCTGCACTCCCTGTTGGTGTTACCATTGACTCATTTATCATTATGGATATTAAGTTTGGTTTCTTCCACCCTGTAAGTGAGAACATCAATGTCCTTCATGTCGTTAAAGTCAGCAAGGTAAGAGAAAAATAACTTCCTCTAATGGGATGGGGGAGGGACAGCAATCAACCTTCAAACACCCACAAAAGAACTTTCCTGCCCTTTGACACCTCCATCTCATAGCTTTCCAGAAGGTTGTGGATGTTGGGCAGCTGATTTTTTTCTTTATCTTCACGTCTGGAAATCAGAGTTCGGGAATAAAAAGAAATCATTTTGCTTTCGGAGAAGCATCTGTAATCCATAATATCTAGGATATAATTGGCAGGACCTAAAAGCTAAACATGTGCTAAACAAAGCAGCAATTTGAGTAGAAAAGATTTGAGCAAGTTAAATGGCAGTCCAACTTTGCCTACATATTCCTGGAAGTTGCTCTGAGGAGTTCCAGGAACTATATTGGTCACTTGAGGAGATTAAAGATTGACCTCATGTGCCATGTAGCAGTCAGAAATACTTTCAATATCTTTACTTGTAATCCTATGCTGACCTATTCGCACCACACAAACTGTTTTGATACTCAGTGCAATTAGTTTGTTCAGCACAGAGTGAATCACAAGATCACCAAAGATGTAGGTTTCTTCAAAGTACCTTTTACCTATTTGAAGCTTCCTCCGCATCCAAAAAAAAAATCTGTTCATGAGCAACTACTTAGCCTCCTTCAGATAGGAGATAATCTGCAGAAATCTTTGCAACTGCTGCATCCTTGCTGTGCCCCCTATTACTATTGACTGTCCTGTAGCTCTTCGTCAGAGTTGGGGTTGAGGGGTGGGGGGTGGTGTGGGGAGAGAGAGAGAGAGAGAGAGACAGAGGTTTCTTTGACTGAAGGAAGTTAAACCAATGCCAGCTGCAGAACTTGGTGATGGCCTAATGGTATTATCATTGAGCTGCTAATCCTGAGATCCAGATAATATTCTGGAGACCTGGGTTAGAATCCTGCCATGGCAGATGGTAGAATGACTATGAATCCATTACTGATTGTAGGGGAAAAAGCTGCCCATCTGATTCACTAATGAGATTTAGGGAAGGAAACTACCATCTGTATCAGGTCTGGCCGATGCATGACTCCAAACTCAGCAATTTGGCTGATGTTTAACTTCCATCTGGGCAGTAAATGGCTAGTGACACCCTTGCCCTGTGAATGAATAAAAAGAACTGACCTCATAGCCTCCTTCAGTGAGCATTCCTTCACAGCTGTATGAGATAGCATCGTGAGACAAGTTCCAGCAGACCTGCCACCTTTTTTAAACAAATTCGCGGCATTAAATATACAAACACAATGAGTTTGACAACCATCTTTAGTCTGATTTCAGTGCAGTCTTTGCATGATGGTTTGAAAGCAAGGAGTGAACAGTTCCAAACTACTAAATATGGAGGGCAAATATGGAGAAGCATTTCATGAGTGCGTCATCACCTGTGGTTCATGACATTTTAATTTAAGTTCAGTATATTCCTTTGACTTTTTTTTTGGTGTTACTGTTCACCATTCGGAGCTGCCAAACTTCTTCAATGTTTACTTAAAAATGTAGAACCATTTCAATTGCGTTAAATGGTAGCATTGATGACGGATGAGTCTGACTTTAGGTTGGGAATTTTCTTACCGTGTAAGGAGTTACCACAGTGGAGTAGCTTCAAACCTGTTGCATTGCTGCCTGTAAGACCCATAAAACCACAAGGCATTGGAGCAGAAGAGGCCATTAAACCCCTCGAATCTGCTCCACCACTCAGTGAGATCATGGCAGATCTGATCATCCTTGACTCCACTTTCCCCCATAACCCTCAATTCCCTTACTAATGAAAAATCTGTCTGTCTGAGCCTTGAACATATAAGACCGTCACCATCTCTGAGCCAGTCATTGATTTTGATTGGCCAACTCTTGGTAAAGTAACAATAGTGAATGCACTTTAAAGTACTTCATTGATTGAAAAATGATTTTGAGAGTTCCTCGAGTGTTTGATAACATATTGTTTAATAACCTCACAATAGCTCTTATTCTTGATCTCTTAAAAGGGAACCACAAACATTGTAAAAGCCCAAACTGACAAAGCCTTCATGAATAATCCTTTCACAAACCATGAATTGTTTATGGATCCATGGCCAGTGTGAAGATGCCAATCCCATTACAATTCATCACTTGTATTTAGCAACAATCAGCAGCATGATTAACTCCAGTTATTCATGGTGTTTGAGCAGTACCGTGATGTTTAATATATCATCTTAGAGTACACTTGTAAAAGTGGGTATGTAGTCCATTCACATTATTGGAAATTTCTGGGGTAATTCAGGAAGAACACCAGAAATTTATCCTAAAGGGGAAGGAACATACTTAGGGGAAAACAAAGCAACCATGGCTGACAAAGGAAATCAGAAACAAAAGTAACAAAGCAAAAGTAACAGTAGGCATTGTGGTGAAGATTAGTGGGAAGCCAGAGGATTGGAAAGCCTTTAAAACCAACAGAGGATAACTGAAAAAGGCAGTAAGGAGGGAGAAGATGAAATATGAGGGTAAACTAGCTAGTAATATAAACAAAGATTGGTAAGGTGTTTTTAGACATCTAAAGGGTAAGAGAGAGGCAAGAGTGGACTGCTGAAAAATGAAGCTGGAAAAGTAGTGATGGGGAACAAAGACGTTGTGGAGGAACTGAATAAATAATTTTTCACACCAACAGCTTACCAGAGCTTTAAGAAAGCTAGGGGGCAGAGGTGGGTGTAGTGGTCATCACTCAGGAGAAGATGCTGGGGAATATGAACTACATTCCAGATTCTGGAGGAGATAGCTGAGCAGATTTTGGAGGCATTTGTCGTGATCTCTAGGATCACTAGAGTCAGGGAGGATACCAGAGGACAGGAAAATAGTTCATGTAACACCCTTGTTTAAGAAAGGAAGGAAGCAAAAGACAGGAAATTATAGGCTGGTTAGCCGGATCTCATTCATTGGTAAGATTTAAGAAGAACTTCACCTGACAAAGGAACAGTGCTCCGCAAGCTTGTAATTTCAAATCAACCTGTTGGACTATAACCTGGTCGTGTGACTTCTGACTTTGTCTACCCCAGTCCAACACTGACACCTCTACATCATGACTGCTAGAAGGGAAAGGGTGGGGATAAAGGGCTGTTTTTCAGATGGCAGCCACAGACGAGTGGAGTTCTGCAGGGGTCAGTGTTAGGATCACAGCTATTCACATTATACATTAACGATCAGGACAAAGGAACTGAGGGCGTTGTTGTATAGTTTGCAGATGACACAGAGATGACTGGAGAAGTAGGTAGTATTCAGGAAGTGGGGAGGTTGCAGAAGGACAGGCTAGGAGAGTGGGCACAGAAGTGGCAGATGGAATATAATGTGTGAAAGGGTGAGCTTATGCATTTGGTGGGAAATATAAAGACATGGGGAAAGGTTTCCAAAATCTGAAGCCCAAAGGGACTTGGGAATCCTAGTTAGGATTCTCTTAAGGTTAACCTGCAAGCTCATTTGCCAGTTAGGAACACAGTGTTGCCATTCATTTCAAGAACACATCAAGACAGGTACCATCAGGAGGTGGAGAAGTTCTTTGGGTTACACCTGAGACATCGACTTCTCCACCTCCTGATACTGCCTGACTTGTTGCGTTCTTCCAGCCTCCTGCCTGTCTATTTTCGATTCCAACATCTTCAATTCTTTTTGTCTCAAATTCATTTCAAGAACGCTAGAATATCAGAGCAGAGATGTATTGCTGAGGCTGTATGAGGCAGTGGTCAGTCGTCATTTGCAATATTGTGAACAGTTTTGGGCTCTGTGTCTAAGGAAGGATGGGCTGGCCTTATAGAGGGACCAGTGGAGGTTTACACGAATGATCCCGGGACTGAAGAGCTTGTCATATGAGGACTCTGGGTCTGTCCTTGGAGTTTAGAAGGACAAGGGGGCACCTCATTGAAACTTACAGAATACTGATAGAGTGGACGTGGAGAAGATGTTTCCACTAGTGGGAGAGACTCTGACCTGAGAGCACAGCCTCAGAGTGAAGGGACGACCATTTAGAACTGAAATGAGGAGGAATTTCTTCAGCCATAGGGTGGTGAAGCTGTGGAACTCTTTGCCACAGAGGGCTGTGGAGGTCAAACCATTGAGAGTATTTAAGGACGATGAAGATAGATTCATAATTAGTAAGGCAACCCAATCTTCCTTTATTTGATTTGATTCATTTATTATCATGTGCATTTTGTTACAGGATGCTGCGAGATGTGTTTGTAGTGTCACCACTCTCCAACACCAACCTAAAATACAGAAAAATAAACCAAAACATGGAATACAAAAGCAGAAAAATATAGAAAAAAAAGAAAAACAAGTGTTCAGCTTTACAGTCCTTCTTGTTATGTATTCTGCCATGGGCCTTGTGGTCAGGCACAAGGTCCCTACCGGACCGAAAGCCGCCATTCTTCAGCGCCATCTTGCCTTCACCGATGCGCTTGCCACTATGAGTCCTCATTGGACCTCTCCAATGCGGACGCCACCAACGCCACCGGGTACCGCACTGTCCCAAACCCAACTCCACCACCACCATGAGTCCGCTTGGGGCCGATGTCGCCAATGCAGCTGCTGCTGATGCCCCTGGTTGCGTACAGGATTACAGGGAGAAGGCAGGAGAATGGGATTGAGAAATGCATCAGCCGAGATTGAACAGCAGAACAGAACTGATGGGCTGAATGGTCTAATCTGCGCTAATGTCCCATGGTCTTATCCTATACTCAAGCTGCACCTATCATACATGTGAATTTATGAAGCCAGAGCCCATTGAACCAGAGTAGAAGCAAGTCATCCTTGGTCCTGAGAGACTATTTCAGTAAGCAATATCAATTCACCTTTGTTGCCTTTCTGGAATCTGTCACATATCCATAACAACCAGATTTCATTTTGCTGCTTCACATTGAAATTTCCTGTTGCTTGTCTCCATATGCCCGGAATTGCTGTCATAAGTATTCACCTTCTGGAGTAGACTTCACCATGAATGATAGTCCACAATCTCCGTGCTGTCAATCATTGATTAGCACAAAGGTAAAGCAAAAACTAATAAAGAGCCATCATTATAACTGCGGTGATATAACAGTAATCATAGCAGGAAGTTATAACAAGAGAGTTTTCGTTGCTATGGTTTGGAAATGGTCAGAGCTTCCTTGCTGCTGTCCATGATTCTGTTTGACAATCATTGATTTAATGGCAGTCCCAGACCCATTACTGGCATTGCTCAGAGTGCATGCACTGGGCAGGATGTAATCTCCCTGCCTCAGTTGGCAGAACCAGCAAGGGGGTCTGAAGCCAGTAAGGAGCCACTAGGGGTCCATGGCAGTCGGATTATGTGGCAAAAAGGTCATCAGAGGGGAAAGATTTAAAAGGGACTTGAGGGGCAACGTTTTCACACACAGCATGTGTGAACGGGCTGCCAGAGGAAGTGGTGGAGGCAGGTACAATTACAACATTGAAAAGACAAGTTTTGGACAAGTCCATGGAATGGAAAAGTTTAGAAGGATATGGCCTAAAAGCAGGCAAACACGACTAGTTCATAGAACCCCTACAGTGTGGAAGCAGGCCATTCGGTCCACACAAGGCATGTTTGAAGTGAATAAGAAGGTGCATTTAGGGGGACTCTGGAATAACGTATGATTTAGAAAGGAATAAAAGGGAATGAAAATAGGGTGAGATGAACATGTTGAGAATGATGGATTGGCCATAGAAAATTGCCCCATAGTGTCCAGGGAAGTGGGGGTTAGGCTTAGCCATTGGAAATGCAGGGTTACAGTGATAGGATGGGTCTTGGTGAGATGTTCCTCAGAGGGTCGGTGTGGATCTGATGGGTGGAATAGTCTGTTTCCAGGCTATTCTTCCTTATCTCAGAAATTCTTCCTTCTCTCAGTCCTGAATGACCTAACCCTGATTCTTAGACTGTGACCTCTCTTAGACTGGACTTCCCCAATTCTTCCCGCATCTAGCCTGTCCAGTTCCACCAGGATTTTATAGATGTCTATGAGATTCCCAACTCAGTCTTCTAAATGCCAGTGAGTAGAAGTCCAAACGATCCAGTCTTTCCTCGTATGTCAGTCCTACCATCCCGGGAATCAGTCTGGTGACCTTCCACTAGACTCCCTCAATAGCAAGAATGTCCTTCCTCAGACTAGGAGACCAAAACTGTACACAATACTCAAGGTGTGGCCTCACAAATGTCCCAATCATGAGGGGCATGGATAGGATAAATAGACAAAGTCTTTTCCTTGGGTGGGGGACTCCAGAACTAGAGAGTATAGGTTTAGGGTGAGAGGGGAAAGATATAAAAGAGACCTAAGGGGCAACTTTTTCACACAGAGGGTGATGCATGTATGGAATGAGCTGCCAGAGGAAGTGGTGGAGGCTGGTACAATTACAACATTTAAAAGGCATCTGGATGGGTATATGAATAAGAAGGGTCAAGGGCCTGGAAATGGGACTAGATTAGGTTAGGAATTCTGGCCGGCATGGATGAGTTGGACCGTGCTGTTTCCATGTTGCACATGTCTATGACTCTGTGATCTGTATAACTGCAGTAAGCCATTCCTTCTCTGATACTCAAATCCTCTCGCTATGAAGGCCAGCTTGCTATTAACTTTCCTCACTGCCTGCTGTACCTGCATGCTAACCTTCCACCATGACACCCAGGTCTCGTTGCACCTTACCTTCTCCTGAATTGCCACCATTCAGATAATAATCTGCCTTCCTGTTTTTGTGCCCAAAGTGGATAACCTCACATTATGTTGCATTTGCCAAGTATTTGTCGACTCAGCCAGTCTGTCCAAGCCACCCTGCAGCCTCTTAGCATCCTCCTCACAGCACACACTGCCATCCAGCCTAGTGTCATCTGCAAAAATTGTCGATATAGCATTCAATTCTTTCATCCAAATCGTGAATGTATCACATGAACAGCTGAGGTCCCAGTACTTGACCCTGCGGCACCCCACTGGTCACTGCTTGCCATTCTGAAAAGGACCCGTTTATTCCAACTCTCTGCTTTTTGTCTGCAAACCAGTTCTCTATCCAGCTCACTGTCCGCTGAATTGATTGACATTTACTAGCTGTCAAGAAATACGGGCAGCATCTGGATGTTATAAAAGGAGGAAAGACCCAAGTGAATGCACAGCCATTGCCTTTTCCTTCAATAGAAATGGAACTTGGGTGTTCCATGCTGAGTTCAAATCATAGAATCCCTACAGTGCCATTCAGTACACCAACCCTCCGAACAGCATCCTACCCTATCCCTGTAATTATCATGGTTACCCCACCTAGCCTGTACATCCCTGGACACTATGGGGCAACTTAGCATGGCCATTCACTTTAACCTGCACATCTTTGGACTGTGGGAGGAAACCAGAGCAAAGGGAGAATGTGCAAACTCCACACAGACAGTCACCCAAGTCTGGGTCCCTGGTACCACGAGGTAGCAGTACCAACCACTGAGCCACCATGCCACCCTAACCCATGTCCTCAGACATTAGCCTAAGGCCCTGTGTTACCAGCCAAGTGCCATCACCACTATGTCACCACCTCCCCTTTAAAGATCCTGAAAGATTCAGACTAGGACAGTTAGCCTGGAGGGGCCCCATGTCCCTTGTTTTCATATATTCTTCTGCCAGCGTGCCAGCCCATTGACCACTCATGTCTGAGCAAAGCCATGTATTATTACCTACCTTTAAACCTTACCACCAATCATATGTATATACTGGATTAGTGGTGCTGGAAGAGCACAGCAGTTCAGGCAGCATCCAACGAGCAGCGAAATTGACGTTTCGGGCAAAAGCTCTTCATCAGGAATTACCAAACATATGTATGCCTTACCTCAACTGGTGGATCCCCAAGATGTGCCAAAAATGTCTCAGGTGCGCATTCTAATTTGCAAATGATTTGACCTGAGGAATTTCAGGGTCTTTGGCACTTAGGCCAACAGATGGGTTAGAGGTTGTGCTCCAGTACAGATAAGGTAATGGTGCAGGATTGCAGTCACTTCAGCACATAACACTTACATTTATTCACAGCAGCACATGAAGAACACCTAACCGAAGGGCAATGCCGTAGTTCTGCCTGTGGTACACAAACATATCAACAAAGAGGTAACTGCAACGTGACAACTTACAAACACTCATCCAACAGTACAAGTGGTAAATGTAACACACCACATGGGCACTTCCAGGAAAGATGCAGCCTTTATCTCCATCTGAGTATGTCTCAAAAGGAATTAACACGATGCACTACACGCCAAGATTGACATTGGTGCAAGTGCAAATATGATCCTCTTATGTATTTTACATAAGATGTACTTAGGAAACCAACACAGCTTGAGGTGCAGTCCATATACAATAAGTGAACTGCTTACAACTTTTAATGACATCCTATTATCTGTCTTACATCCCAGTCTGCCAGTGGTACATGTGCCCATGTTCTTATAATGCACGAGATCAAAGACCTGTCAGTGCCACTGTATACTATATACTACAGAACCACAGCATACCGGGTGTCCCATTGTACCCCATTGTCTATACTTCATTCATTGATCTCTGTGTTTAAGCCGGCATTTATAATGAGAAAAAAAACAAGTTAATAAAAGATTGCAAAATGCTAACTTCTTTTCCTTTTTACTTGTTGATTTATCCTGTATTTTCTGTAATGTTTGTTTTGTGTTCGATTTCAAGTATTTGCAATGTGTTCTTTTCTGTTTGGAGATACCTGTGATTCTGCATATGAGTAACTGCTGTCTTTTAGAACTGCTTTTTATGTGGAGCAGAAATTGTCTCAGGGATACCCTGGTCCGCAATTCTGTTGTCTCACTGTATGAACTGAAACATAAGCCCAGATTACAGTGTATTGGGAACTCGTGGAGTTTAGGGAATGGCTTGAAGTGTAGCGGAGAGCAATTATGTCAAAAACATGCAATCATTCAGTGTGCCTGTCAATGACATACTAGTTTACGGTATATACTTGAATAAAAAGTCAATCTCATGAAAAGGTTGATCCCCCACTTTTGGCCAAAAAACATGAAATTTTCCACAGATCTTGTGCAAAAGTCGACAATAGTTCTTTATAGATAACAGATCAACATTTATGAGTCAAAGTTAAAAATCACACAGCACCAGGTTATAGTCAAACAGGTTTATTTGAAAAATGTGTTGCTGGAAAAGCACAGCAGGTCAGGCAGCATCCAAGGAGCAGGAGAATCGACGTTTCGGGCATAAGCCCTTCCTGAAGAAGGGCTTATGCCCGAAACGTCGATTCTCCTGCTCCTTGGATGCTGCCTGACCTGCTGTGCTTTTTCAGCAACACATTTTCCAGCTCTGATCTCCAGCATCTGCAGTCCTCACTTTCTCCCAACAGGTTTATTTGGAAGCACTAGCTTTTGGAGCACTGCTCCTTCATCAGGTGGTTGTCTAAGGAGCAGCATTCCGAAAGCTAGTGCTTCCAAATAAACCTGTTGGACTACAACCTGGTGTTGTGTGACTTTTAACTTTGTCCACCCCAGTCCAACACCAGCATCTGCAAATCAGGTTTATGAATCAAGGAATTATTCTGTACATAAATTTTATGATGAGCAAATTAATTTTTTTTTGAGCTGTTTGATGTACAATTCACACCAATTTGGTGCGAAGGTTTAAGACGCATCAGGTTAGTGAGGTGACAACCAACCTCATGGAATACAGTCTAATGTATGTAGTTGAGGTTTTGGAATTTCTTCATCATTTTGTGCTAAAATGCCCTACAGAAAAAAAACCAAACAGTATACGGCAGTGTCTAAACTGAAGATTATTGAAGATGCCGAGAAGGCAAATAACTGTGTAGCAGCTAGTGAATTTTATGTTTCGGAGAAACTTGAGAGATTAGAGAAAGATATCAAACCAAGTTCAGACACTGCTAAAAGGAAAGTTTGCCAACAGCGGTAAAGTGTGCCAACAGATGGCCGCAATTGGAGAGATAGGTTGCTTTGTGGGTTCTTGAAAATGGTCAAAATGAAAAATGTTCGGCATGAAGCCATCTAAATCCATGCACAAATCAAATCAAAGAAGGGTAGCATTTTGAATTTTAAGGCAAGTGTTGGATGGTGCATAAGGTTCGTGAGAAGGCATGACTTATTACTTCAGCAGAGAACTAAGATTGCACAAAAGCTGTCTGCTGAACTAGCAGATAACTTATTACAGTTTTACCAGTTCATAATCAAAAATTGGCAGAAGGGAGGCTACAAGTGATCGTACATTGGAAACATGGATGCAATGCTTATTATTCATGACATACTGGAGAATCGAACTGTGAATCAAAAAGGAGGAAAAAAAAGTATTGGTGAAAATCACTGGCCATGGGAAAAGTAGGTTTACTTTGGTTCTTTCTTGAATGGCTGATGGCACTAAGTTAAAACCAATGGCTGTTTTTAAGAGAAAAACTTTGCCAAAGGAGAAATTTCCAAAAGAAATTATGGTCCAAATGCATCCACAAGGCTGGATGGATGAAGATGTTGAAAATGGATAAAGGAAGTTTGGAATTTATGACCGGGTGGACTACACAAGGAGAAGAATTTACTCATCTGGGAACAGTTTAGGTCACATCTAGTGAATAATGTTGTTGATAACGCCGAAAATTAGCTGTAATTTTTGGCAAACTTGCAAGTGTTTTGCAACCAATAGAGGTTGGAATTGATAAGCCTTTTAAGGACATGATAAGAATGAAATGGAATAACTGGATGTGTGACAGAGAAAAAACACACACAAAAAGGGGCACACTGCCACTGATCTGTGAATGGATTGTTGATTCATGGAACTATTTCCAAATCATTCAAGAAATGTGGAATTTCAAATGCATTGGATGGTACAGAGGAAAGTTAGATATGGGATGATATAGATGAAGAATTAGCAGATGATGTGCTGCCACTAACACAGACAGCGAAGATGGAGAGGATCTATACTCTGATATCATTCATCTTAATGATTGTAAAGCTTTATTTATTCTGAAGATATTGAACAGTATGATTTTTACAGGATTTTAATGAGCTTTCGTATTTAATATGTTTAATTTAAAGGTGCCATGTAACTGTGATTTAAATGTATAAATAAAAGCTTACTAATCCATTTTTGTTTCGAATGTCTTTATTTGGTCATTACCATAATTCAGTGTGGGTTTTTTCTTTATTTGTTTAGAGATGAATTATTCTTCTGCTCATGATACAGTATTTTGGACTGTAGCATAAATTTCAGCTCCTGAAAAGTAGTATCCCTTAAAAATGTCTAAAAAGTTCAACTTCTACACAAGTATATACAGTAGTCACTGTCAACTCTGCAATTATCACTGGGCTGTTGAGGTGCAGTGGTAGTGCCCCTGCCTCTGAGCTATTGAGGCCTGAATTCAAGCCCCATCTGATCCTAAGGTTTGTAATAACATCTCTGAACAAGTTGAATTTTAAAAATCTGCATTTGATATCAATTGTGTGATGAGTACCCATGTAACACAGTCTCAACTTTCTATGAGTTTTGAATTAGCAGGAAGGGGAGGGAGGGTCTGACATTGGATTCCAGTTGCTCAAAGACTTTATCACTTTTAATGACACCCCCACATTGCTGGAGGCTGTGAAGACCTGGAGGAAAATCTTCATTTCCAACTGGAGGAAGAAACTGCCATGTTATCACATTTGGAATGATGCCTCTTTACTTGGTTTAACTAAGCCAAGTTTCAGTGATAACATGTACTCTACTCTGTAGCACTGGAGATTTCTTTGTACTATATATATTTGTTTAACTTCAATTAAAACCACCCGAGATAGAGTCATAGAGTCAACCAGCACAGAAACAGACCCTTTAGTCCAACCAGTCCTTGCTAACCATAATTCCGAACTAGACAAACCCATCTGCCTGTGCATCATATATATCCCTTCAAACATTTTTTATTCATGTACTTACCTAAGTGTTTCTTAAATGTTGTAACTGAATCCGCATCCATCACTTCCTCCAAAAGTTCATTCCACACATGAACCAGCCTCTGTGTAAACTGTTGCCCCTCGTGTCTTTTTAAAATGTTTTTCCTCTCACCTTAAAAATATGCTCCCTAGTCTTTGAAATCCCCCACCTAGAGAAAAGACACCTGTCATTTACCCTTTCTATAGCCCACATGATTTTATAAACCTCTATAATGTCAGCTCTTAACCTCCGACGCTCCAGTGAAAATGTCCTAGCCTATCCAGCCTCTCCTTACAACTCAAACCCTCCATTCCCAGCAACATCCTTGTAAATCTCTTCTGAACCCTCTCCAGCTTAATAGCTTTCCGATAACAGGGTGACCAGAATTGGACACAGTACTCCAGAAAAGGCTGTGGATGTAGAAGGAATCTACATTGCTCATTCATGTTGCATTTCAAAGGCACAAGCATCTTATTACAGATATCTGCTGTTAACATAAAAAAGATAAGACTGGAGTTAGCCTACGAGACAGGCACAATGTGACACACTCCTAATTCAGGACAGGAAGTGCCTTAAGGACATAACCAGGTTGGCAAATGTTGGACATTCATCAACATCCTGCTGTGCCCATCACTGCAATGCCCCTCCAACGCAGACTACCCTGTCACGCCTACTCCCTCACTTTGCAATGCACCAAATTCCACACAACCCCAGCTGTCCAATGCCACCCACTCTAATGCAAGTTGGTACCTCTCCCTTGTGGTCACCCTCCCTAAATGTTCTTCATTCATTATGAACAAAAGTCCAACTTAGGCCTGGTCTTTGCTAATTGCAGGGGACAACATTAAGGTTAAAAAAAATTCCACCAAAACATTGCTTCATGAAACATCTGCCAACAAACCTACCAGCTCGATGAACAGGTCAACAACGAATCTAATCAGCTCCCGAGCTACAGACCTTCACAAAAACTCTAAACATTGCTCCAATTAAACGATTGTCAAACGGATTAAGTGCTTCTCTCCAGGGGACGCTGTGTCTAAAGTGCTCAAGCTAAGTTCCAAGGTTGACTTTGGGTGGGGGGGCGGGGAGGGGGCAGCTGATTTTCTGAGACTCTTGCAGTTTCGCCAACTGTAACTCTGCTCTAGCTACACACAAACCTACCCACATCTCCAGAGTGAAACTCCCCTGCATGGTTTCAACCAGCACAGTCCGCAAACTTTTCAGCAAAGTTGGTATTAAAAGAAGAAGTGATTTTAAAGGGAGCTGAAAGCTTGTTTTCAGTAATGTCTGCACAACTTCCTGAGGACAATTCCTACATTACAACCCCAGAAGCTTTAGTATTTTCAGCGATATCCTGATGCTCCCTTGTGGTCAACTGCAACATAAAACAGTACAGGACTGGGAAGGGCGATCGGGAAAAGCATCACAAAAATTAACCTCTGCGTTAGAAATCTGATCAAACTGTAGCTGGGTAGGAATATTCTACCATATCAACCACATTCCATCCATATTAGAAATGGCTGCTCTGATATTTCCTTTATAAAAACTTTTTAAAATAAAATTATAAACTTCAATATGATAACTTCTACACAATCTTAGAATGGACGGCATGATGGCATAGTGGTTAGCACTGCTACCTCACAGCGCCAGAGACCTGGGTTCAATTCCCGTGACTGACTGTGTGGAGTTTGCACATTCTCCCCGTGTCTGCGTGGCTTTCCTCCCACAGTCCAAAAATGTGCACGTCAGGTGAATTGGCCATGCTAAATTGCCTGTAGTGTTAGGTGAAGGGGTAAATATAGGGGAATGGGTCTGGGTGGGTTGCGCTTCGGCGGATCAGTGTGGACTTGTTGGGCCGAAGGGCCTGTTTCCACACTGTAAGTAATCTAATCTAAGTAAACATAAGATGATGTCACACAGAGGCCATCCAGTCTATGACCGTGAGAGAAGGAGTAGGCCAATCAACTCGGTGAGCCATTCAATTAGAGTGCGGCTGATCAAATACCACTTGCCTGCGCTATCTCCGAATTCAATTTTTGTCTTGAACATGTTCAACAATTGAGCTTTCACAGCCTTTCTGTGTCGAGAATTCCAAAGATTCAACACCCTCTGAATAACCAAATTCCTCCTCATTTCAGTCTTAAATAGTCTACCCCTTATTCTGTGACTCTATCCCCTAGTTCTAGATTCACAAGCTAGAGATAACACTATGGTCACTCTGGTCAGCATTTATGTAACTTTCACTGTGGTTACCTCTCATTCTTTGAAATCCTAGAGAATACAAGTCCAAGGTTTCAATGTCTTCTCCGAAGACAAGCACACCATCTCAGGGATTAATCTGTTTAACATCCATCGCACTCCCTCTAAAGATTTCTGAAAGATAAATCCCAATACATTCACTATCCTTCCTAGCAATTTCCTTCAACACTTTGGGATAAAGCTCATCTAAATCAGGGGGTTCAACAACTTTCAATCCAGTCAACTTTACTGTGTTACTTCTTTAGTAATGCTAATTTCTCCTAGGTCCTCAGTTTCACACCTCGGTAGATTAGATTACCTACAACATGGAAACAGGCCCTTCGACCCAACAAGTCCACACCGACCTCCGAAGAGTAAGCCACCCAGACCCATTCCGCTATATTTACCCCTGGCAAATGCACCTAACACTATGGGCAATTCACCTGACCTGTATATCTTTGGACTGTGGGAGGAAACCAGAGCACCTGGAGGGAACCCACGCAGACATGGGGAGAAGGTCCAACCTCCACACAGACAGTTGCCTGAGGCTGGAATAGAACCCGGGTCCCTGGCGCCGTGAGACAGGAGTGCTAACCACTGAGCCACCATTCTGCCCATATACTAGATTGCCTAGTATTTTTGGGAAATTCCTTACATCTTCTTCTGTGAAGAAAGATGCAAAATTATTTGTCAGTTTCTCTGCCATTTCCTGTTCCCTGCACTTGTCTGACCTATACGTTTTCTTTTCGCCTACATAAACCATAAAGAACATAAGAAATAGGAACAGGCATAGACTATTCACTCAATTACATCATGGCTGATCCAACATTCCTCACTTCTACTTCTCTGAATTTTCCCTGTGACCATTGATTCCTCTCCTGATCAAGAAACTATCCTACTCAGCCTTAAATGTATACACGAATTCTGCCCCCACCGCTGATAAGTGGAAGGCTTTCCAAAGACTCAACCCTCTGAGAAATTTCTCTTCATATCAGTCATAAATTAGCACCTCTTAATCCTGAAGAGGTAATTTTTCATTGTGAAACTATGCCCTCTTGACTTAGACTCTCCCATGAAGGGAAACATCCCCTCAGCACTTACCCTGCCAGGCCCTTTAAGGGTCCTGTATGTTTCAATGAGAGCAACTCTCACTTTTCTAAACTCCGTGAGTAGTGTCCCAATCTCTTTAATCTTCACTCATAACACAATCCCTCCATACCAGGGTCCATCTGAATGAAACTTCTCTGAACTGCCTCCAGTGAAATGATAATGTTCCTTAAATAAGGAGACTAAAATTGCTTAGTGTACTCCAACTGTGGTCTCACCAGCACCTTGTACAGTTTCAGGAAGACTTGCCTACTCTTATACTGCAACCTCCTTGAAATAAGGGCTGACACTCCATTGGTCTCCTGATTACCCACTCTAACTGTTTATCTTTCTGTGTTTCATGCACAAGAGCCTCCACATCCTTTTGTGTTGCAGCTTTCTGAAGTTTTTCTCCATTTAAATAATATTCTGTTCATTTGTTCTCCCTTCTCAACTTCAGATTTTCCCACATTATACCCCATTTGCCAACTTGATGCTCACTTCCTTAATCTATAGATATCTCTCTGTAACTTCTATGTATCCCTCACAACTTGCCTTTCTACCTATTTTTGCGTCATCTGCAAATCTGGATCCAATACATTCACTTCCTACTTCCAAGTCAGTAATACATATTATAAACAGTTGTGGTGCTAGCACTGATCTCTGTGGAACCTCACTGATCACAGGTCAAAAAAAAAGCCCCTTATCTCCACTCGCTGCGTCCTACCCATGTGCCAATTATCCATACCAATACCTTACCTCCAACACCATAAGAAGCTTTTACAGTCCACTTTTATGTTATTCGCTAGTTTGCATTAATATTCTCTTTTCACTTTCTTAATTAGTTTTGTGATCCTTCTTTGTATGATTCTAAATTTCTCACTAGCTTCAGGCTTTTTATGGTATCCTTAAAATCAACTTCCTTTGCTGTAATGCAATCTTACACTTCTTTCATTAATCATACGTGATTTACCTTTCCCTTTAGAGTTTTGTTTTGGTAATATTGATGGAAAGATCCATATTGACCAGAACACTATGGATAACTCTCTTTGAAAATAGTGTTGGCTCCTTTTGAAGCGCCATTCAGTTATTCCAGCTCTCCTGCTCTTTTCCCATAACCCTGCAGCCTTTTTCTCCTTCAATTGTTTTACCACTTTCCTTTTGAAAGGCACTATTGAATTGGTATTCGTTACCTGATCATTCCAAGTACTAATCCTTCATTGTATAAAATAGCTCTTGGCTACAGGGGCTCTCAAGTGCCAAGCTGGGTTGTTAAAGAGGCCCATCTCAGTTCTCTAGAACTTTATCGCAGTTCCTTGTTAAATAGTAGCCCTCTAGCCCACACTTTTTAAGACCATTAATCTCTACCTACTCTCCATATCCCATCCACCACATAGACCATTCAACTTCCATGCTAACTCATGTCCTAAGTCACCTGCATAGTCCCTTTAAGCTCCTTTGCCATCTTAATGTCAACTCATGTCAACCTATACCTCTAGCCCACCCTGATGGCCCTTATGGGAACCACGTATATTTGACGCCAACTCATGCTAACCCATGACCCCATCCACTACCATTTGCCCTTGCCAACATAAATTACTGGAGAAACAAATATTGTGGCATCTGTGGAGAGAAAGCAGAGTTAGTTTTTCAAATCCAGTCACCCTTTTGCAGAACCCTCTGGTAAAGAGCCACTGGACTTAAACTCTGCTTTCTCCCCACAGATGTTGCAAGACTTGTTGAATTTCTTCAGCAATTTCTGCTTTTGTTTTACATCTTCAGCACCCACAATTCTTTGTTTTATTCAACTGTTTTTCAAGGGAAAGATAAAAATATTGGCAAAGACACTGGAGGTAATTCTGTCCCCCATTCTGCTTTGAAAATATAACATGGTTCTTCCATCTCTCCCTAAAAGCAAAGTCAGCACCTAGCTTAGCATCTCATCTGAAAAGACTGCGCCCCCAACAGTGTAGCACTCCCTCGTAAACACACTGGAGTGTTAGCATAGATATTTGTGTTCATGTCCTATAGTGGGACTTGAACCCAGAATTTTGTAACTTAGAATCCAGAACTCTGTCTGACATTCCGCAATTCCTGGCAATCAGATGTCGGAAGGATGAAACTAATAATCCTTATGAAGGGAGAGAATCAAGGACATCAATCCTATTGGAATCAGTCCTCTCTGACTGTTGTCAAAAATGCTACCTTGGTGAATGGATGCCAAGATAAGTCATGACAGACAAAGTAGAAGTCTCAGTAACAATCAACAGCTAGACCAGGAAGTAAATTATACCATGGGTGTACCAGCACTCTCGGGGTTAATCCTGTAGCAAGACATTGTTTACATTATGCCTAAGACTTGGTGAATTTGATATCCAATGTTATCAATCAGCCTTTCCTGGTATTTGTAATGCCTGCACTCCGAATGTTATTGAGTGCTCGGGTGGAACACTATTGTTACTAGGTGCACCCGTTGTTACTAGGTGCGTTGCCACAGGATATTGTGTTCTTATTTTACAGGCAAAAATCAATAATTCATGCTTTACAGCTGTGCTCTTCCCATCATTTGCTGCTCTCATTTACCAAATAAAATCAAAACAATGTTTGAACATTTCCAGCTTCTCCATCTGTCTTGAAGGTGGGACACAATTTTTTTAAAAGCTTACTACATGGGCTATGCTAGAAAGGCCGGCATTTGGTGTTCAGTCCCTGGCTGCCTCTTGTCAACCTTTCTGACACAGTTTCACATGACTGTGCTGGTTGCTCAACCACGTCAGAGAGCATTTAGAAGGCAATCGCTTTGCTGTGGGTTTGGAGTCACATATAGGCCAGAATTCTTCCCTGAAGGGTTTTCTTTATGACCATGATCACTATTGATGAGACTAATGTTTTAATCCTGCATTCATTAATAACTTGAGGTTAAATTTACCCCAATGTTACAGTGCGATTTATGTGCATTACACTGAAGCCTTAACCCAAGTCTCTGGATTATCAGCCCCATGACATTATCAATGTTTGCACTGCACTATATGGACCATCTCTGGTGGGTTTGTATACAGAGTCATACAGTCATAGAGATGTACAGCATGGTAACAGACCCTTCCGTCCAACCGTCCATGCTGACCAGATATCCCAACCCAATCTGGTCCCACCTGACAGCACCCGGCCCATATCCCTCCAAACCCTTCCTATTCATATACCCATCCAAATGCCTCGCAAATGTCGCAATTTTACCAGCCTCCACCACATCCTTTGAAACTCATTACATATACGTACTACCCTCTGCGTGAATAAGTTGCCCCTTAGGTCTCCTTTATATCTTTCCCTTCTCACCCTAAACCCATGCCCTCTAGTTCTGGACTCCCTGACCCCAGGGAAAAAACTTTGTATATTTATCCTATCCATGCCCCTCATAATTTTGTAAACCTCTATAAGGTCACCCCTCAGCCTCCGACCCTCCAGGGAAAACTGCCCCAGCCTGTTCAGCCTCTCCCTATAGCTCAAATCCTCTAACCCTGGCAACATCCTTGTAAAGCTTTTCTGAACCCTTTCAAGTTTCACAACATCTTTCCGATAAGAAGGAGACCAGAATTGCACGCAATATTCCAACAGTGGCCTAACCAATGTCTTGTACAACTGCAACATGACCTCCCAACTCCTGTACTCAATACTCTGACCAATAAAGGAAAGCATACCAAACGCCTTCTTCACTATCCTATCTACCTGCGAATCCACTTTCAAGGAGCTATGAACCTGCACTCCAAGGTCTCTTTGTTCAGCAACACTCCCTAGGACCTTACCATTAAGTGTAGAAGTCCTGCTAAGTTTTGCTTCCCAAAATGCAGCACCTCGCATTTATCTAAATTAAACTCCATCTGCCACTTCTCAGCCCATTGGCCCATCTGGTCCAGATCCTGTTGTAATCTGAGGTGACCCTCTTCGCTACCCACTACATCTCCAATTTTGGTGTCATCTGCAAACTTACTAACTGTACCTCTTTTGCTCACATTAAAATCATTAATGTAAATGACAAAAAGTAGAGGACTCAGCACCGATCCTTGTGGCACTCCACTGGTCACAGGCTTCCAGTCTGAAAAACAACCCTCCACCACCCCCTGTCTTCTACCTTTGAGCCAGTTCTGTATCCAAATGGCTAGTTCTCCCGGTATTTCATGAGATCTAACCTTGTTAATCAATCTCCCATGGGGACCTTGTCGAACACTTTACTGAAGTCCATATAGATCACATTTACTGCTCTGCCCTCATCAATCTTCTTTGTTACTTCTTCAAAAAACACAATCAAGTTTGTGAGACATGATTTCCCACACACAAAGCCATGTTGACTATCCCTAATCAGTCCTTGCCTTTCCAAATACATGTGCATCCTGTCCCTCAGGATTCCCTCCAACAACTTGCCCGCCACCGACGTCAGGCTCACTGGTCTATAGTTCCCTGGCTTGTCTTTACCACTCTTCTTAAACAGTGGCACCACATTTGCCAACCTCCAGCCTTCCGGCACCTCACCTGTGACTATCAGTGATACAAATATCTCAGCAAAAGGCCCAGCAATCACTTCTCTAGCTTCCCACAGAGTTCTCGGGTACAGCTGATCAGGTCCTGGGGATTTATCCACCTTTACCCATTTCAAGACATCCAGCACTTCCTCCTCTGTAATCTGAACATTTTGCAAGATGTCACCATCTATCTCCCTACAGTCTATATCTTCCATATCCTTTTCCACAGTAAATACTGATGCAAAATAGTCATTTAGTATCTCCCCCATTTTGTGTGGCTCCACACAAAGGCCGCCTTGCTGATCTTTGAGGGGCCCTATTCTCTTCCTAGTTATCCTTTTATCCTTAATATATTTGAAAAAACCTTTGGATTCTCCTTAATTCTATTCGCCAAAGCTATCTCATGTCCCCTTTTTGCCCTCCTGATTTCCGTCTTAAGTATACTCCTACTTCCTTTATACTCTTCTACGGATTCTCTCAATCTATCCTGTCTATACCTGACATATGCTTCCTTCTTTTTCTTAACCAAACCCTCAATTTCCTTAGTCATCCAGCATTCAGTTCCTCGGGCTGGTGAGGCCAGAAACAGGGAGATAATGGACTTGTACGTGTGGCTGGGGAACTGGTGCAGGAAGCAAGGATTTAAATTCTTGGATCACTAGGGTATGTTTTGTGATAAGCATAAATTCTACAAGAGAGACGGTTTGCACCTTAATAGGTTAGGGACCAGCATTCTGGCAGGCAGGTTTGCTACTGCAACACAGCTACGTTTAAACTAAGTAGCGGGGGGAGGGGACAAACTGGATGTTTAAGAAGGAAATTGGAGGGAAAGTTAGATGAAGGGAAGTCAAGAAAGACAACTGTATCAACGAAGCAGAAAACTCATAAAGGGATCATGCTGTAAGGTTGAGTGAAATAGGAGTTGATGGGAAGGGTGAGGGCAGTAACAAATTAAAAATACTATATATGAATGCACGAAGCATTAGAAATAAGATGAGCTTGAGGCTCTTTTGGAAATTGGCAGATACGATATTGTGGAGATAACTGAGACGTGGCTTCAAGTGGACAGGGCCTGGGAAATAAATATTCAAGGCTACACGTGCTATCGTAAGGACAGACTGACGGGCAAAGGGGGTGGGGTGGCCATGTTGGTAAGGGATGATATTCAGCCCCTTGCACGGGGGGCCCTAGAATCAGGGGATGTAGAGTCAGTATGGATAGAGCTGAGAAATTCTAAGGGTAAAAAGACCCTCTTGGGAATTATCTACATGCCCCCAAACAATAGCCTGGATGTTGGATGTAAGTTGAATCAGGAGCTGAAATTGGCCTGTCGCAAAGATGTTACTACAGTTGTTATGGGGGATTTCAACATACAGGTAGACTGGGAGAATCAGGATGGTATTGGACCTCAAGAAAGAGACTTTGTGGAGTGCCTCCGAGATGGATTCTTAGAACAGCTGGTGCTGGACCCTACTAGGGAGAAGGCAATTCTGGATCTGGTATTGTGCAATGAACCAGAATTGATCAGGGACCTTGAAGTGAAGGAGCCATTGGGAAGTAGTGACCATAATACAATAATCTTCAATCTGCAATTTGAGAGGGAGAGGGTACAATCGGAAGTGACAATATTTCTGTTGAATAAAGGGAACTATGGAGCTATGAGGGAGGAGCTGGCCAAAGTTCAATGGTGCAATACCTTAGCAGGGATAACAGTGGAGGAACAATGGCAGATATTTCTGTGTATAATGCAGAAAATGCAGCATCAGTTCATTCCAAAAAGGAAGAAAGATCCTAGGAGGAGGCATGGGTGGCCATGCCTGACGAGGGAAGTTAAAAAACATATAAAGTTAAAAGAGAAAAAGTATAACATAGCAAAGATAAGTGGGAAAGCGGAGGACTGGAAAGCTTTTAAAGAACAACAGAGGATTACTAAGAAGGAAATATGCAGAGAAAAAATGAGGTACAAAGGTAAACTGGCCAAAAATATAAAGGAGGATAGTAAAAGCTTTTTTAGGTATGTGAAAGGCAAAAATATGGTTAAGACTAAAATTGGGCCCTTGAAGACAGAAACAGGGGAATATATTACGGGGAACAAAGAAATGGCAGAAGAATTGAATTGGTACTTCAGATCTGTGTTCACTGGGGAAGACACAAGCAATCTCCCTGAGGTGACAGTGGCTGAAGGACCTGAACTTAAGGGAAATTATATTTGCCAGGAATTGGTGTTGGACAGACTGTTAGGTCTGAAGGTTGGTAAGTCCCCGGGACCTGATGGTCTACATCCCAGGGTACTGAAGGAGGTGGCTCAAGAAATCGTGGATGCGTTGGTGATTATTTTCCAGAGTTTGATAGATTCAGGATCAGTTCCTGCAGATTGGATGGTGGCTAATGTTGGACCACGTTTTAAGAAAGGTGGGAGAGAGAAAGCAGGAAATTATAAACCAGTTAGTCTGACTTCAGTGATGGGAAAGATGCTGGAGTCTATTATAAAGGATGAAATTAGGACACATCTGAATAGTAGTAACAGGATAGGTCAGAGTCAGCATGGATTTATGAAGGGGAAATCATGCTTGACTAACCTTCTGGAATTTTTTGAGGATGTAACTCTGAAGATGGACGAGGGAGATCCAGTAGATGTAGTGTACCTGGACTTTCAGAAAGCTTTTGATAAAATCCCACATAGGAGGTTAGTGAGCAAAATTAGGGCGCATGGTATTGGGGGCAAAGTACTAACTTGGATTGAAAGTTGGTTGGCATGTAGGAAACAAAGAGGAGTGATGAACGGCTCCATTTTGGAATGGCAGGCAGTGACCAGTGGGGTACCGCAGGGATCAGTACTGGGACCGCAGCTTTTTACAATATATATGTGATGCATAGCAGATGCAGTTTAATGTGGATAAATGTATGGTTATCTACTTTGTTGGCAAGAACAGGAAGGCAGATTACTACCTAAATAGAATCAATTTAGGTAAAGGGGAGTACAGAGAGATCTGGGTGTTCTTGTACACCAGTCAATGAAGGCAAGCATGCAGGTACAGCAGGTAGTGAAGAAAGCTAATAGCATGCTGTCCTTCATAACAAGAGGGATTGAGTATAGAAGCAAAGAGGTTCTTCTGCAGCTGTACAGGGCCCTGGTGAGACCACACCTGGAGTACTGTGTGCAGTTTTGGTCTCCAAATTTGAGGAAAGACATTCTGGCTATTGAGGGAGTGCAGTGTAGGTTCACGAGGTCAATTCCTGGAATGGCGGGATTACCTTAAACCGAAAGACTGGAGCGACTGGGCTTGTATACCCTTGAGTTTAGAAGACTGAGAGGGGATCTGATTGAGACATATAAGATTATTAAAGGATTGGACACTCTGGAGGCAGGAAACATGTTTCTGCTGATGGGTGAGTGCCGAACCAGAGGACACAGCTTAAAAATACAGGGTAGACCATTTAGGACAGAGATGAGGAGAAACTTCTTCACCCAGAGAGTGGTGGCTGTGTGGAATGCTCTGCCCCAGAGGGCAGTGGAGGCCCAGTCTCTGGATTCATTTACGAAAGAGTTGGATAGAGCTCTCAAGGATTGTGGAATCAAGGGTTATGGAGATAAGGCAGGAACAGGATACTGAATAAGGATGATCAGCCATGATCATATTGAATGGTGGTGCAGGCTCGAAGGGCAGAATGGCCTACTCATACACCTATTGTCTATTGTCTGTTGTCTATTCCCTAAACCTATCAGTCTTTCCTTTCACCATGACAGGAATATACTTTCTCTGGATTCTTGTTATCTCATTTCTGAAGGCTTCCCATTTTCCAGCTGTCCCTTTACCTGCGAACATCTGCCTCCAATCAGCTTTTGAAAGTTCTTGCCTAATACCGTCAAAATTGGCCTTTCTCCAATTTAGAATTTCATCTTTTAGATCTGGTCTATCCTTTTCCGTCACTATTTTAAAACAAATTGAATTACGGTCGCTGGCCCCAAAGTGCTCTCCCACTGACACCTCAGTCACCTGCCCTGCCTTATTTCCCGAGAGTAGGTCAAGTTTTGCACCTTCTCTAGTAGGTACATTCACATACTGAATCAGAAAATTGTCTTGTACGCACTCAAGAAATTCCTCTCCATCTAAACCTTTAACACTGTGGCAGTCCCAGTCGATGTTTGGAAAGTTAAAATCCCCTACCATAACTACCCTATTATTCTTACGGATAGCTGAAATCTCCTTACAAGTTTGTTTCTCAATTTCCCTCTGACTATTAGGGGGTCTATAATACAATCCCAATAGAGTGATCATCCCTTTCTTATTTCTCAGTTCCACCTTATTTCTAACTTCCCTGGATGTATTTCTGAAAATATCCTCCCTCGATACAGCTGTAATGCTATCTCTTATCAAAAATGCCACTTCCCCTCCTCTCTTGCCTCCCTTTCTATCCTTCCTGTAGCATTTGTATCCTGGAACATTAAGCTGCCAGTCCTGCCCATCCCTGAACCATGTTTCTGTAATTGCTATGATATCCCAGTCCCATGTTCCTAACCATGCCCTGAGTTCATCTGCCTTCCCTGTTAGGCCCCTTGCATTGAAATAAATGCAGTTTAATGTATTAGTCCTACCTTCTCCCTGCCTGCCCTGGCTGTTTGATTCACTTCTGTTCTCAACTGTACCAGTCTCAAATTCATCTCTTTCCTCACTATCTCCCTGGATCCCACCCCCCCACCTTACTAGTTTAAATCCTCCCGAGCAGCTCTAGCAAATTTCCCTGCCAGTATATTAGTCCCCTTCCAATTTAGGTGCAATCCATCCTTCTTTTATAGGTCACTTCTACCCCAAAAGAGATTCCAATGATCCAAAAATGTGAATCCTTCTCCCATACACCAGCTCCTCAGCCATGCATTCATCTGCTCTATCCTCCTATTCCTGCCCTCGCTAGCTCGTAGCACTGGGAGTAATCCAGATATTACTACCCTTGAGGACCTTCTTTTTAAATTTCTGCCTCTCTCTCTGTAATTTCCCTTCAGAATCTCAACCTTTTCCCTTCCTATGTCATTGGTTCCAATGTGGACAATGACCTCCTGCTGGCCTCTCTCCCCCATGAGAACATTCTGCACCCTCTCTGAGACATCCTTGATCCTGGCATCAGGGAAGCAACACACCATTCTGTTTTCCTCTGCTGGCCACAGAAATGTCTGTCTCTAACCTCTGGCGACAGAATCCCCTAACTCAATTGATCTCTTGGAAGCCGACGTACCCTTCGTTGCATTAGAGCAAGTCTCAATACCAGAAACTTGGCTGTTCGTGCTACGTTCCCCTGAGGATCCATCACCCCCTACATTTTCCAAAACAGCATACCTCTTTGAAATGGGTATATCCACAAAAGACTCCTGCACTAGCTGCCTACCTCTCTTACCCTTCCTGGAGTTAACCCATCTATGTGACTGTATCTGAGACTTTCCCCCCTTCCTATAACTGCCATCCATCACATACTGTTACTGTTGCAAATTCCTCATTGCTTCTATCTGTCTCTCCAACCGATCCATTTGATCTGATAAGATTCACATCCAACAGCATTTATGGCAGATATAATCCACAGTAACCCTTAAACTCCCACATCTGACAAGAAGTATATATCACTGCAAAGGCCATTTTTGCTCCTTCACAATCTACAGACCCAGAAAAAAACATCGTCTTATTCCTCTTCAAAACACTGCACCAGATTAAATTAATAGCCGTGGCTTATATTTTAAGTTTCATCAAGAAACTTATCTCCAAAAACAGACTGTACTCACTGATACAGTCTTTCTCTTGGACAGACTTAAAACAACAATTAACTTATCTGATTCTGTGTTGTGAACTTCGCCCAAACCGGTTCCTCCAAGATTAGTTGTGAAATTCACTGTTTGTTAATTTTTCCAGATGCACTCCGATGTCCAGCAACATATTTGTGAGTCCCTCAGAGTAGGAATGAACTTTGCCCATGACACGAACCTGCATATTTAGTCTTATAGCGTGGGGAGGCTGTTATTCTGCAGCTACTTCACGATTCTGACTAATCGAGAAACTCTGATACTTACACAGCCTGTCTCAGGCCCTGTTTCACCACATTATATGACAGCCCTACTGTGGCCATCAAGTCTTGAGGTAAGATTTGAAACTGAAACTTCTAGCCCAGAGGTAGCACTCTATCCAGCATTTACTTCACTCTCAGCTTATCGTCAGCATTTGCTCTCATCCTTTTTTTCTCTGTTTTTTTCTCTCTCTCTCTCTCTCTCTCTCTGAGCACTACATTCTCTATTCACTGCACACTCCCCCACCCCCAACACCAACAGCAGCATGAATACAACTCTTTCGTAGTTTAGTTCCAGGCAGCATGGTAGCTCAGTGGTTATCACTGCTGCCTCACAGCGCCAGGGAACTGGATTTGATTTCACCCTTGGGCGACTGCTTGTATGGAGTTTGTACATTCTCCCCGTGTCTGTGTGGGTTTCCTCTCACAGTCCAAAGATGTGCAGGTTAGCTGGATTGGCCATGCTAAATTGCTCTCAGTTTACAGGGATATACAGGCTGGGATGGATAAATGTGAGGTTCTGGGGAGAGGGTGGGGTGCTCTTCAGAGGGTCAATGTGTCTAATGGCCTCTATCTTGGTCAAAATCCTGGAATTCCCTCCATAAGGGCATTGTGGGTCAACTCACAGCAGGTGGACTGCAGTGGTCCAAGAAGGCAGCTCATTCCCACCTTCTCAAGGGCAATTAAGGACAGACAATAAATATTGACCCAACCAATGATGCCTACATCCCACAAAAAAATACTTGCACTGTAAGGATTCTATGATTTTCAGTTCAGACAAATGGTCAGTGGACTTGAAACAGTGACTCTGTTTTTCTCTCTTTACAGATGCTACCAGACCTACTGTGTTTTTCCAACACTTTGTGTTTTTGTTTCAGAATTCCAGCATCTGTGGTTCTTTGCTTTTATTGTGGGGATGCTACCACGGCACAGCGAGGTTTTCCTCAGAGTGATGAAGATGTCCATGTCTTCTGTGCATGATTAGCTCTTTATTCTTTTATGAAGGAACTTGGGTGGAAACCACTGAACGACTTCCCTCCAGTTCCCTGCACTCTCTTGCAATTGGTTCACTGTTGACCTCATCAGGTTAGGTTAGAAGATGGCAGCAACACAACACCAGGTTTCCTGAATTTGGGCAGGAGGAGGCAGGTCATGGACCAACAGTTTGCTCAGCTCAGGGCTAGTGAGCTAATCCCATTCAGACCTCTGCCACTAACCATTTAAAGCATCCTTTGTCTAATGCCATTCTGCCCATTTACTTTGACTGTTTCTCATGGAGTCAGAGCACCAGCAGATCTGGGACCCTTTAACAGTTTGCACTCTCAATCAGGAGCAGGTATTTATTGAAGTGAGCTCAGTCATTATCCATAAGCCCAATGGACCAAAGTAGGTGAGGGGTTTGAGGGCGGGGGGAACTGCCTCACTGATGACCTATCTTTGTCCCAGATGAAACAAGAATGCCTAGTGATAAATATTGATAGTTTTCTGAACATCCAACAAGAATCACTTTATGGATTATCCAGCCAATGATTGGCAAAGTAGCAAGATAGAGACAGGTTGAGGACATAATGATAGCAGTCAGGGAATGTCAGTCAAATGGCAGAGGTGAGGTGAAGTAAGAGATGAGATGATACAAGATTGGCATTGGAGGGCTGTGTATGGGAAACCCCACCACAGTTAGACATGACGGTAAACATCCTAAGTAGAGTCCTCTTGGATCAGAGAGCGATACGAGGCATTGGTAACATATGGGGAATGCTTGGGGACTCTGGGACTACACTTGATGGAGTTTAGAAGGATGAGGAAAATCTAATTGAAACATTCAGAATACTGAACGGTCTGGACAGAGTGGATGTTGGGAAGATGTTTCCATTGGCAGGAGAGACTAGGACCTGAGGGCACAGCCTTGGAGTAAAGGGAAGACCTTTTAGAATGGAGATAAGGAGAAACTTCTTCAGCCAGAGATTGGGGAACCTAAGGAATTCAATTCCACAGAAGGCTGTGGAGACCAGGTCATTGAGTGTATTTAAGACTGAGATAGATAGGTTCTTGAGTATCAAGAGAATCAAGGGTTACTGGGAAAAAGTGAGAGAAAGGGGTTGAGAAACCAATCAGCCATGACTGAATGGTGGAGCAGACTTGATGGGCTGATTGGCCTAATTTCTGCTCATATGTCTTGTGGGCTTATGGTTGCTTTAAGAAAGTGAACTGTTCTGGTGGATCATCGGGAAAAGGGCCGACTCTTGTTTACTCTGCCGTTGAAGAGCTTGCTGGATCTGGATGGGCTTTCAGTTTGTCCCAGTGCCATCTCTTTCCAGATGATTAAGTGATCATTCAGAGACCGGGCGTCCCATGTGACAGGTTTGCCCTGTTTTTAATGCAGTCCAGGAGGGCTCGGAAACCTGAATATTGTTGGTTGTACATGTTCATGTACTCCACCTTAATGTTCTTGCCTGCCGCCCTCTGACCACACATGATGCCTGATTCGAGATAAACAGCTATGACGCGGCATTTTCAGACACGATAATAAGCATTGATTTCATTTCAGGGTCAAGCCTAGACAAATCAATGCAGTCATATAGCAGAAGGTGTTACCTGTTTGCGTTATCTGTGTGTGCACATGTTTACAAATACTTGCACAATCTAGGTTGAACTCAGGGTGTCACAAGCTGTTTATCATACTTTTGGGGAAGTAGGTATGATACTGAAAAGGATCAAAAAATTTTGGCATCCATTATCGCACTGGGGATCAGTGTCTCTCACATTCACATCAGCAACATGAACCTTAAAACAGTCAATATTCTGCTTTGACTTCAGTTCTGAGGAACTTAATTAATATTTCATTCCTAAATACTTTCTCCTTCAAAATATTGGACAACCACTTCCTGCAGGTTGGCAGGTGGAAGTGAGTTTTAACATAAAATGTCATTTACAATTTGCAAATGGATTCAAAACTTAACCCAGGAGATGATTCAAATTCTTATCGACCTTATTGAAATTACGATTATCTCTTCTGTGTCTTCCACTCCAACACTTTGTCCCACACCCCTTCATTGCCGAATGTGACGATGTTCGAGCAATGCAAACTTGGAGTAATTGTTGGCAAAAATGACATGTAGAACTGTCTATTTCCTCTTGAGAATGTACTCTTATTCAAAGGCATAGAACAGGATTAACCTGTTAATAGGTGAAAGTGAGTACTGCAGATGCTAGAGATTGGAGTCAAGAGTGTGGTGCTGGTAAAGCACAGCAGATCAGGAATCCTGATGAAGGGCTTTTGCCTGGAATGTCAATTTTCCTGCTCCTTGGATGCTGCCTACCTGCTGTGCTTTTCCAGCAGCACACTCTTGACCTTAGCCTGTTAACAATCCGTTCTCAGGATGTGGGCTTCTCTGGCATTTATTGTGCACCTCCAGTTGATTCAACCAAGCTCTTCATTGTCAGGTCACATCACGATGTGACCACATTGGTGTGGGCCTAGCATCACAGATACGGGTCGTTCTGCTCTAAGGCGCATTTTGTCCAACACGAATTCGCTGTAACTCAATTGACGAATTTGGGATTTCTGTTTCTAAAGCGCGAGCTTTTCAAACGTATGTTGGCTGTAACGCAATTATATCGCCAACACTTTAAGCGCTGTTTCTAAAGCACAATTTTTCTTCAACGTGGTTTTTGCACAAGAACACAACCTTTGCATTATAGAAGAGCTGATTGTACGTCAAACTGGACAGGACAGTTCCTGTCCCTAAATCACACACCTGAACCAGTTGCATATATTGAACCTGTTTGCAAGAATCCTACAGCCGCATGTTCATTTTTATTGATACCAATGGCTTAAATTATGTGATTTCAAAATAAAACCACATTCAGTAGCAGGGCAGCGGTAGACGTCCGGTACGTGGCCACCACCATCCGACGCCTTAAAACGGCGGTGCTCGGACCCGACGTAGTGCACCAGTTGGAGGACGCTCAGGTGTGCGGTGGGATCCCGTCCGCGCTCACCCCGGCCCGGACGGAATTTCACATTGGCCCCAAGGTCCCGTACTTCCCGCGGGAGCCTGTGCCCCACAACCTGAGCCGCCTCCGGAATTTTAATTTTGTTGCTTTTAGGGACATAAAAAGGAGGGCCCTGTATCGACTGCTGCTGCACACCGTCCACCTCTTCTCCCTCATCCACCGTCCGGACACGCCTTGGCGTGCCCATTTGCCACCGGGCGGTGGAGATCCCCAGTGGAGGGCTCTCTACGCGGGAGTCCTCCCCCTTTCTCTCGGGGATCTGGGGTGGAGGGTGCTGCACGCAGCAGTCCCCTGCAACCGCAGGTTGCGGTGGTTCACGGACTCCCAGCCCAACTGCTTGTTCTGTGGTGCTGTGGAGTCCGTGGACCATGTATATATTGGGTGTGGGCGTTTGCACTCCCTTTTTGATTTCCTCAAAAACCTTCTCCTCTGTTTCTGGCTGCACTTCAGTCCCACGCTCCTGATCTTCGGGCACCCGGTACGGAGGAGGGAGGGCAGGTCCGAGGACCTCCTCGTGGGTCTGCTCCTGGGCCTGGCCAAACTGGCCATCAACAGGTCCAGGCAGCGGGCCGTGGAGGGGGTCGTTAGGGCCGACTGCCTGCCCCTCTTCCGGGGTTACGTTAGAGCCCGGGTGTCCTTGGAGAAGGAGCACGCGGTGTCCACCGACACCCTGGAGTCGTTCAGGGAGAGGTGGGCGCCGCAGGGAGTGGAGTGCATCATTTCTCCCTCCAACTCTATTTTGATTTAGTCCCGACCCTCCCCTTCACTGTTTTGCTCACACAGCATTGCCCTGTGGTTTGAAGGGCAGTGCTTGTCACTGGCCACTCGGGTGTCTTTCCTATCTTCCTGGTGGTGGAAATTGAATAAAGATTCGTGCACTTTGTGTCTTTTCACTGTGTCTCACACCTGCACACACACACCATGGGTGCTGGGGAAAGAATAAGCACTACCGCACTTAGGCGGTAGTGTGGGGATAGAAGAAAAAAAAAACAAAAAAAAAAAAAAAAAATAAGCCGAACTGTTCCCCGAAAAGGAGAGAAAAAAAAAGGAGAAACGCCCCCAGGTGTCCTTGGAGAAGAAAAAAAAAAAAAAAAAAAAAAATAAAACCACATTCAGTAGCAGGGCAGCGGTAGACGTCCGGTACGTGGCCACCGCCATCTGACGCCTTAAAACAGCGGTGCTCGGACCCGACGTAGTGCACCAGTTGGAGGACGCTCAGGTGTGCGGTGGGATCCTGTCCGCGCTCACCCCAGCCCGGACGGAATTTCACATTGGCCCCAAGGTCCCGTACTTCCCGCGGGAGCCTGTGCCCCACAAACTGAGCCGCCTCCGGAATTTTAATTTTGTTACTTTCAGGGATATAAAAAGGAAGGCCCTGTATCGACTGCTGCTGCACACCGTCCACCTCTTCTCCCTCATCCACCGTCCGGACACGCCTCGGCGTGCCCATTTGCCACCGGGCGGTGGAGATCCCCAGTGGAGGGCTCTCTACGCGGGAGTCCTCCCCCTTTCTCTCGGGGATCTGGGGTGGAGGGTGCTGCACGCAGCAGTCCCCTGCAACCGCAGATTGCGGTGGTTCACGGACTCCCAGCCCAACTGCTTGTTCTGTGGCGCTGTGGAGTCCGTGGACCATGTATATATTGGGTGTGGGCGTTTGCACTCCCTTTTTGATTTTCTTAAAAACCTTCTCCTCTGCTTTTGGCTGCACTTCAGTCCCACGCTCCTGATCTTCGGGCACCCGGTACAGAGGAGGGAGGGCAGGTCCGAAGACCTCCTCGTGGGTCTGCTCCTGGGCCTGGCCAAACTGGCCATCAACAGGTCCAGGCAGCGGGCCGTGGAGGGGGTCGTTAGGGCCGACTGCCTGCCCCTCTTCCGGGGTTATGTTAGAGCCTGGGTGTCCTTGGAGAAGGAGCACGCGGTGTCCACCAACACCCTGGAGTCGTTCAGGGAGAGGTGGGCGCCGCAGGGAGTGGAGTGCATCATTTCTCCCTCCAACTCTATTTTGATTTAGTCCCTACCCTCCCCTTCACTGTTTGATCACACAGCATTGCCCTTTGATGTGAAGGGCAGTGCTTGTCACTGGCCACTTGGGTGTTTTTCCTATCTTCCTGGTGGTGGAAATTGAATAAAGATTCGTGCACTTTGTGTTTCTCACTGTGTCTCACACCTGCACACACACACCATGGGTGCTGGGGAAAAATAAGCACTACCGCAGTTAGGCGGTAGTGTGGGGGTTTAAAAAAAAATTTTAAAAAATAAAAAAAAATAAACAGGAGTGGTTGGGGAAAAATAAGCACAATTGCAGTTAGGCAGTAGTGTGGGGGTTAAATTAAGAGAAAGAAAAAAAAATAAAACCACATTCAGATTCTCAAGCTCACATTCCCTGAGCTATTAATCCAGCCTTTACATGAGCCCAAATGGTTGTGTGGTTAAACCATACCTAATGGCTGTGTGGCAATAAAACTAATAATAAAAAAAATCATTTGTATATGACAAAATCATGCTTGCTTCACCTTGCATTTCATTGATGGTCAAAAGGAGTGTGTAAATATCATTTATTATGCAAGCCAGTGATTGAATTTACCTCATTTAAGTGCAGGTTTAATCAGACATTTAATATGACTTGGGAATTTATTCTGACAGAGAAGCGTACCTTTGCATTTATTAATGTGGTTGTTTAATCTCAAACCCTTGATCAGATCATGTTCCAAAATATTAAGATGTCATTCATTTTCATTGGTTCTTAAGAAGGCTGAAGGAGCCCCACTTGTTCCAGGAGGAAGACATATTGGAAAGATGTACCAAACACATTTAGGCACGCCAGGGCTCAGTAAATGGTTTGGTGGCCAAGCATCTCAAAATAGGTAGAAGATCTTTCCAACCCATTGTGAAATCTGTGATGAAACAGGACTGTCAGCTCTGGAAAACACTCCTGTCATTAGTGAAGACGGACCAAAGGAGAAAACGCAGCCAAGTTTGCTCAAAAATATAGTATCGGGGATCCAAGATGGTGGCAGTCTGAGTGGTCTGTTGTGCTGGGCTCCCTGCCATACTCCTGGGTAACTCGCCCTCCCCCATTTTCAAATACCCCAAGGAGAAAAAAGTATTAATTTAAACTTACTGATTGTTTTGAGCTGCTGAAGTCACCTGAGACACCTTCAGGCCAGGATGAAGACCGGTAAAGGGAAAGGGCCTAAAGGAGGACAGCAGACAGGGCACTCCTCTACTGCATCCCGGGTGCCTGCAGCCAGTACTCAGCATCCCGTGATGGCCCCTCCGGATCTAGCAGCACTTACTCTTGGAGTTTGCTAAACTCCGAGAGTGGATTCATGCAGCTGTGGATCCACCGTCTGCCATGTTAAAAAATCATGAGCAGGAAATCCAGCTCCTGGAACGAAGACTGGAGGCAGTGGATGAGAGAATCAAGGCATCGGAGACCCTGGCGGAGGTCTCGGGAGGAAGGACCCAAACGCTGGAAGACCAGGTCCAGGTCCTTCAGGATCAAATCGATGATCTAGAAAATAAAAATAGAAGGAAAAACTTACAGATCATAGGTCTCCCAGAACGCGAAGAAGGCGAAGACCTCGCCAGCTTCCTGTAGGAATGGCTCCCAAATTTCCTGCAGTTAGAGTTGGAGTCAGGCTTGGTCAACACGGAGCAGGCCTACCCGATCACAACACGCTGGTCCAGGCTGGAACAGCACCCCCATGTGGTCCTATTGAAGCTCCTGTATTAGACAGAAAAAAACAGCTAATAGTGGAAGCAGCAAGAAGATTGGGCAGGAACTCACAAGTCTTAATGTAGAAAGGTTCAAAGATGATGCTTTTTCAAGATCTTTCAGGAGCCCTGGTCAAGAGGAGAATAACATTTGATGATGTTAAAAAAGAATTAAGGAACTTAAACATCCAATACCCCATGAGGTATCTGGCCGTGTTACGCGTCACCCATGGGGGAGCGGTATATAACTTTGATTCCGCTGATAAGGTGAAGGACTTTCTGAAGTCTCTAAAATGAAGGATCTGAGTTGGGATGGGAGGGGAGGGGGCATTATTGCAGATATTGGTTTGGGTTTTTTTTTTCAAATTGCCCCCCTTTCTATTTCCCTCTCCCCCTTTCCATCTTCCCCTTTTTTGTGATTATTGATTGTACATGTATGGTTTTGTTGTAGATTTGTAAAATTTGAACTATTTTGTATATCGGTCGGCCGGTTAATATCTAGGAATTTCTTTTAATGCTGTCTCTTTGATCTTGCATTTGGGGTGACTATATTTGTGACGTGTATGTGTGTGTATGTGCGTGTGTGTGTGTTTGTTTGGGGGAGGGGGAGGTGTGCTATGGGTATCCAGTGTTTCAGAATGTAAATAACAAGTCTTTATTATTTGTGAATTGCCTGGGGCTAGGGCATGGCCTCAGCTAGAGGGAGTTATGATGGTAATAGGGATGGGGAATGGTGCCCCCTATGGGCAGGGGGGAAGATCTCGAGCAAATGGGGGACTATTTGGGTATTTGTTTCAGTTAAATGTAGTGTTTGTTTTAGATGTAGTAGTTTCTATAGGAATAGTTTTTAAATTTCATAGAGTTAGTATCTTTGTACTTCGTCGCGCCTCAGATAAGTTCCTTCCTCCCGGGAAACCACAGACTGTCCTCGGTGACTATGGCTATTGATTTGTTCAGGTGGTGCACCTGGAATATGAAAGGGAGCCATTCTCCTATTAAAAGAAAGAAGGTTTTGTCTAGCCTCTGGAAGGAAAGGGTGGATATTGCCCTGCTGTAGGAGATGCACCTAACTGATAAGGAACATCTGAAATGACAGCAGAGGGGTTATGACAAGGTGTTTTTTTTTCATTCTTCAGTTCTAAGAGTAGAGGGGTAGCTATACTGATAAGAAGGAACATCCCCTTCCAAGTGATGGGGCAGATTAAGGATCTTCAGGGAAGGTTTATTATTTTGAAAGCCTTAATATATGAAGAAGAATATGGTGTTCTGAATATATATTGTCCCCCAGCACACCCTCTTAAATTTCTAATTGATGCAGTGGCTAAATTAATTAATCTTGGGGTTTGTCGTATGACTATTGGAGAAGATTTTAATTGCCTTATAGATCCAGAGATGGACAGGGTACCAAAGGGCCTGGTAGGTATGCCCACACAGTCCAAACAGTTGGTGGACATGTGTGATGAGTTGGGATTAGTGGATGTGTGGAGGTATCTCCACCCTAACGGAAAAGATTTCAAGTTCTATTCCAACCCACACAAATGTCATACGCGAATTGATATGTTTTTTATACCATCTGATGCTCTGGACAGAATACTTGGGTGTAAAATAGGGAATATAGCAGTTTCGGATCATGCGCCAGTATACTTAGATATTAAAGCTAAGGGCAGTGGAGCAAATGCACATCACTGGCGCATGGATTCATTTTTGTTAGGGGATAGTAAACTTAGTGAATATATTACGAGGAAATTCAGGACCGTTTGGGATATTAATTCAGGTACGGTTAGTAATCCGGCAATACTTCGGGAGACCACTAAGGCATATTTACGAGGTCTCTTTATTTCATATTCATATTCAATGACCAGGAAAAAGCAGAGGGAGGAGCAGCAGGAGTTGCTGGAGGCCCGACTGAGGGTAGCTGAGAAAACATATTATATTCAGCCGTCATTGGTTAAACTTCAGCAGGTCACAGCTCTCCGGGCTGCCCTCGACTCAATACATTCACAAGTGGCTAAAAAGAGGTGTCCTTTGCCAAACAAAGTCTGTCCGAATTCGAAGATAAGTCTGGTAAATATCTGGCTTATTTTTAGCTAAGAGGATAAAAGCCTCTCAACCTATTACCTTTGTTAGGGAGAAGGCTGGTACGATCACCCGTGATTCGAAAAAGATCAATGCTAGGTTGAGGGTATATTTTGAAGAGCCTTATCGGTTGGAGGGGAGCAAACATAGTACCATGGGAATGCAGCTGAAAGTCTGGACCTCCCCAGTGTGAGTAAGGAGCAGGCTTCCCTTTTGAATGCGCCTCTAACAGTACAGGAAGTGCTGGAAGCAATAAGACATCTCCAGGGTGGCAAAGCACCGGGGCCAGATGGATTCCCAACTGAATTCTATAAGGAATTCATAAACATGTCCGTGGAACCACTTCTGGGGATGTACAAATACTCTTATACACATTGTCTGCCGTCTACTCTTAGGGAAGCTAATATCTCCCTTATTTTAAAGAAAGGGAAGGCCCCCGAAGAATGTACTTCATAAAGACCGATCTCACTACTGAATATAGATTTCAAACTTTTAACGAAGATGATGGCTCTGAGGTTGGAGAAGGTTTTGCCCCACATTATAAAAGAAGACCAGACAGGTTTTGTTAAGGGCCTCAGATTCCTCTAACAATATTAGGAGAGTACTGAATACAGTACAGGTATGTCAGCAAAGATTGATTCCAGGGTTGGTGGTCTCCTTAGATGCAGGAAAAGCCTTTGATCAGATAGAATGGCTGTATCTATTTGAGGTTCTAGAGTATTTTGGTTTGGGGGGATCCTTTGCCAGATGGGTAGCAGTATTGTATGAGGATCCTAAGGCGGCAGTTATTACAAATAGTGTTAAGTCAAACAATTTTAATATTAGAAGAGGCAGCCGACAGGGGTGTCCTTTATCACCGCTACTATTTACCTCGGCGATTGAACTGTTAGCCCAAACTATCAGATGAGACTCTGAAATAATAGCACCAAAGGTGGGAAGTGGGGTACATAAGATTACCCTATATGCTGACGATGTCCTTTTATTCTTGGCTGATTCGGAGAAGTCTGTTCCCCGACTGATCCAAGCAATTAATTCATATGGTAGTTGCGCGGGTTATAGGATCAATTTCACAAAATCAGAAGCCATGCCGTTAGGGGGCTTAGTGGAAGCATGCCTAACTTGAAGGATAAAATGCAATTCCCGTTTAGGTGGTCACCAAAAGGTTTTCTGTATTTGGTAATTTTTATTACCCCTTCCTTCCACCAGCTGTATAAATTACTAGAGAGGATAAAACAGGATTTGCAGCAATGAAAGGGATTACCGTTATCATGGCTGGGCCAAATTCCTCTGATTAAGATGAATGCCCTTCCCCGACTACTATATCCCATGAGAATGCTCCTATTACTGTTATCTAGACAAGTATTAAGGAGGATTAATGGTTGGCTAGGGTCCTTTATTTGGTGCCATAGGCGTCCTCGAATTAAATTCACTAAATTACAACTTTTGCAAGCTGAGGAAGGGGTAGATCTTCCGAATTTGAAGAAATATCAAATAAGTGCTCTGTTAACATGTCGGTGACTGGTTACAGGGGAAATCAGAATCGATATGGCTTGGTTTTGAAGCCTCACTGTCGAAATGTCCTCTAATTACTTTATTATTTATGGACAAGATGAAATCCATGACCCAGCAATGTAATAGTCCAATTATCTTGAATACGGTGAAAGCCTGGAGGATAATGAGGCAAGACATAGACAATTGGTTGAAGACTTCACCATTTACCCTGTTGGTAAGAGCCCGAGGATATAAACCTGGGGCAATGGACTCTGGCTTTAAGACATGGGAGAACAAAGGAATTCTATATTTGGGAGATTTGTTCAAGGGAGAGGTCCTGATGTCATTCAGTCAGTTAAGTCAGAAATATGAATTATCCAATAAGGACCTTTTCTGATACTTCCAGATAAGGGACTATATACAGAGGAAGATCACACTCCTGACCCAATGTTATAAATCAAATGTGGAGGAAAGGGTACTCTGGTGTATGGGTACTCTTTCACTTAGTACTTTATATCATTTACAGAAAGGCCATGCTCTGGGGGATATGGAAGGACTCTGTAAGACATGGAACCAAGAGTTAGGACAGGACACTTCACTGGAGATATGGGGGAATGTAAGGAAAATTTCAGTATGTAACAGAGCACAGGCTATGCAGTTGAAGATCTTATGGTCATATGGCACCAGAAAGGCCAGCTAAGTTTAAGAGAGGAGTGTCACTAGAATGTCCCAAATGTAAAATTAATATTAACAATAACATTGTTATTGGACATGTTGCAAGATCCTAAGATATTGGAGTGCTATAGTAAGGGAGTTAAAGGACATTCTGGGGATTGAAATTAACATGGATCCAGTAATTCTTCTTTTGGGGCTGCCAAATTTGCCCTCTCTGGGGGAACATGTGAAGATACTGTGTAATATCCCTGCCCATTGCATGAGGAAGAACATTTTACTAAATTGGACGGCAGAAAGACCACCAAGTCTTATGGGGTGGCGTAAGCTGGTGATGGAGCATCTCTCCAGAGATTACCTCACAAATATAGGATAGTTTTATAGGATGTGGCAGCCCTTTTTAAATTATATTGAGACTGAATTGTTGGCAATATTAATCAGGTATAGCTGTGGGACTCTACATGGGCACCCGTGGGTCCCGGGAGGAGGAGACTGGATGGAAAAGAGTATGGGTACTGTAGGGGGTACTCCCAGGGATAGGATCCTCAGTGGAGGTGTGATGAGTAAGATAGAATAAAGTATTAAAACATCATTTAATTTATGTAACTTGAATGTAATTTAAGCTAGTATTTATTCAATATGTTTGCAGTTTAGTTTTAGTTAAGTAGGTAGGTTTATTTTGGTAGAATAGTGGGTTGTTTAGTAACAATGGTACTATGTTATGGCCTTGTTCTTTTTACTTTTTTTTCTGTTTTGATGGAGCTTTTTTCTTTATACATAAATGTTTTGTAAAAGATTTTAAAAAGCTTTTCAATAAAAATATTTATATTAAAAAAAGTACTGAGAACAAGAATAAACAGTATAACTTATTTAATCTCATTCACGAATCCTTACCTGATGTTATTCAGAGAGTACAGCAGTCTGAGGATATATTGTGTTCTGGGAAAGCAAAATAAATAAGATAAAGTAAAACAAAGTGAAATATCCTAAGAACTTGTATATGTGAAGTCAGAGCCTCGGCAGAAATAGGTATAGGGGTTATACTCTGATATACATGATTTCTGTTTTGATATGATTTGATGTATTATTGCACATGTACCTAGATAGATTATAAAATGGATTTGCCACTGTGGGGGAGAAAAAAAAAACTTGGGGAAGATACTATATAAAGCATTGGATTTGAAGCATTTGATGTTCATGTTATATTGAGCTGCACCCATTCTGTTCATGTCCGACACAGTCTACAGCTGTAGACAGGCTACACTAGCCTTCAAAGGGAACATATGTATTGTGGATCAGCTCCTGATGTTGTTCAGACAGCAGAACAGTCTGGAGGATACATTGACATAGCAGAGTTATCAATGCCAGTGACAAAGATAATGTTAAACAAGCGGTAAACCTCAGGTAACACAACTTAGAATCTGCTTCCAACCATTGAGGTTAACTGCAGATGCCCTACATAATCAAAAGGTTGGGGAAGATGAACTGCATATAATGCTATGTGAATTGAACCAACATCCCACATATGAAAGACATAGTCAAAAATAATTTGCTCAGTTTAAGCACCTAGGACTCTGCAAAAAAGAGACTTTGGACATGGGTACAATTACTACATTTAAAAGGCAACTGGATGAGTACATGAATAGGAAAGGTTTAGTGGGGTACGGGCCAAATGCTGGCAAATGGGACAGATTAGGGTGAGTTGGAGTGCAGAGTCTGTTTTCTGAGCTGTATGAATCTATGCCTCTAAATCAAAAACATTGCCTGCTTCGGAAATCCAGATTCCATAAGGAAGAAGGTATTAATTCAATAGAGCTGCTGTCTTCCAGGATGAGCAATCACAAGGTTAATGTTACCAGATAATGTTACCAGTCAACTATTTGAGTTAGCATGCAGGAGATCTTTTGCGAAAGGGATTTAGGAAAATTAAAGTTACTCCAGGAAAGGTAATGCACCAACAACTAGGTTTTCCAGGATGGACATCCTCCACTAAAGGATAACCTGCACAGAAATGATCCACAGATCAGAATCAAGGTCAACAGTTCTCAAGTGTGAGACCAACCTTCTTCCGAGTCCAAAGAGAGAGTGTTCTGGGAAAGCAAAATAAATAAGATAAAGTAAAATAAAGTGAAATATCCAGAGCACTTGTATATGTGAAGTCACAGCCTTGGCAGAAATGGGGATATGGTAAAGGTTATACACTGATATACATGATTATTTGTTTTGATATGATTTGATTTAATATTGTCACATGTACCTGGATAGATTATAAAATGGATTTGCCACTGGGGAAAAAAATACCTTGGGAAACATGTTGTACAAAGCACTGGATTTGAAGCATTTAATGTTCATGTTATATTGAGTTAACCCATTCTGTTGATGTCCTACACAGTCTACAGCTGTAGGTAGCCTACACTAGCCTTCAAAGGGAACAGATGTATTGTGAATCAGCTCCTGAGTGTCCTAGTAATTATACCAAACATGCAATGTGGTTCCACTTATTGCTGTCAAGCAATAAATCATCTTGTTAATCAAGAACAGTGCATCTCCTGTGAAGATTGTGCAGTGGTGTATCCTCTACCCACTGATCATTAGATTGGCCCCAGTCCCAGGTTTTAGTCAAAGGAGAACAGCTAACTATCTCAAACAACCATCTACTGGTAGAGTTGGCAATAACACAAGGTGCCAGTAGTAATAATCAGCACAAACAGATAACACCCTGGGCCCAAGGGTGTTATTAGCTGACTTTCCCATGGCTAGAAATCCCTTATCTGGGGAAGGTGATAGCCTAGTGGTATTATCACAAGACTATTAACCCTGAGACCCAGCTAATGTGCTGAAGACTAGGTTCAAATCCCACTGCAGCAGAGGGTGGAATGTGAATTCACTAAAAACCTGGCATTAAGAGTCTAATAATGACTATGAATCCATTGTTGATTGATGGGGGAAAAGTCCATCTGGTTCACTAATGATTTTTAAGGGAAGGAAATCTGCTATCCTTACATGGTCTGGCCTACATTGTGACTCCAGGCACACAGCAATGTGATTGACTCTCAATTTCCCTCTGGGTAATTAGGGATGGGTAATAAATGCTGGCCCAGCCAGTCACGCCCTCATCCTGTGAGATAATAATTTTTTAAAAATCCAAAAAGCAAACCCCAGTGTAATGCAAGCAAAATAACTGCTTTACCATTATTCTGGCTGATTCAATCAACAATTTCATGGATCTTAAATAAATGACTTCACAAACACGGTTATTTGCAATATCTGAAATGATTAATTGTTTCAGCAATTATGTGATTATAAAAGGAAAAATCAATCTCGGGTTGGTTTCTATTAGCAATGCATTTGAAGATCAAGCTATGCTAAGTCTCCAGTCAAATTAAAGTGCCTGAGGAATTTAAAACTTAATGAGATTGTGAAAGATACAAAGAGACTGACTGTGAAAATACATTCAACCCTTGCTTGCAAGAACTATAGAGGCAAATGATAAAACATATTTTGAATAAATATGAGCATCCAATATTTCTCCAGAGGAAATTAAAACAGATTTTAAAAAGGAAACAGGGTGCAAAATGGGTTATCCAAACCTTGCAAGCAAATGCTTTAGTGCGTGTTAGGGTATGTTCATGAGAAAACAAATTGGGCACAAAAGGCTTTACAAAGAAAAATGCATAAGTCACACGCAAGATGCATGAGAACTGGAGGGTCGGTATTATCCATTCTTTCAGTCAACACTGTACAACACTGTATTCAATGCAAAATTGCTGGCTGCTCAGGGAAACTGAAATCACACTCTAAATCTGGCTGGAACAGAATAGGCTCCTTTATTCGTTGAAGTATATCCTCTTACTCTCTTGCACGAACTTGGGAACAAGGCTGTTGGAACTGGCTGAATCCAGCCTCTGGATTTGTCAACAATAAAAATCTGGGTTAGATATCCCAGTCTGTCCATTAACCCAAAGGTAAATGTGTACTTGGTTCTCCAGCTTCATGAAACCTTCCACATTTAATTGAACAAAGTCCAATCTTCTGGCCAATAATTGGCCATTTTGAAGCAAGTCACTTCCATCTATTTCCCAAACAGCATGCATTTGTGACCCTGATCCAAAACCAAAAATCCTGCACCTTTAAGATATTTCAACAGGAAGCAGGTGGATTTATGCAGACTTTTAAAATAATGTATCACTGACATAAATTATTCATTTATCACAAAGTAGCAAGTTTTACCTTTGGTTTATTACTCAACAGGAAAGCCACAGATGCCAGATATGTCTTTATGATATAACTTGAGGGGCAGAGGGGTATTGTCTGAGGATTAGGGCGAGATCATTCAGGACGGCAAAAATCTCTTCCACAAATGGTAGTAATTGCTGAATCTGGTGACAATTTTAAATCTGAGATAGATAAAGTTTTGTTAAGAAGGGGTATAGGCCAAAGGCAGGTTTATAGAGTTAGATCACAGATCTGCCATTATCAGATTGAATGGCAGAACAGACTGGCAGGGCTGAATAGCCTCCTCCTGTTCCTATGAAATGTATGTTACCTGTATTTAATGCTAATGTTTGGGTGGGTTATGAAAGGACACTAAGATTCACACACATAAGCGATCCTTCGACAAAATCACTTTGTGTATTAATGGTGGAATTGGTAACAGCATTTGATTAGATTGGCCCTTCAGCCCAACAAGTCCACACCGACCCTCCGAAGAATAACCCACCCAGACTCTTTGACTAATGCAGCTAACACTATGGCCAATTTAGCGTGGCCAATTCACCTAACCTGCACATCTTTGGACAGTGGGAGGAAACCGGAGCACCCGGAGGAAACTCACATAGACACAGGGAGAATGTGCAAACTCCACACAGACAGGTGCCCAAGGCCAGAATCAAACCTGGGACCCCGGTGCTGTGAGGCAGCAGTGCTAAGCACTGAGCTACCGTGCCACCCCACAATCTCCTTCTAGATGCTCGCATTTTCAGTAAAAGAAACCCATGCACCTCTCCCCTTAACTTACCCCTGGATAACTACCCAATCACAGAGTGCGGAAGGCAGGCATTCAGCTCATCCTGTCTGAACTGGCTCTCCAGGAGAAAGTGAGGACTGCAGATACTGGAGATCAGAGCTGAAAACGTGTTGCTGGAAAAGCGCAGCAGGTCAGGCAGCATCCAAGGAGCAGGAGAATCGACTTTTTGGGCATGAGCCCTTCTTCAGAAAGTGCTGAACTGGCTCTCCAGGTGAGCAGTTTACCTTTTGCCTGCCTTCTCTCCTTGTAACCCTGCACGTTCTTCCCTCCTCAGTATCTCAACTCATCCTGCCTCCTGCTCAGTCTCAGGCAATGCATTTGAGATCTTAACCACACTCTCTGTCTTCATGTCACATTTGGCAATATCTTAAATCTGTTCCCAACTCTCGTTCTTAATGGTGAGATAATAGGAACAGTCCAAACCACTAACGATTTTTCATTCTTCTATCGACTCTTAACTTCTGTAAAGAGAACTTCTCTGACTCATCTGTGTAACTCAAGCACCTCATTGTTTACAGAATCATAGAATCCCAACAGTGTGGAAGTAGGCCATTTGGCCCATCGAGTCCACCCTGACCCTCTGAAGAGCATCCCAATCAGACCCACACCTCTACCCTATCCCTGTAATCTTGCATTTCCCATGGTCAATCCATCTAATCTGCACCTCTTTAGACTATGGGAGAAAGCCAGAGCACCTGGAGGAATCCCATATAGACATGGGGGGAATGTGCAAACTCCACACAGACAGTCACCAGAGGGTGGAATCAAACTCGGGTCCCGGACATTGTGAGGCAGCAGTGCTACAAGACTCCAGATATCAGCATTTTCCCCATCAGAGTGGTTCACCGTAAATTGAGAAAACAAAGAGATGATGGCTTGAATCCAGAGATCTGCATTGGCTGAATGACTAAATATGCACTGAACTGAAGTGACAGCTCAGAGTATGTGATAAGATGCAGCTTTCTAGCTGAAAAACAAGAATGCTGTCACTGAGGCAAGGCTGACATCTTGAGGATTTACTGGAGACCTAGCATCTACAACTTTGTGAGAATACTTGATTTCCAGGGTAACTAATTTCCTCAGTTTATGAATGTCAAATTAACAAACAAGACCACAACCAGGTGTGTATTAATATTCATTTCAAAGATGTGACATGCAAATGTTATTCCATATTTTTGAACAGCTATTTCATAATGTCCTGTGCTGTGCTTTGAATTGTGTACAACGTACGCAGGAATGGAACCTGTTTGCAACCGGGCACTGCCTGTAGAATAAGACACAAGCCAATTTCAATTTCAACATGCAGATTTCTGTAAAGATAGTCAGGAGGTTGTAGCATTCAACATGGACAGTGGGAACGACCATTCAAATAAGCTGTTTTGTATATAGCCCCCAGCTGTGAAACCATTGATATTCCAAAAATAAATGGCCCCAAGTTAGACCAGAGAATAAAGCTATTTTTACTGATTGTTAGGTAAGTGACAAATTCTGAATTGAATTGAATTGAATTTATTGTCACGTGTACTGAGGCACAGTGAAAAGCTTTGTCTTGTGAGCAATACAGGCAGATCACAGAGTTAGCAGAGATAGTAAATAATAGGTAAACAGCAGCAAAAACAAAAACAGAGGTACAGGCGAATATTAAGAGTTTGTGAGTCCATTCAATATTCTAACAACAGTAGGGTAGAAACTGTTGCAAAACCAGCTGGTACGTGTGTTCAAACTTCTGTACCTTCTCCCCACTGTTAGAGGTTGTAGAAAAACATTGCCAGGGTGGGATGGATCTTTAAGAATGCTGGTGGCCTTCCCTTGATAGCAGGCCTGGTAGATAGATTCGATAGATGAAGAGTTCAAATGCAAACCGACACCTTATAAAAATATGCATCAGTGATATTTGATTTTTTTAAAGTTACAGTGGATTTTTGGAGACAGTTAATTCCATGCTTATATCATGTTACTCTTGGATGTGCTGGTTAAGGGGAGAGTCCTACAGAATATGACATTAAGCTGGAGTCTATTTAGTACACAAAAAGGGAAAAAGGTTTTTAATTCAGCTCTGAGACTTTAGAATATCTGATTCATTTTATATAGGATGTTATAGCATGTAAACATTTAAGTAACTGCTATGATCTGTTAGAAATTATAATGAACATTAATTGGTTGCAAGACACTGTCGATATTCTATGATTCTACGATACAAAGTGGAGTGACACTGACTTTAGGAAAGTGTGGTGCATGTTGATATCTGGGTGTCAGATAATAGAAGCACTAGCTTCATGTAATGAATGAGCTTTGCTGATTTTGTTTTAACCAAAGGTCAGGACATCATCAAATTAGACAGGTATCATTGCATGACAATTAAATGCCCCTTATGGCAATGAAGCAAGTTTCCCTTTTAAAATAGCCAACTTTTTCTTGAAACTAGTGCCTATTTAAAATTAAAAGAGCTCAGAAGAAGACTATTTAAGAGGTTTCTAAAGTGAGTGATACTAGACTCAAAACGTTGGCTCGCTTTCTCTCTCCACGGAACTGCTGAGTTTCTCCAGCACTCTCTGTGCTGGTGTCAGGTTTCCAGTTTCCGCAGCATCAACTTATTCCAAATGGTCTCATTCCTTAAATTTGGTGCGTTGCTGCGCTGCGACATAGGTACTGTGAGTCTGTTTTAGGCAGACCATCTATAATAACTGTAATGCCAAAGGGGTTTACGCAGCAAAATGTGTGACAACTGTATTTAATCAGAACTGAATACGATGAGATCTGGATTCAAGTTGTTGTACATCGTAATCAGATGGAATGAGCTGTAGATTCCCAATCAAACTGAGATAGATTTGTTTCCAGAAAACAATTCAAATATTTAGGGATTGCAAAAAAAAATGCGGCATTGTTAACTCAGAACTTTGATATCATTCATCCTTTTAGTAAAAAACACAATTCTTTATAGAGGCTCAATAAAGTCGAACAAAGGTCTTCTACTGCCACCATGTGGTGACAGGCATTCATTGGCATGAATGTTAATCAGGATGTACCTCTCAGACTGTAATGAGCCATGCAGGGTTAGTCATGAATTTGTCACTACAGTCAGTGAGATGTAACTATAGGACTGGTCTTCTGCTCGGTCATGACTAGAACACCATAATATCATCTGGAGCTGACACTATAGCTCCCAGTTTACACCATGAACAACAAATAACATTCCTTCTTAAGAGAAAAATTGGTGGGATCAGGTTGTGGGATTTGGAGCTGATAACTATAACCACAAAGCTGGCAGACTGTACACTAATTTGACTTCCCATAATTTTCTAATTGCCATCATTAATCACAGCTCCATGGGTAGCTTAGACTTGGCATAGAAAACATAAGAACGAGGAGCAGGAGTAGGCCAACTGGCCTCTCGAGTCTGCTCTGCCATTCAATAAGATCATGTCTGATCTTTTCATGGCCTCCACTCCACTTACCCGCCCTCTCACCGTAACCCTTCATTCCTTCATTGTTTAAAAATATCTTTCTTAGCTTTAAAAACATCGACTGAAGTAGCGTCAACTGCTTCCCTGGGCAGGGAATTCCACAAATTCGCGACCCTCTGGGTGAAGAAATTCCTTCTCAATTCATCTGCTCCCCCTAATCTTTAGGCTATGTCCTCTTGCCCTAGTTTCACCTGCCAGTGAGAACATACTCTCTATGTCTACCTTATGTATTCCCTTCATAATTTGATGTGTTTCTATAAGATCCCCCCTCATTCTGCTAAATTCCAATGAATATAATCCCAGTCTACTCAGTCTCTCCTCATAAGCCATCCCCCTCAACTCCAGAATCAACCTGGTGAACCTCCTCTGCACCCCCCTCCAGTGCCAGTACATCCTTTCTCAAGTAAGGAGACCAAACCTGCACACAGTACTCCAGATGTGGCTTCATCAGCACCCTTTGCAACTGCAACATAACCTCCCTGCTTTTAAACTCAGTCCCTTTAGTAATGAGGGACAAAACTCCATTTGCCTTCCTAATTACCTGTTGTACCTGCAGACCAACCTTCTATGAATCATGTGCAAGGACACCCAGGTCCCTCTGCACAGCAGCATGCTGAAAATTCTTACCATTCAAGTAATAATCCTTTTTACCGTTACTCCTACCAAAATGGATGACTTCACATTTATTATGTATTCCATCTGCCAGACCTTGCCCACTCTATGTTCCTCTGCAAAGTTTCACAGTCCTCTGCAGACTTTGCTCGACTATTGATCTTAGTGTCATCTGCAAACTTTGATACACGACATGTGGTGAAAGTGAGTACCACAAACGCTGGAGATCAGAGTCGAGAGTGTGGTGCTGGAAACGCAGAGCAAGTCAGGCAGCATCCAAGGAGCAGGAGAATCGACGTTTCGGGCATAAGCCCTTCGTCAGGAATGGTCTTGGTCTTGGGCTTCGCAGGAGGGTTGAATTCAACTAGGAGAAAGTGAGGACTGCCGATATTGGAGATCAGAGTCAAACTCGACTCTGATCTCCAGCGTCTGCAGTCCTCACTTTCTCCTGGTTGATTTCAACCCTAGTGAGAAGCCTCTTCCAAGGATGCCTACCTTGAAGAAGTTCTCCTCCTCTCGATTACCAATGAAGGCCTTATGCCTGAAATGTTGACTCCCTGCTCCTCAGATGCTGCCTGACTGGTTGTGCTTTTCCAGCACCACACTCTCGACATTACATGTCGTCCCCAACTCCAAATCATCTATGTAAGTTGTGAATAATTGCGGTCCCAACACTGATCCTCGAGGCACACGGCTAGCCAACCAGAATAGCACTTATTCATCCCCACTCTTTGCTTCCTGTTAGTCAACCAGTCCTCTATCCATGCTAATTTGTTACCCACAATGTCTTGCATCTTTATCTTATGCAGCAACCCTCATGTGTGGCGCCTTATCGAAGGCCTTTTAGAAATCCAAATACGTCACATCTACTGTTTCCCCATTGTCTACTGTGCTTTTAATGTCTTCATAGAATTCCAAAAAATTAGTTAAGCATGACCTGCCCTTCATGAACCCATGCTACGTCAGCCCAATGGGACTTCTTTTATCTAGATGCCTTCCTTGATAATCGACTCAAGCATCTACCCAATACAGAAGTTAAGCCAACCTGTCTATAATTCACCAGCTTTTGTCTGCCACCCTGTTTAAACAGTGGCATCGGAGAGATCCAAGATTGGGGCAACCAGTAGGTCTGCCCGGCTGAACTCTGCACCAAAACCCAGACAAAGTGATGCATTCACCCTCCCTTTCTTACCCATTGTGGTAAAAATCGATAGTTTTTGATCCCCAGAATTGCTGCATGTCAGTTTCAGTGAGTAAGGGAAAGGACTGTGAGGATCATTTTGGGCGGCACAGTGGTTAGCACTGCTGCCTCACAGCGCCAGAGACCCGGGTTCAATTCCCACCTCAGGCAACTGACTGTGTGGAGTTTGCACGTTCTCTCTGTGACTGCGTGGGTTTCCTCCGGGTGCTCCGGTTTCCTCCCACAGTCCAAAGATGTGCAGGTCAGGTGAATTGGCCCTGCTAAAATTGCCTGTAGTGTTAGGTAAGGGGTAAATGTAGGGGCATGGTGGGTTGTGCTTCGGTGGGGCGGTGTGGACTTGTTGGGCCGAAGGGCCTGTTTCCACACTGTAAGTAATCTAATCTAACCAACAGGACCCTCCCCTGTAGTACCGGACACGCCCGCTGCCTCTGCGAATGCCCCAGGGGACCTACCTGTGGAGCAGAGCCTGGTCTCGGAGTTCGTGAAAATCCAAGAGAAGATTAATTCAGCGATGGAGCAGGCCTGGGGGGGTTCCGGGAGGCAGGTTTTTTTTACCAGGATTGCTTCAGATCAAAGTATAGATGGGACTGGTTGAATGCTCACTTTTAATTTTCTTGTTGTAAGACACATGTAACTTTTTTTTACATTGTTTTGCCTGGATTTGGGGCACAGCTAGAAGGAACCATGGAGGGATTAGTGGGTAGTATGAGCGCCCCCTATGGGCAAGGGGGAAAATCTCTTCTTATTTGTATTATACGTTGGTTCGTTGCAGAAGTAGTTGTTAGAAGTTTTGATTTGGTAGTTGCATTTTCAAGTTTATATAAACTGTTCACTGTTTTCACTCAATGCGCTGTGAGTGGTGTTATTCCTCCCAGGGGGTAATGGACTGTTTCGGATGGCTATGGCTAGCCATTCATTTCAATGGTGCACCTGGAATGTTGGTGAGGGTGATGGGAGTCATTCACTGATTAAGAGAGAAAACATACTTTCAAGCCTTAGAAAAGAAAGGGTCCATGTAGTCTTGTTGCAAGAAACACATCTAACTGACAAGAAGCACTTAACGTTACAGCAGGGTGGGGTTCAGACGGATGTTTTGCTCATCCTTTAATTCGAAAAGTAGAGAAGTTGCTATTCTCATCCAGAAGAATCTCCCATTTCAGCTGTTAGACCAAATTAAGGATGAATTTGGGCTGTTTATGATTCTTAAAGCTTTAATACATGGAGAGGAGTATGGAATCTTGATTCCATATTGCCCCTCGGCACACCCCCTCAAATTTTTAATGGATGTGCTTTCCAGGTTGATGGCCCTTGGGGCGCGTCATACAATTATGGGGGAGGGGAACTTTAACCGACTTATGGACCCTGGAGGTGGACAGGATGCCTAGGGGTCTCCCGGGCAGATACCTGCGATCCAGGCAGCTGGTGGACCTGAACAGGGAGCTAGGGTTGGTGGATGTGTGGAGATATCTTCATCCTGAAGGTAGGGATTTCACCTTTTTCTCTAACCCACTTAAATACTATACTAGGATTGACATGTTTTTTGCCCCATCAGTCTTTTTGAATTCAGTGCTGTTCTGCAGAATTGGGAACATAGCCATTTCTGATCATGTGGCAGTGTACATGGAGGTGAAGGTCAGTAGTGATGGGACAGGTGCATGGCATTAACGCATGGATTCTTTCCTCCTGAAGGGTAGCAAATTTACTGAGTATTTTCCACAGGAATTTTTTGGGACATTAATTCGGTACGACCAGTAATCTGTCAGTGCTCTGGTACACTGCCAAGGCCTATGCAAGGGGTTTGATTATTCCTTACTCAGTGACCCGGAAGCGGCAGAGGGGAGAGCAGCAGCCCGTGCTTGAGGCCTGCCTGAAGGCAACTGAGACAGTATACTTTGACAGACCGTCTGTAACCAAGTTGCAGTGGATTACAGCCCTCAGGGCTGCTCAGAATGCTGCGCTCACCCAGACAGCAAGGAGGGAGATTTCCTTTGCGAAACAGAGGTTATTCGAGTCTGCTGATAAACCTGGTAGATACCTGGCATACCTGGCCAGAAAGAAGAGTGCCCCCCAATCTATCACATCCATGAGAGAGTGTGCTGGTACTATCACTTCAGATTCCAAAAAGATTAACGCAGCGTTCAGGAAGTTCCACTCTGAGTTGTACCGGTCAGAGGGCTGTGAGGACAGATTGGTGAAGATGGAGTCCTTTTTTAAGACCCTGGACCTCCCAGGTGTAACTTTAGAACAGACGTCTCTTTTAATTCCCCTCTGACAATCCAAGAGATACAGGAGGTGGTGAGGCAGCTCCAGAGCGGTAAAGCTCCTGGCCCAGATGGATTTCGGAGTGAGTTTTATAAGGAGTTCATAGACATGCAGGCCAGGCCAATGTTGGGTATGTACAATTATTCAACTGTCAGGACTCCCTCCCACCCTCTCTGAGAGAAGCAAATATTTCTCTTATTCTCAAGAGAAGGAAAGACCCAGAGGATTGTACTTCGTACTGGCCTGTATCATTATTAAATTTAAATTTTAAAATTTTGTTGAAAGTGCTGGCATTGAGGTTGGAGAGGATTTTGCCCTTCGTCGTAAAGGAGGAGCAGACAGGTTTATTAGGGGCCACAGATCAGAGAGTCATAGATATGTACAGCATGGAAACAGAACCTTTGGTCCAACCCGTCCATGCCGACCAGATATCCCAACCCAATCTAGTCCCACCTGCCAGCATCTGGCCCATATCCCTCCAAACCCTTCCTATTCATGTACCCATCCAAATGCCTCTTAAATGTTGCAATTATACCAGCCTCCACCAATTCCTCTGGCAGCTTATTCCATACACATACCACCCTCTGCGTGAAAAAGTTGCCCCGTAGGTCTTGTTTATATCTTTCCCCTCTCACCCTAAACCTATGCCCTCTAGTTCTGGACTCCCCAACCCCAGGGAAAAGACTTTGCCTATTTACCCTATCCATGTACCTCATGATTTTGTAAACCTCTATAAGGTCACCCCTTAGCCTCCGACGCTTCAGGGAAAACAGCCCCAGCCTGTTCAGCCTCTCCCTATAGCTCAACTCCTCCAACCCTGGCAACATCCTTGTAAATCTTTTCTGAACCCTTTCAAGTTTCACAACATCTTTCTGATAGGAAGGAGACCAGAATTGCACACAATAGTCCAACAGTGGCCTAACCAATGCCCTGTACAGCCACAACATGACCTCCCAAATCCTGTACTCAATACTCTGACCAATAAAGGAATGCAGATCAAACGCCTTCTTCACTATCCTATCGACCTGTGACTCCACTTTCAAGGAGCAATGAACCTGCACTCCAAGGTCTCTTTGTTCAGCAACACTCCCTAGGACTTTACCATTAAGTATATAAGTCCTGCTAAGACTTGCTTTCCCAAAATACAGCACCTCGCATTTATCTGAATTAAACTCCATCTGCCACTTCTCAGCCCATTGGCCCATCTGATCAAGATCTTGTTGTAATCTGAGGTAACCCTCTTCACTGTCCACCCTAACTCCAATTTTGGTGTCATCTGCCAACTTACTAACTATACCTCTTATGCTCACATCCAAATCATTTATGTAAATAACAAAAAGTAGAGGACCCAGCACCGATCCTTGTGGCACTCCACTGGTCACAGGCCTCCAGTCTGAAAAACAACCCTCCACCACCAACCTCTGTCTTTTACCTTTGAGTCAGTCCTGGATCCAAATGGCTAGTTTTCCTTGTATTCCATGAGATCTAACCTTGTTAATCATGGGGAACTTTGTCGAACGCCTTACTGAAGTCCAAATAGATCACATCTACTGCTCTGCCCTCATCAATCCTCTTTGTTACTTCTTCAAAAAGCTCAATCAAGTTTGTGAGACATGATTTCCCGTGCAAAAAGCCATGTTGACTATCCCTAATCAGTCCTTGCTTTTCCAAATACATGTACATCCTGTCCCTCAGGATTCCCTCCAACAACTTGCCCACCACTGAGGTCAGGCTCACTGGTCTATAGTTCCCTCCCTGGCTTGTCTTTACCACTCTTCTTAAACAGTGGCACCACATTTGCCAACCTCCAGTCTTCCGGCACCTCACCTGTGACTATTGATGATAAAAATATCTCAGCAAGAGGCCCAGTAATCACTTCTCTAGCTTCCCACAGAGTTCTCGGGTACACCTGATCAGGTCCTGGGGATTTATCCACTTTTAACCGTTTCAAGACATCCAGCACTTCCTCCTCTGTAATCTGGACATTTTACAAAATGTCACCATCTATCTCCCTACAGTCTATATCTTCCATATCCTTTTCCACAGTAAATACTGATGCAAAATATTAATTTAGTATCTCCCCCATTTTCTGTGGCTCCACATAAAGGCCACCTTGCTGATCTTTGAGGGGCCCTATTCTCTCCCTAGTTATCCTTTTGTCCTTAATATATTTGTAAAAATCCTTTGGATTCTCCTTAATTCTATTTGCCAAAGCTATCTCATGTCCCATTTTTGCCCTCTTGATTTCCCTCTTTAGTATACTCCTACTTCCTTTATACTCTTCTAAGGATCCACTCGATCTATCCTGTCTATACCTGTCATATTCTTCCTTCTTTTTCTTAACCAAACCCTCAATTTATCTAGCATTCCCTATATCTACCAGCCTTTCCTTTCACCCTGACAGGAATATACTTTCTCTGGATTCTTGTTATCTCATTTCTGAAGGCTTCCCATTTTCCAGCCGTCCCTTTACCTGCGAACATTGACCTCCAATCAGCTTTTGAAAATTCATGCCTAGTACCATCAAAATTGACCTTTCTCCAATTTAGAACATCAACTTTTAGATCTGGTCTATCCTTTTCCATCACTATTTTAAAACAAATAGAATTATGATTGCTGGCCCCAAAGTGCTTTCCCACTGACACCTCAGTCACCTGCCCTGCCTTATTTCCCAAGAGTAAGTCAAGTTTTGCACCTCCTCTAGTAGGTACATCCACATGCTGAATCAGAAAATATTCTTGTACGCACTTAAGAAATTCCTCTCCATCTAAACCTTTAACACTGGGAATCCCAGTCGATGTTTGGAAAGTTAAAATCCCCTACCATAACTACCCTATTATTCTTACGGATAGCTGAAATCTCCTTACAAGTTTGTTTCTCAATTTCCCTCTGACTATTAGGGGGTCTATAATACAATCCCAATAGAGTGATCATCCCTTTCTTATTTCTCAGTTCCACCCAAATAACATCCCTGGATGTATTTCTGGGAATATCCTCCCTCAGCACAGCTGTAATGCTATCCCTTATCAAAAATGCCACTCCCCCTCCTCTCTTGCCTCCCTTTCTATCCTTCCTGCAGCATTTGTATCCTGGAACATTAAGCTGCCAGTCCTGCCCATCCCTGAACCATGTTTCTGTAATTGCTATGATATCCCAGTCCCATGTTCCTAACCATGCCCTGAGTTCACCTGCCTTCCCTGTTAGGCCCCTTGCATTGAAATAAATGCAGTTTAATTTATTAGTCCTACCTTGTCCCTGCCTGCCCTGACTGTTTGACTCACTTCTGTTCTCAGCTGTACCAGTCTCAGATTGATCTCTTTCCTCACTATCTCCCTGGGTCACACCCCCACCCCACCTTACTAGTTTAAATCCTCCCAAGCAGTTCGAGCAAATCTCCCTGCCAGTATATTAGTCCCCTTCCAATTTAGATGCAATCCGTCCTTCTTGTACAGGTCACTTCTACCCCAAAAGAGATTCCAATGATCTAAAAATGTGAATCCTTCTCCCATACACCAGCTCCTCAGCCATGCATTCATCTGCTCTATCCTCCTATTCCTGCCCTCACTAGCTCATAGCACTGGGAGTAATCCAGATGTTACTACCCTTGAGGACCTCCTTTTTAAATTTCTGCCTAACTCTCTGTAATCTCTCTTCAGAATCTCAACCTTTTCCCTTCCTATGTCGTCGGTTCCAATGTGGACAATGACCTCTTGCTGGCCTCTCTCCCCCGTGAGAACATTCTGCACCCTCTCTGAGATATCCTTGATCCTGGCACCAAGGAAAAAACACACCATTCTGTTTTTTCTCTGCTGGCCACAGAAACATCTGTATGTACCTCGGACTACAGAATCCCCTAACACAATTGATCTCTTGGAAGCCGACGTACCCTTCGTTGCATTAGAGCCAGTCTCAATACCAGAAACTTGGCTGTTGGTGCTACGTTCCCCTGAGAATCCGTCACGCCTACATTTTCCAAAACAGCATACCTGTTTGAAATGGGTATATCCACAAAAGACTCCTGCCCTAGGTGCCTACCTCTCTTACCCTTCCTGGAGTTAACCCATCTATGTGACTGTATCTGAGACTTTCCCCCCTTCCTATAACTGCCATCTATCACGTACTGTTGCTGTTGCAACTTCCTCATCGCTTCTATCTGTCTCTCCAACCGATCCACTCGATGTGATAAGATTCGCATCCAACAGCATTTATGGCAGATATCATCTGCAGTAACCCTTAAACTCTCTTTAAACTCCCACATCTGACAAGAAGTACATATCACTGCAAAGGCCATTTTTGCTCCTTCACAGTCTACAGACCCAGAAAATAACACCGTCTTATTCCTCTACAAAACACTGCACCAGGTTAAATTAATAGTTATGGCTTATATTTTAAGTTTAATCAAGAGATTTATCTTCAAAAACATAATCAACAAAGAACCCACTGTACACACTACTGCAGCCTTTCTATTGGACAGACTTAAAACCACAATTAACTTACCTGATTCTGTGCTGTGAACTTCGCCCAAACCGGTTCCTCCAAGACTAGTTGTGAAATTCACTATTTGTTAATTTTCCCAGACGCACTCCGATGTCCGGCGATACATGAATTCAAAAGCAGCAAAGGCAGTAGCTGTGCAAGTTCTCTCTCTCTCTCTCTCTCCTGCACTGACCTCACCATGTGCTTCCTTTGTCTGCTCTTCTCCCTTTTAAAACTGCTGTTGTTTTGACTTTTGTTTCCCCAAAGTTCCAAAACAATGCTACAGCTTATAAACCAGTAATTCCTGCTTCTGGACTTCGAGGAAATCACCTCCAGCACCTAAAATACCTCAAAAAAAGGAGCAGCTCTTACAGCCAGAAATTTTTCCCGTCCTCCATCTTGGATTACCCAGAATCCTTATTTTCTAACAACATGAGAAGAATACTAAATATGGTTCAGGTACACAGGCAAGGGGAGGTTCTGGGCTTGGTAGTCTCCCTGGATGCAGAGAAAGTGTTTGACGAGGTGGAGTGGCTGTACCTCTTTTATGCCCTGGAGCAGTTTGGTCTTGGAAGGGTCTTTGCCAGGTGGGTGGCAGTGTTACATAGTCACCCTAAAGCAAGGTTCTCACTAATGGTATATGGTCGGATAATTTTAATATTATTAGAGGCAGCCAACAAGGGTGCCTCCTCACAGTTGCTATTACATTGGTGATTGAGCCACTGGCAGAGGCCATCCAGAGGGAGCCCAGTATAACTGCCGGAGGTAGGATCAGGCAAACGTGAGGATTGCAGATGCTGGAAACCAGAGTCTAGATTAGAGTGGTGCTGGAAAAGCACCATTCCTGATGAAGGGCTTTTGCCAAAAACATCGATTTTCCTGCTCCTCGGATGCTACCTGACCTTCTGTGCTCTTCCAGCACCACTCTAATCTAGACTCCGGAAGGCATAAGATCACCCTTTATGTAGATGATGTTCTTCTCTTTCTAACAAACCCAACGATATCTGTGCCTTGTTTAATACAAGTGATTAATCTATTTGGTTCTGTCTCGGGGTATAAAATCAATTTTATGAAGTAGGAGGCCATGCCTGTTGGGGGTCTTGTTAGAGAACCCGATCTTGGGGGGTGGAACCCATTTCCCTTTCAGATGGCCTCAGAGAGGTTTCCTGTATGCAGGCATTTGTATTCCCGGCCTTCCATCAATTATATAATGCTAACTTCATGGAGTTGCTAGAGAAGATAAGACAAGGGCCTTCAGCGCTGGGAGGATTTTCCAATATCCTGGTTGTGTAGAATAACTCTGGTCAAATTGAATGTTGTTCCTTGTTTATTATATCCCATGCTGCCTGGGCAAGTCCTATGGAGGCTTTACAGTTAGCTTGGATCTTTCATGGGACATCATAGGTGGCCTCTTATTAAGCCTGCCAAATTGCAGCTTCTACAGAGGATTGGGGAGGTGGCGGGGGTGGGGCGGGTTGGGGGGTGGTGGTGGATTTGGCAGATTTTAAGAAATATCAATTGAGTTCCCTACTATCCTCTGTGGCTGACTGGGCTTGTCAGGACCTGTGGTCAATCTGGCTGGACATGGAAGCAAAATGCCCCCTCATTAATTTGTTGTTTATGGACAAGATAAGGACTGTTATGGACCATTGCAGAAACCCAATTGTCCTTAACACGGTTAAAGCATGGAGAATGATGCGATAAGGTGAGGGCAATTTACAAAAACCTTCCCCTTTCACTCCCATAGTAGGAATGTTAAGATTCTAGCCGGGATCGATGGAGTCTGGCCTTCGGCTCTGGGAGTTCAGAGGAGTCTCTTGTTTGGGAGATTTATTTGACGGGGAGGTCATGATGTCTTTCGAGCAGCTGAGCCAGAAATATGTACTATCTCGGAGGGACGTCTTTCATTACTTTCAGATTCGGGGCTTTAGATAGAAAAAGACTACATTAATGGTTAGTCCCTATAAGTTGGGTGTGGAGAGGAGAGGACTTCGGTCCATGGGTACTCTCTCAGTCAGCACCCTCTATCACTTATTAGGAGGTCGTGGCTCAAAGGACATTGAGCGGCTGAGCAGAATCTGGACTCAGGAATTGGGGGTGTGGAGATCTCGTCAGAGGCGTGGAAGGAGAACGTAAGGAGAATTTCAATTTGTCATAGGACACAGGTTATGCAACTGAAAGTACTCCACAGGGCTTATTTGGCACCAGAGCAGCTTGCAAAATTTAAGAAAGGAGCATCCCCAATATGCTCCAAATTGTAAAACAGATGTTGGTACTCTTACTCATTGATTGTGGCCATGCCACAAACTTCGTAGGTATTGGGGCAAGTGTTTTGGAAGGGGTCTTGATAACCAAGCTCAAGGTAGATCCAGTATCCCTCCTCTTGGATTCGCCGAATCTCACCTTGGGAAAAAAACTGTTTAATATTCTTTCATTTTGGGTGAAAAAGAATATCCTGATGAGCTGAGTGTTGAAAAATCCCCCGGGACTCTCAGGGTGGCGTAGATTAGTTATGGAGCACATCTGCCTGGACTTCCTCATGAGTATGGTACATCAGAAAACGGAACTGTTTTATAGGACATGGCGACCCTTTCTGAACTATATAGACGCAGACTTGTTGGCTATATTGCTCAGGGGTTTTGTGTAGTCATTTGGGCTGTGTCTGGTGACCGGAGGCCATCAGGAGGAAGAATTCCGAACAAATACAGGTTTGTCAACTGATTCTCCCGGTGATGGGGAGCTTTGGTGGTATTGCGCTGAGTGCTGTAACTTAATTTAATTTAATTTGGTCCAACTCGGTTTAATTTAGTTTCTATTTGTTGGATTTAGTTATTTATTGGATTGTAGTTTATGTAGGCTTTTTTTCTCTTTATTCTTTTATTTTCTTCACAATTGTTTGTGGAATAGTTTGTTTACTGTTATCGTTGTTATGTTATAAGATTGTTATACTATTTTGTAGTAATTCTATAATTTTGTAAAAAATTTCAAGATCATTTTCTCAGTAAAAATACTTACAAGGCACAGTAAAAAAAAATGGTGTTCACATTTGCTGTTTTCCAATCTGCTGGAACTACCCCAGAGTCCAGCGAATTTAGGAAAATTACCACCAGTGCACTTGCTATTTCTCCCACCATCTCTTTTAGTACCCTGGGATGCATTCCATCAGGGCCAGGAGACTTATCTATCCTTAGTTCCATTAGGTTGCCCATCACTATCTCTTCCATGATGATGATTGCTGGTATAGCATTTATTTCAGATTTTGCTGCAGACTTTAGTTTTCAGCATGGCACTATAATAGATTAGATTAGATTAGATTCCCTACAGTGTGGAAACAGGCCCTTCGGCCCAACCAGTCCACACCGACCCTCCGAAAAGTAACCCACCCAGATCCATTTCCCTCGGACTAATGCACCTAACACTATGGGCAATTTAGCATGGCCAATTCACCTGACCTGCACATCTTTGGACTGTGGGAGGAAACCGGAGCACCCAAAGGAAACCCACACAGAAACAGGGGGAATGTGCAAACTCCAAATTGGCAGTCGCCTGAGGCTGGAATCGAACCTGGGACCCTGGTGCTGTGAGGCAGCAGTGCTAACCACTGATCCACTTAGGCAAAATTAATTTGGGCAACAAACACAAAATTGTATCTTAGCTACCATTTAAGTTGTGAAATCAAGAGAAGCAGTGACTGGAAGTTAGGGGAAAACAGTCTTCAACGTGTTTAGAAAGACTCCCCCGCTCATGTGGAGGGGTGAAGTAAGAAAGTACCAGGGGAACATTACGTGAGAGGAAATCCAATGTGGGAGCATGAAGTGGGGTGATGTCTGGGGGTTGCTCACACTGAAGCATCTAGATCTTGGATCCATGGTTAGTAAAGTGGGCATGCAATCAAGGACTACTCTCTTAACATTGAGGCTTCAGTAAAGCGTGGTATTGCAGCATGGCTGAAGGAGGCTTGGTCAAATTCAATGCCTCTGTGCATAGTCACTTCCTATGCTATCCATATGTAACAATGGTTCAATTTTCTTGAAGATCCCTCTGAGCTTAGACAACAGATGAAACAAGTGCATAGAGATAGACGTGGTGTTGGCCTAGGGTGCTGAGTGCAGGGTGATATAATGAGTTCCTGACCCTAGGCAAATCTGTTTATTGAACTCTTAACTCAACACTGCTCTTAAAGTGATAACACTCACTATGAACTACAGCAACATCCAGGAATAGACTCAAAAGACAATGCCACTGTAGTATAGGAGCTCATAGATATTACAGTCATTGTTAGAGTACATCCACAGTGATACCAGGTCTCATACGGTTGGAAATGGAGAGAATAAGGGTCTGATGAAATCCTGCAACAGTCTACCTTAGAAACGGCGTTGACAATAAACATTCAGCACATTGCATCAGTCTGCTTTCTAACCCTCTTCTAACAAAGACCCTCCCCCCCACCAAGCGTGACTATGACAATAATGCATGCTGGCAGCAATCTACAAGTGAATTTCCAAGGAGCACTGTTGATCTCGAGAAAGATGGGAAAATGGGAATGCAGTTAGCTCAGCTCAGCACACTTCGGAAATGTGTATACCAGCAAATTGAGTGAGTCCTGCGAATAGGTATATAGAGATATGACAAACACTTTAGCCTTTCTCAAGCCCTAGGGTTGCTTTAACCAGTACTGCACCAGGACTGATGGAGAAACCAGCCAGGGATGGGGACATTTCACTACAATAGACAATCGGCAGCATTTTGTCATTCTCATTTGCATCAATGATGAACATGCCAACTACAAAGAAGCCCTCAAAGCTTTTATTTCAGACTTTAGTTTTCAACATGGCACTACAATAGACTAGGCACAATTCCCCATGGTGCACCCAGTGAAAACATTTATTTCTTTATAAAGTTACTATGCCACATCACAAATATTGGATATTGACAGAGGAGCTCATGAGAGATCGTATCAGAGTGAGGATGTTGGAGGAAGCTTTATCAGAATTCCTGCAGTCTAAAAAGGACCTTATGTTGGCCAAGACTGTTTACCAGGCAGGCTGAACTTCACAAACTGAACAAGCTATTCAGCTGGAAGGGTAGGGAGGCTGTGTGGGACCAGACTGTCCACTCTGACTCAGTCCAGTTTGTCAATGCCGCTAATGCGCCAGCAACAAAACAGTCAACAGGGATGAGGGTCACCATCACCCTGGACACAATGGATCCACCGGAGGATTTCTGGTACGTACATGTCATGCTTAACGGCTGGCACACAAAGTTGAAACTTGACTCAGGAGCAGGAGTTAGTGGCCACACCATGACTGATGGCTGAAGTTTTCCAACCGTCTTCCAACAATGTCATGGCACAGGAAGCATTCCACTCAGGGTGCGAGGCCAGATTCACGCCATGTTTCAGTGCAATGGGAGGGAGGTCACTGGTTTTCAGGATGCCATCACTATGAACACTGCATTTTATCAAGCAGAGAAGCCCATGTTCCTTTCTATCTTCTTCCATTGGCCAATTGCAATTGAGTTAACTCAATAAGATTAGGTTTCCTACAGTGTGGAAACAGACCCTTCAGCCCAACCAGTCCACACTGACCCTCCAAAGAGTAACCCACCCAGACCCATTTCCCTCTGACTAATGCACCGAACACTATGGGCAATTTAGCATGGCCAATTCACCAGCTCCTGGGAAATACTTCCACCCAAAACATATTAAAACAGCCATCCCCTATGGATAAGCCCTACGCATACACCGGATCTGCACAGATGAGGAGGAATGTGACGGGCACCTGGACGTACTCAGGGATGCCCTCACAAGAATGGGGTATGATGCCCAACTCATCGACCGCCAGTTCCGACGTGCCACAGCAAGGAACCGTAATGACTTCCTCAGAGGACAGACACATGCTGCAACCGACAGGATACCCTCTGTTGTTCAGTATTTCCCAGGAGCTGAAAAACGATGCCATGTTCTTCATGACATGCAACACATTATCATTGAGGATGAGCACCTCACCAAGACCTTCCACACACCCCCACTGCTTGCCTTTAAACAACCGCCAAACCTCAAATAGATCATTGTTTGTAGCAAGCTGCCCAGTTTTCAGGACAACTCCATACAACCCTGTCACGGTAGGCGCTGCAAGACGTGTCAGAGTGTGGACGTGGATACCACCATTACACTTGGGGACACCTCCCACCTTGTACATGTCAGGTAATCATGTAACTCAGCCAATGTTGTCTATCTTATACATTGCAGGCAAGGATGCCTGGAGGCATGGTACATTGGGGAAACCGAGCAAAGGCTACGACAACGGATGAATGGGCACCGCACAACAATCAACAGACAGGAGGGTTCCCTCCCAGTTGGAGAACACTGCAGTGGTCCAGGACATTCGACCTCGGACCTTCGGGTGACCAGCCTCCAAGGCGGACTTCGGGACAGGCAGCAGAGGAACGTGGCCGAGCAGAGGCTGATAGCTAAGTTCGGTACCCATAGGGAGGGCCTCAACCGGGACCTTGGGTTCATGTCACATTACAGGTGATCACCATTGCACTACACACACACAGATACTCCTACACACACACACACACACACACACCTATGCACACATACACACGGACACACATATACACAGATGCGCACACAGACACCCACACGCACCCTTACAGACACACGCACTCCCACACTCACACATGCACCCCCTCACAGACTTAAGACACTCTACACTTAGTACACATACACACATACACTTTCTCACACTCTCAACCCCCAACCCAAACAGACAGACACACACAGACAGACAAAGACCCACATGCACACATATGGGGTGAATTTGTACTTTCAGGGTTACATTGTACTTTGCTCAAAAACTGCATGCATTCATGTAAAACTCTGTTATATCATTTTTTAGATTAGAATCAATCTAAACATCATGGCATAGACAGAGAACACAGGGGGCTAACACCTTCAACATATTGTCTAGCTATCACCCATTGTTAACAGCTAACCTGAGAATGCAATTTTTAAAAAAAGGTTTTGTGATTTACACATGAAAGAAGTGAAACTTTCATGGTATTCAAACAGCTGATAGACTTAACAATCAATTTTTCAATGTATAATTTCAGTTACATCACACTGTAAATTTTTGCTATAAATTCAGTGTGTTAGGATTGAGCCCTCCACTACCACCTGATGAAGGAGTGACGCTCCAAAAGCTAGTGTGCTTCCAATTAAACCTGTTGGACTATAACCTGGTGTTGAGTGATTTTTAACTTTGTAGACCCCAGTCCAACACTGGTATCTCCAAATCATGAGATATATGGGGTCAGTGAGGTCAGATGAAGGACAAATAGGGGCATAGTGGCAACATTGCGAGACTAGTACTCCAGAGACTGAGACTTATACAGTGGGGACAAGGGTTCAAAGCCAACCTTGGTGTCAGAATTCCGCGAAAAGCAGCCTTAAGTTGACTATATTACTACTGTGGATGGTCACTAACCCCATTTACGGAAGGAAATCTGTCACTCTTACCTGGTCTGGCCTGCACGTGACTCCGGACCCACTGCAATGTGGTTGGCTCTTCACTGCTGTCTGAAATGGGATAGTGAGTCACTCAGTTGGAGGGTAATTAGGGGTGAGTAGTAAATTCTGGCCCAGCCAAAGATATCCACATCCCAGGGATGAATTTACAAAGTTGAGGTCACATATAGCTTGAACCTGAGAGAGAAAAGTTTTGATGAAGCCCTGCCACACTCTACTTTGTAAGTAGACAATAAATGTTCACGAGTTTGCAGCAGTGTAGCTTCCAGCTCTCCTTGATCAAAGACACCCAGAGCAGGGAAATGATAATAATGCAGTCTACTTTGGAAGAATCAGGCAGGGTGAAACTACTGGACACTATGTAGTTTTACTTAATGCACTGTTTGTTAAAGCTTGTCCCATCTTCACTTCTTCTCGATCTGAAATTGAAGTTAAGAAATGCTCCAGCCCTCTTTTGCATCATGGACATTTTTGGGGCACATATTTCAACCACAGCATACAACTGAAAGCTTTACAACACTTAAGTATTCCCAATGACATAATACTAGAGGATGACAAAGTTAGTCATGTGGTCCATTTATTGTGATTCTGGCTGACCTGTGGCTCTTTGTTGTTGTTTCCTAACACTTTTGTGGCCTCTTGTGGCACAGTGGTAGTGACCCTGCCTCTGAGCTGGGAGGTCTGGGTCAAAAACTGGCTGAACTCCACCAGGGGCATCTAGAGATCTCCAAAATGGTGAGGAGTGATGTCTGATGGCCAAGCTTGGATGCAGACTTGGCTGCCTTGGTGGGGCAGTGTCCTGAGTGCCAACAAAGACAAAATTTACAGTCAGGAGCTGCCCCACATCTTATGGGAATGGCTGGGTAAATACTGGACTCAGTTATACAGCAACTATGCAGGTTCTTTCGTGGGTTCAATGCTCTTAGTCATTGTAGGTGCCCACTCAAAGTGGTTAGACGTACATAAGGTCCATTTGTCAAACAGTGGGATGATGATAGAAGAAACATCTTTTTCAACTTATGGAGACCTGGAAGTGTTGGTCACAGATAACAGGCCATTGTCTACCAGCAGGGAGTTTGATTATGTCTTGAAGTTGAATGGGATTCGACATATAAGGCCAACTCCATATCTCCCATCATCCAGTGGCTTGGGAGAAAGAGCAGTCCAAACTTTGAAGGTTGGAGTGCAGAAACAACTTACAGCCTCCCTAGATACCAAATTGTCCCTCGGTACCAAACTGTCCCGAGATACCAAACTGTCCTGAGATACCAAACTGTCCCTCGGTACCAAACTGACCCAGGTACCAATCTGACCCTAGGTACTAAACTTTCCCTACATACCAAAATGTCCCTAGGTACCAAACTCTCCCTGGATGCCAAAATGACCTGAGATACCAAACTGTTCCCAGGTACCAAACTGACCCGAGATACCAAACTATCCCTAGATACTAAACTGTCCCGGTTCCTTTTTGATTATAGGACCATTCCACATGTAACTTCAAGGATAGCACTGACAGAGTTGCTAATGGGTAGATGAATTGCCATCAGGTTAAGTCTGATATTCCCAGACCTGGGGGTGAGGGTATTACGGCATCAGGAATGGTAATACCAGAAACAGGACTCTGCCAAGTGCAAGAGAGAGAGTTTAATATCAGGGGCTGAAGTTTGTGGTGTGAATCACGAAGTGGCCCAGTGATGGTAAGAGGCATGGTTGATGCAAGGTCATGGTCAGTGATGTCTAAACTTCATGAAGGCACGGTGGTGCTGAACAAGGACGTGGACCGTATGAAAGCCATGAATTTGCCAACAGTGTTGGCGCAAAATGTGTCCTGACCCTCGGAGCATTTAGAAAGGCTGCAGGAACCTGTGGCTTCACCCTCTACCTCAAATGTTGTCGAGTGCTCAGAACCTGAGGTGGACATGATGGATGTATAGCCACCTTGATGTCTCTGCTACCGAAAGAAGAGAATTAAATTGTCCAGATGCCCTCCAGGTGCAAGAGGTGAACTCCCATGTGTTACACACTGTCAGTATGCAACACAGAGACAGAGGAACCTGACCTGGTGCTAAAACACTCCAGGAGGCTCTCCAAGAAAAAGGATGGGCCTATCTCCTCAGACTCAGAGTGGGAGGGATGTAGTGAGTGTAATGGGGTCAGCCAGGTGTACCTCATAGAATATGAGTTCCCTGATTAGGGCTGTTAACGCAGTAGCTGACTCTGAATGAGGCAGTACTATCGCCAAGGCCAGTTCATGTGTAAATAATGGGGGACTTGGTGATGGGATACTGCCTCTGTGGAGTTATTCCAGAAGTCTCATTATCCTTTGTTTTGCATTAATTCTCAAAGAGAAGAAATGCAAGGTAACTAACTAGGCCGGAAAGAAATGATTCAAGAACTTCCTGTTTGTGAATAGAAGCCAAAGCCAGAACTTTGAATTATATCCATCAAAATACCACAACTATATTTCAGTGAAAAACAGTTTATTTTCAGTCATCTCCTTCTTGGGATGTTGGTAGTGACCCGAAAGGTGTCTTAGTTCCTAACCAGTTTACAGACATTTCTCCTGAATTACAAAGAGGCATTGCACCTGGAATGCCTGGGATTGTACCTACACAGTGAAACTTGGCAGCTCAATGTCAACCTCTGAAAGCTGATTAGGAATGGGTAATAAAGCCACATTCCCTGAATGAACGAGCAAAGAGAGAAAACACGGCAGATCTCAGAGGCGAGATCTGCATTGTCGTCACAGGGCAGTTTTGAAATGTGCCTTAGAGTAATTAAAACAGATGGAAGGGTCATGGTGAAGTTCAATATTATTCTTCAGAGCCGCATGCATGGAAGGATTTGACACATTTCACCATTAACTGAGCAGATGGCAGAACCACGATCAGCTACACTGCTTGTCTGCTGACAGGGAGACTTCCTGAAACAGGCAGTGAGCCCCCTTGTGGATGTTTTGAGACTTCACCTTCAGCATTTTGGGGACTGTTTGGAGGGAACTTTGGTGGGTAGTATCCAAGAGCCTCAGCATCTGGGTCCAGCCAAGAGTTTCAGGTGGACCTGCGGGATGGCACTCAGATCCCAGATACAGTACAAGGGACATGTCTAACATCATATTGTTTATAATTTATTGATTCTGTGGGATGTGGGCCTCCCTAATTACCCTGAGAAGGTGATGGTGAGCTGCATTCCACTTGCAATGGGTTGACCCACAATACCGTGAGGGAGGGAATTCCAGGATTCTGACCCTTCTGTGACACTCCTGTGATGGTGCCTGCTACAGAATCTGATGGTGATTCAAAAACTTTCAGGCAAAGGCCATACAGAGAAGGTTTAGTGAATATGTTTAAGCCTCTGTGCTAAGCTGTGATGTAACTCTGTTCCCTCGGTAGTCATAGAGTCATCGATCGCTGAAACAGACTCTTTGGTCCAGCCATGCTGAACATAATCCCAAACTAAACTAGTTCCATCTGCCTGTGCTTGGCCCATATCACTCCAAATATTTCTTATTCATGTAATTATCTAAATGTCTTTTAAGTGTTGTAACTGTACCTGCATCCATCACTTTTTCTGGAAGTTCATTCCACACACAAACCACTCTCTGCAAAACGATTGCCCCTCACACCTTCTTTAAATCTTTCACTTTTCACTTTAAAAATATGCCCTTGAGTCTTGAAATGTGAGGGAAAAAGACACCCACCTTTCACCTTATCTACACCCCTCATTATTTTATAAACAACTCATAAACTCATTGACCCAATTGATCAAGACGTGTCCTAATACCCTGCTAGAAGGTGGGAATCCCAACAGCTAAGAACATTCTTATCCCTGTATTGCAAACGGACATTGCACCTGGAATGGTAAAATCTGGAATACCTGGAAGGTTAATAAACCTCATTTAAAAGGAAACTAGAAGTCAGCTCTGAGCTGACTCTAAAGAACTCATATTGTAAAGTAATAGCAGCAACAGAGTTGATTAAGTTGTTTTCTTTTGAGGAATCTGAACAGCCACAAGACAACATTGAACAACCACATGGCAAGGGTGGATCACAAGTCAAAAATCCTTAGAGGATTTTCGGAGTATATTGACTCCAAGTGAAACGGTTTAACACTGACCTGAAGGGAAGTGCATTCTGAAGTGATAGTGTCTGCGTCAGATCACCAATCCTGGCCATTCCCTTTGGTTCTGCCGATGATGTGATACATGCACTTAGGTGGGAAAGTGCAGTTCCACAAGTGGCCTCAGGTCTCCAGCTGAATCAGCTCCAGGCCCCAGATCAGTATTTTCTTAGACATATTGGGCCTTATTGCTGAAGAGACCATGAACAGGCGAGGTGCTGATGAGTGCTGGGTGGATTTTCAGTCAGTCCTAGAAGCCTTTGATGCTTACCTTAGTCTCAAGGATTTCATTCATGAACGCACCTAGAACATGATGCAGAGCAGCCAAAGGCCTTGTTACAGACAATTGAAAATTTATAAAAGGCAGCTGTATCGTGTGATGATGAAATATTGAGGGGTGAGCTTATACACATTCGTGAGAGGGCATGCTCTCTGTTTTACTGCAGCCTAAATACAACTTGACGATTGGAGTGATTGGGACCAAATGGATCTCATTGATTACGAGATTGGGGTTGTTAACCTGGGCCAATCAGGAGGCATTTGCTGATCAATATAAACAAGGGATCTCCAACTCTATTTTGATTTGATCCCTACCCTCCCCTTCACTGTTTTGATCACACAGCATTGCCCTGTGGTTTGAAGGGCAGTGCTTGTCACTGGCCACGCGGGTGTTTTTCCTATCTTCCTGGTGGTGGAAATTGAATAAAGATTCGTACACTTTGTGTCTTTCACTGTGTCTCACACCTGCACACACACACCATGGGTGCTGGGGAAAAAATAAGCACTACCGCACTTAGGCGGTAGTGTGGGGGTTAATTTAAAAAAAATAAAAAAAAAAAAAATAAAAAAATAAATAAAAAAAAAAAAAGAAAAAGAAAAAAAAAAAAAATATAAACAAGGGATCTCCAACTCTATTTTGATTTGATCCCTACCCTCCCCTTCACTGTTTTGCTCACACAGCATTGCCCTGTGGTTTGAAGGGCAGTGCTTGTCACTGGCCACTCGGGTGTTTTTCATATCTTCCTGGTGGTGGAAATTGAATAAAGATTTGTGCACTTTGTGTCTTTCACTGTGTCTCACACCTGCACACACACACACACCATGGGTGCTGGGGAAAAAATAAGCACTACCGCGGTTAGGCAGTAGTGTGGGGGATGAAAAAAAAACAAAAAAAAAAAGAGAAAAAAAAATTAAAAAAAAAAAAAAAATAAACAAGGGATCTCCAACTCTATTTTGATTTGATCCCTACCCTCCCCTTCACTGTTTTGATCACACAGCATTGCCCTGTGGTTTGAAGGGCAGTGCTTGTCACTGGCCACTCGGGTGTCTTTCCTATCTTCCTGGTGGTGGAAATTGAATAAAGATTCGTGCACTTTGTGTCTTTTCACTGTGTCTCACACCTGCACACACACACCATGGGTGCTGGGGAATAAAAATAAGCACTACCGCACTTAGGCGGTAGCGTGGGGGTTAAAAGAAAAAAAAAAAGAGAAAAAAAAAGAATAGGAGTGTCCGCCCGGGTGTCCTTGGAGAAGGAGCACGCGGGTGTCCAAAAAAGAAAAACAGATAAAAGAAAAAAAGAAAAAGAAAAAAAAAAACCAAACAAACAGGGAATTTAAGGGCAGTGCTTGTCAAAACAAAACAAACAGGGAATTTAAGGGCAGTGCTTGTCACTGGTCACTCGGGTGTTTTTCCCCCCCATTGTGTGGAGATAGCAAGAAAAAAAAAGAAAAAAAAAAAAATAAACAAGGGATCTCCAACTCTATTTTGATTTGATCCCTACCCTCCCCTTCACTGTTTTGATCACACAGCATTGCCCTGTGGTTTGAAGGGCAGTGCTTGTCACTGGCCACGCGGGTGTTTTTCATATCTTCCTGGTGGTGGAAATTGAATAAAGATTGGTGCACTTTGTGTCTTTCACTGTGTCTCACACCTGCACACACACACCATGGGTGCTGGGGAAAAAAAACAACAATATAAACAGGAGTACACCATGGGTGCTGGGGAAAAAATAAGCACTACCGCAGTTAGGCGGTAGTGTGGAAAAAAAAAAAATAAATAAACAAGGGATCTCCAACTCTATTTTGATTTGATCCCTACCCTCCCCTTCACTGTTTTGATCACACAGCATTGCCCTGTGGTTTGAAGGGCAGTGCTTGTCACTGGCCACTCGGGTGTCTTTCCTATCTTCCTGGTGGTGGAAATTGAATAAAGATTCGTGCACTTTGTGTCTTTTCAAAAAAAAAAAAAAAAAAATATAAACAAGGGATCTCCAACTCTATTTTGATTTAGTCCCGACCCTCCCCTTCACTGTTTTGCTCACACAGCATTGCCCTGTGGTTTGAAGGGCAGTGCTTGTCACTGGCCACTCGGGTGTCTTTCCTATCTTCCTGGTGGTGGAAATTGAATAAAGATTCGTGCACTTTGTGTCTTTTCACTGTGTCTCACACCTGCACACACACACACTATGGGTGCTGGGGAATAAGAATAAGCACTACCGCACTTAGGCGGTAGTGTGGGGGTTAAATATAAAACAAAAAAAAAAAAAAAGGAAAAAAAAAAAGAGGAAGTGGGGCCCGAGTGTCCTTGGAGAAGGAGCACGCGGGTGTCCACTGACACCCTGGAGTTGTGACTGGCCACTTGGAAAAAAAAAAAAAAAAATATAAACAAGGGATCTCCAACTCTATTTTGATTTAGTCCCGACCCTCCCCTTCACTGTTTTGCTCACACAGCATTGCCCTGTGGTTTGAAGGGCAGTGCTTGTCACTGGCCACTCGGGTGTCTTTCCTATCTTCCTGGTGGTGGAAATTGAATAAAGATTCGTGCACTTTGTGTCTTTTCACTGTGTCTCACACCTGCACACACACACCATGGGTGCTGGGGAAAAAAATAAGCACTACCGCACTTAGGCGGTAGTGTGGAAAGAAAAAAAAAGAGAAAAAAAAAATATTAAAAAAAATATATTAAAAAAAAATATAAACAAGGGATAAGAACTCCTGTCACTCTGAGACTGAAAAAAAAGAGAAATGTCTGTGGTTCTGTTCACTCTGAGATCTGGCTCTGAGGGAGCTGGATCAGTGGAGTTATTTCATCTTAGATTTCTGTGGTAAAAAACAAAGAAAAAAAAACAAGAGATACTTTGGTGTTTCCTTTCTTCTTGGTGGTGGAAATTGAATAAAGATTTGTAAACCTTGTGTCTTTCACTGTGTCTCACACCTTCACACACACAACATGGGTGCTGGGGAATAAATAAGCACTACTGCAGTTAGGCGGTAGTGTGGAGATGAGCATAAATAAAGGAAAGTCAGGGATTCTGTAAAAGAAAAAAGAAAAAAAACAGGAATGTCAGACAAGAAAAAACAGGTGCGCCAGAAGTTCTGTTCACTCAGAGCTGGCTCTAAGGGAGCTGGATTAGTATCAAGGACTTTCCATTTTGTGTCAGGGAGGGGACTGACTCTGAGCTGGTTGTCCAGTCACAGCCAGTGTACTGTGAGGAGGGAGAAGAAGAGGAGGAGCGGGCTTTGAGTGGAGAGACATTTTGACTTCAGGTTTTCATTTTTTGTTTTTTTCTGGTTTTTGGGTTTCTCTTTTTCTTTTACCGGGCTGTACTGAATGCACAAGCAGCTAAACAAAAAATAAACAAAGGATACTCTGGTGTTTCCTTTCTTCCTGATGGTGGAAATTGAATAAAGATTTATTCACCTGTTGTCTTTCACTGTGTCTCAAACCTGCACACACACAACACGGGTGTTGGGAAAAATGTTAAGAGGTAGTGTGGGGAATTGAAAAAAAAATATTTTTATAGCCAGGAAACTTAAAATAAAAGATATAACAGTGAGATTTAGAAAAAAAGTACAAAATATAAACAAGGGGTTTAGAATCTCCTCAGTTCAGGAGACTGACTCTGAGCTGGCTGGCCACAGCCAGTGTACTGTGCACCAAGTAAGTAAAGAGTGACCTGTGTTATTAATGGTAGAGCAAACGTGCTAATGGATAAAGCAAATGTTGGTGCAAACTGCAAAGCCTGGATGCAACTTGACCCAAAGTTAGGCCCAAAAGGCATTTGTCTCTGCAACAGGAAACCTGTCAAAAATGAGGAAAAGGCAGGAGGCGCCATTTTGAAGTGCTGATGTTGTGGCGCAAGGAAGCATCCCAAGTGACAGGATTGTCCACTGGGGGAATGACTGTAACATGGGCATATTCAGCCCAGTTCTACAACATGAGATCAGATATTAAAAGGAAGTCAAACAGCCTACCTCCGGAATGAAAAGGCATCCAGCACACTGAGCAGAAAATTATAGATTTTCTCAGTCATGTGGATGTCATTTGGCGCCACAGCAGAAGATAATGATCTGGACCAGGGTCAATAATCTTGGAAGTGAAGAATTTCAATGCCACATTTTTGTTTGATTTAGGAATAACCATTAATGTGTTGCCTAGCAGATTAGAATGGCTTTGAGTTGTACACATTTGACCGTCAAGAATCAGAGATCTAGAGTCTGGGTGGTTATATCCTTCCATTAAAGATCATTTTGAAGCAATGCTTGGCAAAAATGGTAAATCTCTTAAGTCACCCCTTTGTACCTCATCAAATCAGATCGAATCCTTGTAGAGTTGACAAGTAATGTGTCAAATTTGCCCTTCCACAGCAGTTACCAGATGTTCCAAACCAGGTAAAAGACACAGGATGATGACTGCATTGTGGGGCTTGAGGTATTGCCCCAGACTCTTCATTAACATCAGTTTTCATTCACAGAGGATGATCTATGAAGATTTCCCTTGGCTTTCTTTGCTTATTGAACTTCATGGGGAGAAAAACTGAATGTAGAGAAATCTCTCAGCTTTTCAAAGAGTTCGATCAGCTTTCTGATCCTTCCCCAGTTGTGTCAGAAGAGGTCAAACCTCTTCCTTCAGAGATTTCTGCCCAGGATTCATCCAGAGGCATAATCTAATAACATGCTATGATCAGACTCAGTTTCATCATCCTGAGGTATCAGATTCTTCAGTTCCAGATGCAGTACACCACAATCTGTCTAATGCTCTTCCAGACCAGAGAGAGTAAATTTCTTCACCTACTCCTATGTTGATGCCAGTTTTTGTGATTAACTCTTTTCACAAAGAAACCCCACACTGACGATTTGCTGGAGTTTCCGAAAACTACGCCTCACATGTGGTCACCAAGGTCTTGCATACAGAGTGTAGCTTAGGTGATCAGCCAACAGTGCAAGGGACAATACTGAAGCAGGAGGGTAATCTTCTACTCCAGTATGAGAGCCTAGAAATTCTTCATGTTCATTCACTCAAACTGGCTGCAGGGGCATGAAAACTTACAAAGGAAAAGTGGGCCAGGAATGCAGCCTATCGGGTGGGGGTAGTTGCTGGGTTTTTTTCTGCAGAGGTGGAGTATTATTCTTGAAATTTGAGACTTTGCTAGGAGCTGTTGCAGTAATCATGCCTCCACTGATTCAGTATTGCCATCCATCTGGCTTCAATGTACACTTCATCAGTAGAGTGGTTAGCACTGCTGCCTCGCAGCACCAGGGTCCCAGGTTCGATTCCAGCCTCAGGCGACTGTCTGTGTGGAGTTTGCACATTCTCCCCGTGTTTGCGTAGGTTTCCTCTGGGTGCTCTGGTTTCCTCCCACTGTCCAAAGATGTGCAGGTCAGGTGAATTGGCCATGTTAAATTGCCCATAGTGTTAGGTGCATTAGTCAGAAGGAAATGGGTCTGGGTGGATTACTCTTCGGAGGGTCGGTGTGGGCTTGTTGGGTTTAAGGACTTGTTTCCACACTGTAGAGAATATAACCTATGGTCTATCTAATTATGAATTATGGTCTCAAGCCAGCATTGTAAGCACTAATTGCCTCCTTCTCATGTTGGCTCAGGAAATGTCATCAGAGCTAGGCACCTCAAAGCATGTTTCCATTCCACAACCACATTCCACCAGAAGCCCAGTTCTACCACCTTCACACAGCAGGCTGTAGATAGACAAGGGCATGCTAAGTGTATGGAAAGGAGCCTTTACCCCCTTTGTGTGGGGTTGGGCAGATATGATGGTGGCAGAATTTTGCATCCCCCGTTTGACGTGAAAACATTACTTGTAGGGCATACCTTTGGATAAAGTGACATATCTTATCAGGGTTCCTTTTGGAGGCATGACATTGATTTCCTTGAAGGCATCAGCTGCAACTTCATTGTGATGGATGTGAAGGCTCAGTGGTTTGACTTTGCCTTCAACAAGATGTTTCGCTGGATGCTGCAAAGTTTATTTTACTTCTTGTTATGTGAAAAACCTGGTGTTGATATTGTGGGATTGAAAAATCCAACATTCATTTGTATAATAAATATTATGGACAAGCATTACACTCCTTACATACATTAGCATTTGGGCTAATACTTGGCAAGTGATTTTTTTTATTATTCATTTATGGGACTGGGTATCACTGGCTAGGCCAGTATTTATTGCCCATCCCTAATTGCCCGAAGGGCAATTAAGAGTCAACCACATTGCTGTGGGTCTGTTGTAGGCCAGATCAGGTAAGGATGGTAGCTTCTTTCCCGAAAAGACATCAGTGATCCAGAGTGGTTTTCGACAATGAATTCATAGTCATCGTTTAGCTCCAGATTTGTATTGAATTCAAATTCCACCATCTGGATTTGAACCCAGGTCCTCAGAATGTAACTGGGGGGTCTCTGGATTAACTGTCCATCTTCCTTCCCAATTATCTCCTCCACCCTTTGCTCCCAACCTATCACCACCACCCCTCACCTGCATCCACCTGTTGCCTTCCCAACCACCTTCCCTCCAGCCCCACCTTCCCCAACCCCCCCAACCCCATTTGTCTCTCAGCCCCCTTACTCTCACATTCCTGAAGAAGGGCTTATGCCTGAAACATTGATTCTCCTGCTCCTTGGATGCTGTCTGACCTGCTGTGCTTTTCCAACGCCACACTTTTTGTCTCTGGATTAACTGTCTGACGATAAAACCGCTAGGCCATTGCCTTCCCATTGTAGTAGCTTACTACAGAGTTTTATGCTTCCAGTGGAGTGGTATGCTTCACGATATCTAAGGTAATGTGGAGTATGAGATCTTAATACTCAAGGTCAAATGCCATGATAGAGCGATAATATCACAACCATGACTCTTACAGGTATACGCATAGATAGACTGCGAGATCTAACACAACACTCAGAAATTCCTTCATTGCGTAAATTTACTGACGTGTCCCATAAATTATCTGCTCACACATCTTACATTTTAATCACTATGCATGGAGCCATAGTGGCCTTTCCTACAAGGTAAAAACAATGACTGCAGATGCTGGAAACCAGATTCTGGATTAGTGGTGCTGGAAAGGCACAGCAGTTCAGGCAGCATCCAAGGAGCAGCGAAATCGACGTTTCGGGCAAAGCCCTTCATCAGGAATACAGGCAGAGAGCCTGAAGGGTGGAGAGATAAATGAGAGGAGGGTGGAGGTGGGGAGAAAGTAGCATAGAGTACAATAGGTGAGTGGGGGAGGGGATGAAGGTGATAGGTCAGGGGGGTGGAGTGGATAGGTAGAAAAGAAGATAGGCAAGTAGGACAAGTCATGGGGACAGTGCTGAGCTGGAAGTTTGGAACTGGGGTGAGGTGGGGGAAGGGGAAATGAGGAAACTGTTGAAGTCCACATTGATGCCCTGGGGTTGAAGTATTCCGAGGCGGAAGATGAGGCGTTCTTCCTCCAGGCATCTGGTGGTGAGGGAGCGGTGGTGAAGGAGGCCCAGGACCTCCATGTCCTCGGCAGAGTGGGAGGGGGAGTTGAAATGTTGGGCCACGGGGCGGTGTGGTTGATTGGTGCGGGTGTCTCGGAGATGTTCCCTAAAGCACTCTGCTAGGAGGCGTCCAGTCTCCCCAATGTAGAGGAGACCGCATCGGGAGCAATGGATACAATAAATGATATTGGTGGATGTGCAGGTGAAACTTTGATGGATGTGTAAGGCTCCTTTAGGGCCTTGGATGGAGGTGAGGGTGGAGGTATGGGCGCAGGTTTTACAGTTCCTGCGGTGGCAGGGGAAGGCGCCAGGATGAGAGGGTGGGTTGTAGGGGGGTGTGGACCTGACCAGGTAGTCACAGAGGGAACGGTCTCTGCGGAAGGCGGTAAGGGGTGGGGAGGGAATATATATCCCTGGTGGTGGGGTCCGTTCCGAGGTGGCAGAAATGTCAGCCTTTTCGACTTCATCAGTGAGAGTAGCCCCCTCTAGTGGCTGCTGCACAACCTGCAGGGGGAGAAGCAGCAAGTGACAATCCACCAAAAAGGACAATGGAGTTTGATGATCCATGGATCCCGTTGCCACTTTCTTACAGCTCTCTGTAAGACAGGACAGGCTCTGTTTAAGGTTGTCCCAGGTCACTTGCACCAAATTGCATGATCGGCTGCAGCAGGACCTGTGCTCAGAAGGACCTGGTGACAGTCTGCATCCCAGCAGTCCTCAAGGTCACAGCTGTCCTGCATTTTAACCAGTAGCTTGTTTCATGAGTAAACTCAGGACCTAAGAGGTGTCTGCCAATACTCGACCCTTAAATACATCCAGGATCTTTTTGATGCCACTTTGTCCAGAGTATAGTCCTTCAAATGTGATGAAGGGAGTCAAACAGCCTCAGACTGCCAACCATCATGAGTATCCCATGGTGTAGGACTCTGTTGACTGCACCCCTATTGCTGTGAGAGTATCCCATCACCAACCTACAGGGTTCATCAATGGAAAAGGCTTCCATTTCATCAAATTCTGATTATATGTGACCATTGAGGCCAGATTTTGGAAGTGTGAACCAGATATCTAAGGAATTGGCCATTACTCTTAGATATCCAATAAGTCATGGACTCCTCAATCCTAAGACAAAGCAAGGCAAGGTAGGGATATTTCAGGTAGTCTCAAAATAACTGGACGCTATGAGAGTAAGTGAACTGTCCAGAGGTACTGCCTGGTCCAGACCAGGAGCTGTGTGTGTGTGCACCTGAGTGCGCAGTGTCATTACTGCTGTATTATAATAATAGGTGTCATTGTATTCTGAGGTCCAGCACTAGAGTGCAGAAGTGTCCTGTAAGTAGATGGGATGTGTGCCATGAGGGTCCTTGGAGGCTGGCACATATCAGGTGCCAATATCTGTGGATGTGAGGTGCATGCAGCTGATGCCCATTGATTGTACCCTGAGGTGCTGTTGTGTTGTGACCAACAAGGAGATCATTCAGAGCAGATTTCCACTCTGACTTCCATGTTGAGAATTCTTAGTGTCTAGCTTTGTTCACCGTGGTTGGCACAATAGAAAGCTGCATGTTAATATGATGAAATGTGCTGTTAAGAAGCAATAATCCCCCTTTAATAAGCAACTGGTGAGAATCTCGGCTCGATGCTTGGAACTTAGTTAAAAGATGCAGAGTGTTCTTCCCAATGCTGTGATAGGCCTGTGCAACTCTGACACAAATCTCACCGGAGCCCAAATTGTTCAGGTCAGCTTAAGATTCCACTTAAAGTTTCACGTCTGTGAAGTTTCGTCCAGAAGAGAAAGATATTTTGGATTCAACAGCCTTTAAGCAAGGACAGGCATGTTAACTTTTATCAATACAGCATTGGTCCTGTGCACAAATCACATAGTTTAGCTGAGCACACAGTTCTGTCTTTAAATGAAGAACCATCAAGCATGAAGCATTAAGTCTAGAACTAGAGGTTACTTTTTAAAGGAAGAGGGTTCAGATTCTTTGGAACTCTCTTCCTCAAAAGGACGTGGAAGCCGAGTCTTTGAATATTTTTAAGGCCAAGTTGGATAGATTCTTGATAAACAGGAGGGGGCGAAGGTGAAAGGCAATTGGAGACAGGCAGCAACTGAGAGTAATCTCATTAGCCATGAGCTCAATGAGTGGCTGACATGTGCATCTGCTTTGTATGTTTCTAAGCATATACAGCAATCTGGGGTCAGATGAAATGGAATTCAGCCCCATTATCCATCACCCCATCTCATTTCAGTCTCTTGGTTCAGTCCATTGGCACAATGAGACTCATTCGGTCAGTCTGATGAACAGAAATTGCTTTCACGTTGCCAAAAACCACAGCTCAGTTCATATGTTTCAATACATCTCAGCCTTCCAGGCCATGACTACAGCTTAGTTCTCATTGCAAAATGTAGGACACTACAAGGCATATCTAGCACAAATTGAACTGTTTGATAGTTTGCGATGTGTGGTCTCAAATATGGTTTGTAAAGGCTGGGTTGTAGCGCACCTGGAATTAAGAGAAACTTCCTGGTGTGTGTTGGCTAACACCCAATGATATTCAGGGAGTAGCATAAATTTGACAATGAGATGGGAATTACAATCCACTATTGACAGATAGATCTCTGTCTCCCATACTTGCCACATTTGTTTTGTTCCTGTATCTGTCTCAGATTTATTTTCCTGTCTTTCCCAATTTCCTTGGCTCTTTTATTTTGATAATCTAATGTTTTCTTACTGTCCAATGCTCTGCTCTCTTGTCTCACTTCTTTGGTGCACAGAATCAAAATTATGTTTCAATAAAAGCTCAATTGCCTTGTTCTCGTAGCCCTTTGAAGCAAGGAGGACTTTGTCATGGAATACTGTCTGTGGCAAGAAGCTGCACAAGGGGTCTTTAAACATGTGGAAACTATGGTGCTGCAGTTACTACATGTAGCATTTGAACAGGAGGTTCCCCTGCTCTTATCCCCTGTCATAGAGATATTGGAAAGATTTACAAGTTGATGGTCAACCGGTATAACCACACTGTGAACACAACTTCCTTAACTATCAAATTCCCAGAGTGGGACTAGAAACTGGAGCCTCTGGATTAGAACTAGGGACCTTCTCAAGGGCAATAGAGAGACGTGACAAATGCTGGCCAGCCAGTGATGATTACATTCCACATGTGAATAAACAAAAGGTCACTGCACCACATGCCTTCCCTCAAGCTCAAATGGAATTATACAAATAGAGAACAGAGGAAATCTCATCCTTTTATCCTCCCGAACAAAATAGGACTAAGGAAATCAATGAAATCTCAGTAGAGAATAACTCATGTTGTATATACTGGAGGGCAGGAAACAATGTTGTAAGTGGACCAGTGTGAGTAACTAAAATAATTTAATTAAAGTAGGAGAAGGTGAGGACTGTAGATGCTGGAGATCGGGGTTGAGAGTGTGGTGCTGGAAAAGCACAGCAGGTCAGGCACTTTCCGAGGAGCAGGAGAATCGACGTATCGAGCAGAAGCCTGATTGACGGGCTTACGCCTGAAACGTCGATTCTCCTGCTCCTCGGATACTGCCTGACCTGCTGTGCTTTTCCAGCACCACACTCTCCAATTTAATTATAGTGCCAATAATCTGACTCCTTGCACCTCCCAAACAAGATCCTGGAGTTTGCAAAGGGATAATGTAGCCTCGTGTCAAATGTAAGCAGTATATAATAAGGGATTGGATGCCTACAAATATGTGTGCTGCATTAGTACATGTATTCATGGAACCTGGCTGTCACTAGAATGCACTGCCCAAGCTCACTTTTGTGAGACTTGATCTGTTTTTGTCTCAGTATGGTATTAAAAATAGAAAATGCTGCAAGTGATCACAGATCAGGTGTAATCTGTGGTGGGAGAGAAACTGAGCTGACATTTCTGGTTGATGATGTTTTATTAGAACTGGGAGAAATTAGAGATATTCTGATGAAGTAGTAGGACTCTGGAAGCTTGGGGTAAGGTCTGCAGACAGAACTTGGAAAGAGCTGAAAACGAAGATGAGAATTGAATGGATTAATCCAAATAGGTCAGTGAACACAGAGGTGATAAGAGAACTGGATGTTTTGAATGGTACCTAGTTTATAAAGTGTAGAATGTAGAGGGCATTGGAATATTTGGGATTCAAGGATTTTTTTTATTCCTTCATGGGATGTAGGATTCATTAGATGGGCCAGCATTTATTGCCCAACCATAAATGCCTTTGAAAAGAGTGTTGGTAATTTGCCTTGAATGGCTGCAGTCAATTTGCTGTAGGTAGACCTACAAAGCTGTACAGGAGGGAGTTCCAGGATTTTGACCCAGGAATGCTAAAGGAATGATAATATATTTCCAAGTTGGTACAGTGATGGCTTGGAGGGGAACTTGCAGTGGTGATGCTCCCATGTTTCTGTTATCCTTATTGTTCTAGATGGCAGTTTCTTGGGAAGGTGCTGTCGGTGGAGCCTTGGTGAATTTCACCAATGCATTATTTAGATGGTAACACCACTATTACTGAGCATTAATGGAGGTGGTGAATGTTTGTGGATGTGGTGCCTGTCAAGTGGGCTGCTTTGAGATGGTTGGCATCGTATTGTTGATCCTGACCTGAAACATTGGCTCCCCTGCTCCTCTGATGCTGCTTGACCTGTTATGGTTTTTCCAGCTCTGCACTTTATTGACACTGCATTCATCTAGGCAAGTGGGGAATATTCTGCCACACTCATAACTTGTGTTTTGGTGGACAGGGCTTTGGGAAGAGGTGGAATTCTCACCAGAGGATTCATAGTCTCTGATATGGTCTTATAGTATTGGCTAGTCCAACTTGATTTCTAGTCAATGGTAACCCTCAGGTTATTATTGACCAGAGGTAAGGAAGGATTAAAAACAAAACTTGCATTTTATCCGATGCAAGTTTTATTCTGTAGTTTGCATTTTAAAAAAAACCCTTGCTACCTGACATGAACAGACATCTGAACACCAATCTGTCTGTATGCTGTCCAAACTCAATACAATCTCTAGCCCTTTGGCGTCTGGGCTGGCAGGGCGCGATTGGCCCTCTGGGACTTGTAGTCCTGTAGCTGCCGGTCGGGCGCCGGAAGTATTGGAAGCGCTGGAGGAGATAGGACTACAATAGCCGGCACGCTTCGCGCGGCGGCTGGTCCACGGGGAGGGGGCGTGGCCTCCGATCAGCTGGCGGAGTCAGGGGCTCAGTCGCTGCGCTGTCTTGTCCTGTGGGCGGATTAAAGAGGCTCAGCTCTTAACTGGGCAAAGGGAAGAGGGATAGAGAGAGAAAATAGCTTGCACCATTTGCAAAGCTAGGCGAAGGATTGAGCCTGCATTAGCAATAAATTATATGTTGCATTGAAAAAAGAAGAGACGCAACATTTAAAAAAAAATGGATAATTCCGGTAAAGAGAAAGAAGCCATGCAACTGATGGCTGATGCAGAGAAAAAGGTGAAATCATCGCATTCCTTCCTTGGAGGTTTATTTGGGTAAGAGCAGCATCAGTTTAATTTTGTGCATCTTGTGTTTTATTTTGAGGGGGGAGGACAGCCCTTCTGGCAAACCGTCTTGGGGTTAATACACACTGACTCTTCGCCTTGTCAAGTCTATTGGTCATGCATTTTTCAACAAAGGATATACCAAATATTCCAGGGTTTTGCTTTTAAATATTGCATCTGTGGGGGAGTTATTCCGAAGCATTTCGCAGACCGAGCATTCACTGAAAATGCTGCAGTGCTCGCTGGCTGCCATTTTTTTTAACCTCCCAGAGGAGGGTAGTGGGATAATTTCAGATATGTGTTTTGTTTTACTAGGATATGAGGGGATTTTTAGAGGATTGGTAATATTTCTCCTTTCCGACAATCTGCAGTGTCAGGACCATACGGGGAAATTATATAATCATCACTCATTGGGAATTAAACATCTTTTTTTCTTGTTTGGGGGTGTGGTGTGGGTGGGGATAATATTTTAATTCTGTCCAGCAAGATTGCTACAAAGGCCAGTTGCAGAGGCTCTATGCGTCAAGTGTGGCAGTTCAAGGTTACGGTAGCTGTCCAGTCACTAGTGCTGGCTGTTGGAAGCTGTTCTGGCACTGTTACTGGATGTGTGAGGTTCCATTGCATAACATTGCACCTTCGCCTCTCGATGCACTCCTGATTTGGGATTCGGTTCGCGAGTTGTACGGCTGCTGACCAGGAGTACATAGAACATAGAACGTTACAGCGCAGTACAGGCCCTTCAGCCCTCGATGTTGCGCCGACCCTGTGAAAATAATCTGATTCCGGATTAGTGGTGCTGGAAGAGCGCAGCAGTTCAGGCGACATCCGAGGAGCTTCGAAATCCTGAACTGCTGTGCTCTTCCAGCACCACTAATCCAGAATCTGGTTTCCAGCATCTGCAGTCATTGTTTTTTACCAAAATAATCTGATGCCCACCTAACCTACACTGTTCCATTATTATCCATATGTATGCCCAATGCCCATTTAAATGCCCTTAACGTCGACGAGTCTACTACTGTCGCAGGCAGGATGTTCCATGCCCCTACTGCTCTGGGTGAAGAAACTACCCCTCATATCTGCCCTAAATCACCCCTCAATAGTCGCATGCAAATTAATAAATCCCTGAAAAGCTCGCAAGCGCTTACGGTTTTAAGGAAACGAATTTGCTGCTACAAAGACTCTAGTGTATTTGAACTGAAGGCAACTAATTGAAATGTAAATCTGTTGTATCAGCATCTTTAATACAATAATATTATTTGGAAGTTAGAGTAAAGTAAATGGTGCTACTAAAGTGCAGTGTTGTTTATCCATAATGCTCCTATTAGAGTCTCCAAGTGTGAAGTAAAACATTTAAAGCTTATTTGCCCATTAAAGAAAGAAATGGCTAAAAGTGCCCATTTTCTCTCCAGCAGAAATAGAGATTGTTGGAAAAGCTCAGCAGGTCTGACAGCGTCTGTGGAGAGAAATCAGAGTTAATGTTTCAGGTTGAGTGATCCTTGCTTAGAACCCTTTTCTGTCTTCCTGCTTCCTTCCAGCAATATACCCACTGAATCATCAAAGCGGTAATTGTTTATTTGAGTGATGTAGGTGTGTGCACCATTCTGGTATTTGATCTGAGTGGCCATCATAATGTATTCACCAAATAGAGACACCCACACCCCCCCCCACACACACACACACACACACACACACATGCACCCTGACATACACGCACTGCCCCACATCCCCCACACATACATCCCTCCCCCCCTCTCTCTCTCTCTCTCTCTCTCTCTCTCTGTCTCTCACACACGATGGGAGTTGTGGTTACACTGGATAATAAGGGTCACTCAACCTGAAATATTAACTCTGATTTCTCTCCACTGATGCTGTCAGACCTGCTGAGCTTTTCCAGCAATTTCTATTTTTGTTGGAGAGATAATTAACAGCAGGAACTGATAAGCCATTCCCTATCTAACCTAATTTTAGTGCTGCTACATTTGCTTCAGCAGATATCATAAACTCAAACAAAGACCAAGTCATTGAACTTTGGACTTTCATAAGTTCCAGCTACTTGTTGGATTTTCTTGCTCAGGCAATGGAAAATTCCTTGAGGTGATTAATGAGAGATATTACACCACATTGTTCTTATTAAGACCTAAGAGCAGCTAAGCACTTTCTTGCAAGTACATTATTTTCAATGTTTAAGTTAATATTGAAACTAAAATGTTGATTATATAACAGCAAAGCGCTATTATATAAAGTGTTCTGAGACATTGGCAAGTCTGGCTAAATTCTTGTCATAAACTACTATTCCAAGATATAACCACATTTTCAAAAATATTATTCTGCTAAGATGCTATTCTATACATTTGAGCCACCTCTATCAGTCTATAACTGAGACTGTGCCCCTTACTCCTGAACTCTCCAGAATAGGAAATGGGGTCTCAGCATCCTCTTGAGTTCTATTCAAACTCTTCTCACAGAACAATGCTCTCAGCCTAGGAATCAATCCAGTGAACCTTTGTTGTGTTCACTCCCTGAGGGAACCTTAACTTTCCTGAGCTAGCAGAACCTGGTTTGTTCCTGAGTGCTCAAATTTATTGTTTTCATAGACCACTTAATATTGAGAATCTTTACTGTCACACAGAAAGTTCAAGTCCATGTTTCCATTCATTGCATCTACTTTAAACTCTTAACATTTTAAAAAAAAGTCTTCTGAATTCGTCTATGTGAAAACTAAATCCCTAATCTCCTAAAATTCAAACAGGTCAAACTAATGATAAAGATATGTAAGTATAGATAGTATTGAACTTCCTGAATTTTGTGAGTTGTATTTTGGACAGCCCCTGTCTCTAATCTGCACTGTACCTCCACAGCCTTGAGGTACCAATAATGCAGCTTTCTTAGACTGGGACCTCTTGCACTTTAGACTTACTTTATTAATGTATTATATTTCATCCCTGACTTTGCATGGGCTTTATTATTTTGGGCACAATGTCAGCAAAGATTGCTGCTGAATAGGTGTCAATGTAGAAATGGTTGAAGAAAGCAAAGATCAGTCTGCTGATCATCTGTTGGGAAACACACACTGAGTGTTGAGGTGTGTCTGGGAACTCATCAATGTAATTGTGATTGCAGTTGGATCAAATACATGCATTTCCATCAAGGATCACGTGGGATTGGTAGGAGTGTGCTAAGGTGCAGTGACACTGGGAAGCACACTTAATGTTGTTCGTCTCAATTTAAGTTCGTATGCAGCTACAGCAAGTGATTAAAATGGTTGCTGGCATGCTATTCATTATTATGAGAGGAACAGAATTGGTGAGAACCACATCACTGTGTGCAGTTTTGGTTGCTTCATTTAAGGAAGGATGTAATTACTTTTAGAGGCAGTTGAGGGGAGATTGATGCCTGGGTTTTATTTTCGATGGGAGGATGAACAGACTGGGTTAGTTTCCACTCGCGGGAGGGGTGACTTGATGATTGAAGTGTATAAGATCCAAATTTTCTTGACAAGATGGATGTGTAAGGATGTTAACTCTTGCGGATGAATTCTGAACTGGGGAGTGATGCAGCACAGAAACAGACCCTTCGATCCAACCAGTCCTTGCTGACCATAATCCCAAACTAAACTATTTCCCACCACCTGTGCTTGGCCCACATCCCTCCAAACAATACTTATTCATGTACTTTATCTGAACGTCTTTTAAACATTGTAACTGTACCTGCATCCGTCACTTCCTCTGGAAGTTCATTACGCATAAGAACCACACTGTCTTAAAAATTGCCCCTCCTTTTTAAATATTTCTCCTCTCACCTTAAAAATATCACCCTAGCCTTGAAATCCCCCATCCTAGGGCAAAGGTATCTGCCATTAGCCCTATCTATACCCCTCATGACCTTATAAGGTCACCCCTCAACCTCCTACACTCCAGTGGAAGAAGTCCCAGCCTATCCTTATAACTCAAGCCCTCCATTCCTGGCAACATCCTGGTAAATCTCTTCTGAACCCTTTCCAGCTTAATAATATCCTTCCTATAACAGGCGTGACCAGAACTGGACACAGTACAGGGTTTTAGGTCACCTTTTGTTTTAGGACAGAGATAAGGAGAATTATTTTTGAGGGTTGTGGAACTTTGGAACTCTCTGCCTCAAAGTGGCGGGTCACTGAATATATTTGATCTGAGTTTATTAGATTCTTGTTAGGACACAGAATCAAAGGTTATTAGGAGCAGGCGGGAGTGTGGAATTTGAAACCCAAACAGATCAGATGTGACCTTATTGAGTCAAGCAACAGCAGAGGGGCAGAATTTGTATGTTGTACAAACACATCTCCAATCTTGATTGCGACAATGTTTGGAAAGTCGAGGGGCAAGGCAGAACTCTTCAGGCATTCAAATGGAACAAAATTTTGTGGTATGTTAAATCTTTAATGTTGTATTTCTTAACAGAGGCAACACAAGAGTGGAAGAGGCATGTGAAATGTTCGCCAGAGCTGCAAACATGTTCAAGATGGCTAAAAACTGGAGTGGTGAGTTGCTTATTTCAACCTGGATTACAATTTACAGGGTGATTGCTATCTCAATGTTGCTGCTATTAAAAGTTTCAAAGCAAAAGTGATCATTACACTTAAACAATTAGGCCCAGCATTTGATGTTCTAAGAGAATAAGATTTCTGTCTATTAAGTAGGGTTAAGCTGCATGGGCCTCATAATTTATAGTTGAAATTATCATTGGTGATATTACAGCGGTTGAAGTAATCCATGGGTACCTGTATACTGGTTCTGAGGATTCCCCATATTTCTATAGGCC